>NW_026652287.1:33413273-33579333 GCF_009828535.3 Hylobates moloch | reverse complement strand
TATTTATTTATTTATTTATTTATTTATTTATTTATTTATTTATTTATAAGACAGGCTCTGTTGCCCAGGCTGGAGTGCGGTGGCCCTATCTCGGCTCACTGCAACCTCCACCTCCCAGATTCAAGTGATCCTCCTGCCTCAGCCTCCAGAGTACCCAGTTACTTCATTCCCACAAAAATTTACCATCCAAAAGATTATTGTAAGTCTATATTTAGTTTTGTTTTTAGAAAATACTATGGACTGGTAGAAGTCTCAAAAGTACAACACTACTAAAAATACAGAAATTAGCCAGGCATGGCAGTGTGCATCTGTAATCCCAGCTACTCTGGAGGCTGAGGCAGGAGAATCACTTGAGCCCAGGAGATGGAGGTTGCAGTGAGCTAAGATTCAGCTATTGCACTCCAGCCTGAGCCACAGAGGCAGACTCTGTCTCAAAAATAAATACATAAATATTTTTGGTAGGAAAGCTTAAAGAAAAATAATTCTATATGAGAAAGAATCTTGTATCAGAAATTTTGTCCTGGAATAAAATGACTGATTGTATAAGAAAGATGGATGTTCAGGAAAAACAAGAAATCCCACACATGTCATGAATGGTCTGTGTAAGTCATAAGAAGATTTATGAAAAAAAGTTTTATGTGATCAAATTCACTATAATTAAAGGGAAGTTATAATGGTCTTTCTAGAGATTGGGTTTTGATTTTTAAAAACACCACTTATACACTAAAGAATTGGTTCAGCTTTCGGCCGGAACCGCCATCTTCCAGTAATTCACCAAAATGATGAACACAAAGGGAAAGAGGAGAGGCACCCGATATATGTTCTGTAGGCCTTTTAGAAAACATGGAGTTGTTCCTTTGGCCACGTATATGCGAATCTATAAGAAAGGTGATATTGTAGACATCAAGGGAATGGGTACTGTTCAAAAAGGAATGCCCCACAAGTGTTACCATGGCAAAACTGGAAGAGTCTACAATGTTACCCAGCATGCTGTTGGCATTGTTGTAAACAAACAAGTTAAGGGCAAGATTCTTGCCAAGAGAATTAATGTGCGTATTGAGCACATTAAGCACTCTAAGAGCCAAGATAGCTTCCTGAAACGCATGAAGGAAAATGATCAGAAAAGAAGCCAAAGAGAAAGGTACCTGGGTTCAACTAAAGCGCCAGCCTGCTCCACTCAGAGAAGCACACTTTGTGAGAACCAATGGGAAGGAGCCTGAGCTGCTGGAACCTATTCCCTATGAATTCATGGCATAATAGGTGTTAAAAAAAAAAAAAAAAAGGACCTCTGGGCTGTAAAAAAAAAAAAAAAAAAAAAAAAGAATTAGTTCAAACTACAACATTTTCTTAAGTGGTGCTTTACTCTAAATTAATTATGAAACATAATTTATTCAATGTAAAGTTCAAGTTTTATGGAATCGCACTGCTTTCAGCTTTCTCTCCCCTTTTAAAAGGCCTGAAATCATAACTTTTTCACCTAATTTTCAGCTCCTGTAACCTTTTTTTCTTTGGGTTCTAACTGTTGTGGCCTGACACTAAAAAATGTTTTATTTTTAAGGTCTAAAGGAAATGTTTCTTTCCAAACATAATATCTCCCATAGGGAACAGCAGTCACACTGTAGAAGGGCTTTTCTTTTGCCTTTGGAAAACTGGCCTACTAAACAGATCTCACACTTTATCAAAGTAATTCCTATGCCAGTATTACTAACTTTGGTTTGGTTACAAGGAAATTTAAATTCAAAAATTTTAATTGTTTATTATATCCATATAACTTTCTGTATATGCTTTTAAAGTCCCTGTTCCATTCAGTTAAAGGGCTTTGACTCCTGGGTCTAAAAAGGACACCAAGTCTTGCTAAATCTTAAACACTGACAGCAGTTCAAGCTTCATCTTCAGACCAGTAGAAGTTCCTAATCAAAATAAACTGTGTTTGTGAAACACAGGGCAAGAAATTAAAACTATTCAACTCCTCAAGTACCAGTGGTTATAATGAAAGAAGTGGACATGTAAGATTGTCAGGGTCAATTTTTAGAGCTGAAGTAAGTTTGGTTTCTCTAGAAATTAACTATCAATTTCAAAGGCAAATTGTTGCAAGATCAGCATACGAGCCCCTGCGTGAGATTAACAAGGTTGTCTTGGAGCATTAGCCCACTTTTTTTTATTCTTGAGATGCAGTCTCACTCTGTTGCCCAGGTTGGAGTGCAATAGTGCGATCTGGGCTCACTGCAACCTCCACCTCGCAGGTTCAAGTGATTCTCCTGCCTCAGCCTCCCAAGTAGCTGGGGTAACAGACATGTGCCACCATGCCCAGCTAATTTTGTATTTTTAGCAGAGATGGGGATTTACCACATTGGTCAGGCTGGTCTCAAACTCCTGACCTCAGGTGATTCACCCGCCTCGGCATCCCAAAGTGCTGGGATTACAGGCATGAGCCACTGTGCCCAGCCTAGCCCACTATTTAATAAAGATTATATAGTGTATAAAAAGGCTCATGGAAATTATACTTACAGTCAAGATGATTAAAATTTTATAGTTTGTTTATAAAATATTGAAAAACCAATTTAATTGGCCTTGTGCCATTCTTACTAGGGAATATTGTTTGGGAAATTAAGTCTTCTCTCTCAAAAAATAAAGGTTGCCACCTTTTTTTGAAATCTTTGAGATACCACTTTGGTTAAATGAATAACTTATTTTATAATGACCTGTGATCCTATTTTATGATATCAAGTGTTTCAAACTTTTTATATTAGACAAGCTTTCCAAAGTCACATTTTAACTTGGGTCCTCATTTAACTTGGGTCCCCTGAAATCCAGAAGACACATATTTGGCTTATTTGGTATAAAAATCACACAGGAAGCATTGTCAAATACAAAATGGTGTTTGGCTTTCGTTGGGCTGTACTTGTATAAATATGAAATTGGCATGTATTCCAACATTATGGAAAACTCTTATAATTCTGATATGACTTACTATATGTTAGTATTTTATTTTTTGAGATGGAATCTCACTCTGTCACCCAGGCTGGAGTGCAGTGGCACCATCTTGGCTCACTGCAACCTCTGCATCCTGGGTTCAAGCAATTCCCCTGCATTAGCCTCTCAAGTACGTGAGACTATAGGTGTGCACCATCACACCTGGTTAATGTTTGTATTTTTAGTAGAGATGCAGTTTCACCATGTTGGTCAGGCTGGTCTTGAACTCCTGACTTCAACCCACCTTGGCCTCACAAAGTGCTGCAATTACAGATGTGACCGTGCCCAGCCACATGTTATTAATAATTATAATTGTTGGCTGGGCATGGTGGCTCAAACCTGTAATCCCAACGAGGCTGAGGCAGGCGGATCAACTGAGGTCAGGAGTTCAAGACCAGCCTGACCAAACATGGAGAAACCCCGTCTCTACTAAAAATACAAAATTAGCCAGGCGTAGTGGCGCATGCCTGTAGTCCCAGCTACTCAGAAGGCTGAGGCAGGAGAATCACTTGAACCCCAGAGGAGAGGTTGTGGTGAGCCGAGATCGTGCCACTGCACTCCAGCCTGGGCAACAAGAGCAAAACTCTGTATCAAAAAAGGATAATTACTGATTGTTATGTAAAATGGTTGTATGTCACAGAAGTAACAAAATTTCCATTATAGTCAATTGTGGTTTTAATAACAGCTGTCCTGAGACATTTTGTTGCCACAGGCAATTGTTGTCTTGTTTGGATCCTCTTCAAAAGTTGGTTTATAATCAGCTATAGGACTTTGATAGGTGCTCTGGAATGCAAGTTTCTGATAACTTTGGAAAATGTGACATTAGAATAGAGGAATAGAGGAAAGAACTTTCAAAACTTTCATGGAGAACTAAAATGTTCATGAATATCAAACACAACACACATTTACTGCATGGACTGAACTAATAGGAGACTAATCTTTCTGATTTTTTCTTTTGATCCTTTGTTTTGTTTTGCAGAATCAAGGAAAGTTTTGTTTTGAGCTATTGACAGCATTTTTTTTTTTTTTTTGAGACAGTTGCCCAGGCTGGATGCAACGGCATGATCTGAGTTCACTGCAGCCCCTGCCTCCCAGGTTCAAGTGATTCTCCTGACTTAGCCTCCCAAGTAGCTGGGATTACAGGCACCCACCATCATGACCAGCTAATTTATGTGTTTTTGTAGAGACGGGGTTTCACCATGTTGGCCAGGCTGATACGAACTCCTGACCTAAGGTGATCCGCCTGCCTTGGCCTCCCAAAATGCTGGGATTATAGGTACGAGCCACTGTGCCCGGCCGACAGCATTTAACAGTTGAGGAAAGTATACTGCTGTGAACAAAATTTGGAACATATTTGTTTCTCTCTACCTGCTTTCTCCAGAATTTGGAAACTATTTCTGAGTATTCTTTTTTTTTTTTTTTTTTGAGATAGAGTCTCGCTCTGTCGCCCAGGCTGGAGTGCAGTGGTGTGATCTTAGCTCACTGCAAGTTCCGCCTCCCAGGTTCATGCCATTCTCCTGCCTCAGCCTCCCGAGTAGCTGAGACTACAGGTGCCTGCCACCATGCCTGGATAACTTTTTTGTATTTTTAGTAGAAAGGAGGTTTCACCATGTTAGCCAGGATGGTCTTGATCTCCTGACCTCATGATCCGCCCACTTCGGCCTCCCAAAGTGCTGGGATTACACGCTTGAGCCACCGCTCCCAGCCCTGAGTATTCTTATGGCAATATAGTTATTTGCATAAGTGCAATGAGTTTGTTCTGGTTTTTTGTTTTTTGGCAACAGGGAACCATCAGAGAAACTGGTAATTTTACCAAGGCTTTGACTGGAATGGCATGCTAATCTAACTTCACTTACACAGCCAATGAAACCCTCTCGGGAAAACTGGCCTCATACCTTGTGAACAGTCCCTGTACAAGGTTCCTGACCTGTAGCAAGTAAAGAATGCCACTTTCCGACAGACCCAGGAGCCCCAAGTTATCTTGGGACCTCAAGAGGGAGGAATTTAGCCAACTCATTGATATTTGGTGCTACAAAGCCATGGCTGGGCTCTGCTTTTTAAAAGTCTTATCTGAGATTCCTTCTATCGAACAAAGTTCCATCAAAGCCAATTTTAAAAGCCTGTAAGAAAAATAAGTACACTTGCTGCACTTTATGCATATAATCCGGCCAAGTATAATAAAGTAAATCAGTCCTTCCATGATTTGACTTTAGTAAAAATCGGAAACTGGAGAAAAATTATGTTTCAAAAACTATGGTACACCTGTTGTTAGATTCTAGTCTTGCCTAATGTTTTTCAATTTTTATGATTTTCTACAGTTTGGACTGAATTCTAATTTTTTCTAGCTACATGTCTCTGAAATAATGTTTTCAATTTTTTCTTCTTTCTTTTTCCCCCCAAATTTTCTAATTTGAAATCAGTGAAAACTAAACTGTATTTTCTTGAAGCCCTGATAACTGAAGCTAGACAACTTAAACTTCAGAAGAAAATAACGGCAACCTTTTCACATACATAAGCCACTTTCATACCTGTCTACTGATGTAGACTTCAGAGTAATATGGCCTGTATCTATTTTCCAGGATTGTTCTTTTTCTCCCTTCCTCCTGCTATTTTCTCTTCATAGGACACGACACTTTACAAACTGCTAAAAATGAGCTTTCCAAATAACATAGGACTTGCCAGCCTGAAAACAAACTGTCTTAGCCATGAAAGATCAGATGAAACCTGACTTTTTTTTTTTTTTTTTTTTTTGAGACAGAGTCTCACTCTGTCCCCAGGCTGGAATGCAGTGACGCGATCTGGGCTCACTGCAACTTCTGCCTCCCGAGTTCAAGTGATTCTCCTGCCTCAGCCTCCTGAGTAGCTGGGACTACAGGCATGTGCCACCACGCCTGGCTAATTTTTGTATTTTTAGTAGAGGTGGGGTTTCACCATGTTGGCCAAGATGGTCTCGATCTCTGACCTCATGATCCGCCTGCCTAGGCCTCCCAAAGTGCTGACATTACAGGCGCAAGCCACCGCGCCCAGCCTCTCCCAAAGATTTTTAAAGGAGAAAAGGGGAAATGTGAAAGGAAAATAAATCTTGGCACCTAAAACTCACTAAGCCAAAGGGAAAAGTCAAGCTGGGAACTGCTTATGGCAAACATGCTTCCCCTTCTATTCAAATCATGCCTCTGCTCACTGAGATAAATGCATATGATTGCTTCCTTTGAAAATGCTTACCAGAAACTCAAAAGAATGCAACCTTTGTCTTTTATCTACCTATGACCTGGAAGCACCCTCCCTGCTTGGACTTGTCCTGCCTTTCCAAACCAAACCAACGTGCATCTTACATATTAATTGATATCTCCTAAAAGTGTATAAAACCAAGCTGCGCCCCGACCACCTTGGGTATATGTGGCCAGAACCTCTTGAGGCTGTGTCACAGGCAAGCATCCTTAACTTTGGCAAAATAAACTTGTGAAATTGACTGAAACAAAAGAAGTAATCTTCAGAGAAAATAAAAATAACAGGGAAAAACAGGGAAATTACATGATAAAAATGTCAACTTACAAAGATGATTTCAGAACCATCAGTGTGTATGCACTAAAAAACAGCTGCAAAATGTGAAGCAACAAGTGACAGAAGTGAAAGAAATA
Source organism: Hylobates moloch (assembly GCF_009828535.3). Taxonomy (NCBI): domain Eukaryota; kingdom Metazoa; phylum Chordata; class Mammalia; order Primates; family Hylobatidae; genus Hylobates; species Hylobates moloch. The sequence continues at coordinate 33,572,722 of NW_026652287.1, read as the reverse complement.
CACAAATTTAGATTGAGCAAAGAGGATTATTAGGGTAGTCAAAGTACTCTGTATGTTACAATAATATGTGAATATGTGCCATTTTACAGTTGTCCAAACTCACACAATGTACAAGTGTGAGCCAACTATAAACTAGGGATGTTGGGTGATAATCTACCACTTTGGAGGAGGATGTTGACAATGGGGAAGGCTATGCGTATGTGGGGGAAGGAGCTATATGAGAAATCTCTGTACCTTCTACTAAATTTTGCTGGGAACCAAAAATTGCGCTACAAAGTAAAGTATATCATAGAAAAAAACTGAATTAGAAAATAGGCTAAAAACATGAGAAGAGGGCCGGGCGCGGTGGCTCACGCTTGTAATCCCAGCACTTTGGGAGGCCGAGGCGGTGGATCACAAGGTCAGGAGATCGAGACCATGGTGAAACCCCGTCTCTACTAAAAATACAAAAAAATTAGCCGGGCGTGGTGGCGGGCGCCTGTAGTCCCAGCTACTCGGAGAGGCTGAGGCAGGAGAATGGCGTGAACCTGGGAGGCAGAGCTTGCAGTGAGGCGAGATTGAGCCACTGCATTCCAGCCTGGGCGACAGAGCGAGACTCCGTCTCAAAAACAAAACAAAACAAAACAAAAAAACATGAGAAGAAATTTCACCGATGCAGATGCACAAATAAGCAAAAGAAAAGATTTTCCATATTACTGTCCATCAAGTCTCAGAAATTAACAATGTTCTATTTCTTTTTTTTAATTGAAAACTGAACAGCAAATGAATTTTTATGGTTTGTTTTCTCCAACAAACTTAACAATATTAAAATGTGAGAAATAATATTTATTGCGATAGGTTATGAGGGTGGAAACAAATAGTCTTACAATTTGCTAGAAGCATAATAGACATTTTCAAGGAAAAACAACAAAGAAAGAAGTCACCAAACAAGATGGTATCTTGACAAAGGCACAGAGCTCCACAACTGCTTCATACTCTGCACACAATAAATCCTTTCAGAGAGAGGAGAGGAGTGATGCCAAATGAGCTGGCATTTGAGCTGTGGACACTACCACTGGTCTTATTCATATAACCAAGGCTCTATATCACCCCTCTGGAGAAAAAAATGCAACACAAAATCTGTGTAACAAAGGAAAGCAAAAGTAGCAATAAAGGTCCAGAGAAATACACACATGCAAATACAGTACTGCAAACTCAGTAAAAGGAGTTTTTGACTGGAGTATGAACTTCCAAGTTGAAGATATATTTTGCAGGGACATTCACCCAAAGCTTGAGAGCTAGAGCAGAGAGACTTGCTTGCAGTAACTGAGTAGATGAAATGCGTAATTTTTCACTAGGTGATAATTCCCTTTGAGAAGAAGTGCCTTATCTTTAATTATTCCACTTTTTGTTATATGGTTCAGGCTTTTAAACTGCAATTGTCTCAAACTTGCTTGCTATTGAATTGTGTAACACCAGATAATGGCAGGTTGTCAAAAGATAACCCCAGTGGATGATTTAAGCTGCTTTTATGAGAAGCATGGTGCTAAGCTACCTTACACAGTCTTTTTACAGTAACCATAAAAAAAACTGAGTTTATTTGATCATGTATTATCCCTTTTCACATAAGGTCATATTAGAGGAATTCTTGGAAGAGGTTTTCAAACTAGTCCTTTGGGCATTTAAAAAATCATTATATAAATGTACACTTCTTCATACATAAGAACAAACATTTTTCCTTTACAAAACCTCATATTTAGGCCAAAATAAATTACAACTTGCTGAAATACCTTTTATGGCTCAGTGCTCATTCCAGCTATATGAAGCTGTATTTTTTGCACATCTTCAGAAATTAGAGATACTGAGAGAGAGTTGTTACTTTTTTTTGGGGGGGGGATGGAATTTCACTCTGTCACCCAGGTTAGAGTGCAGTGGCGCAATATTGGCTCACTACAACCTCCACCTACAGGGTTCAAACGATTCTCCTGCCTCAGCCTCCCAAGTAGCTGGGATTACAGGCACCCGACACCATGCCCGGCTAATTTTTGTATTTTTAGTAAAGACGTGGTCTCACCATATTGGCCAGGCTGGTCTCAAACTTGACCTCAGGTGATCCACCTACCTCGGCCTCCCAAAATGCTGGGATTACAGGTGTGAGCCACTGCGCCCGGCCAGAGAGAGAGTGGTTACTTCTAAAATGACATGATGATATAACCCTGGCTCAGGGAACGGATCAAGTTCTAAATATCAGGAATAAAAAGCAGATACTCATTATCCAATCCATATAGTCTTGTATTATATACATATTAACAGTCTATACAGTGAAAAATGAAGAACAGAAATTTCATAAAACTTTAAAAACACACAACATGGGCCGGGTGTGGTGGCTCATGCCTGTAATCCCAGCACTTTGGGAGGCCAAGGCGAGCGGATCATCTGAGGTTGGGAGTTTGAGACCAGTCTGACCAACATGGAGAAACCCCGTCTCTACTAAAACTACAAAATTAGCCGGGTGTGGTGGTGCATGCCTGTAATCCCAGCCACTTGGGAGGCTGAGGCAGGAGAATTGCTTGAACCCAGGAGGCAGAGGTTATGGTGAGCCGAGATCACACCATTGCACTCCAGTCTGGGCAACAAGAACAAAACTCTGTCTCAAAAACAACAACAACAACAACAACAAAGACAAAATAACACAACATAAAAATGTAAAGAAAGAAAACATTTAATGTACAAGCTACTCCATTTGGCAATGTGTACTAAGATAAAAACTTATCTACAAACAGAATATAACACAAGGAAAATGTGATTTAAGAAGTGATCTCAGGTCCATAGCTCTTCAGTTCTTCCAAATTTGTAGATCAGAGTGGTTGGGTAACATATGCACCAAAAAGAATCCACATGGAAGCAGTAAGTACCCCAAACATCAACATGAAACCAACGAAAAGCCAAACTCAAGGACCTGTTCTTCCTAAACAACCGCTTTCATAGCTATCACCTCTCACCTGAGCATTGGATACAGCATTTAGCATGAAGAAAGCCAATGTGGGAAATACACCACATGTGTGAAAGGCATGGTTCAACTGTTCTGGCCTACAATACACCACAGCTGCATCAGTATCCACCAGCCTGTAAAAAACAATATACCTGTCACAACAGATGCCACAACATTTCTTCTCTCACTCCAGTCAATACATTCACATTCTGGCCAATGAAAATTATCTAGGAAGACTGCCATTTTTTACTTCTTAAGCATAAATTTTTCAGTAAATGCTATATCCCCACTTCCTCAAACACCAACGTGGACTTCAGGCATGTGCACAAGGAAGATCGCTGCTCCACAGTCTGGCCGGCATCCTCCAGCTCCACCTCAGCCTTGGGAGCCCACAATGTCCTATTTTTATTTGATTCCGTCTGCCTCCAGCAATCACTGAAAAGAAACAGCCTTTACCAAACACTCCAAAATGTCTTTGTGGTGACGTCATTAGGAACTCATAACTGTCCCCAGGAATTGGCAGTGGGAACAAAGGTTTTCGGAATATTCTTAGCTAACCAAGCTTGCACATTATCAATATTGGTGAATTGACAAATTGCAGTTTTTTGCAAAGCTGCTATCTCAGAATCACAAACTTACATCTCACAACCAGCTGGCTCCCTCCCCCTAACACATTGGTACAGTCATCCCACATTATCTGCAGTTTCACATTCCATGATTTCAATTACCAATGGCAACTGTGGTCCAAAAACATTAAATGGAATATTCCCAAAATAAATAACTCAGAAATTTTAAACTGTGCACTGTTGTCACTAATGTGATGAAATCTCACTTTGTTCTGCCCAGGACATAAATCATCCCTTTATACAGTGTAGCCACACAGAATAACCTACCCATCTCTCAGTCACCTAGTAGTCATCTCAGTTAGTATTGTTAGAATATTGTGGTGTTTGTGTTCAAGTATCTACTTAATTATGGCCCCAAAGCACGAAAGTAGTGAGGCTTGCAACTTGGATATCTCAGAGAAGCTGTAAGCTAGACAAAATAGCATGTACCTGTAGTCTCAGGTAGTCTGGAGGCTGAGGCGGGAGGGCCACTTTTTGAGGCTGCAGTGTGCTAAGATCTTACCTGTGAATAACCGCTGCACTCAGACTGGGTGACATAGCAAAGCCCCCTTAAAAAAAAAAAAAAAAAAGAGAAAGCAAGAAAGCTGTAAAGCGCCTCCTTTAAGTTAAAAAGTGAAAGGTTATTGATTTAATAAGAAAAAATATAGATGAAGATGCTAAGATTTATCATAAATCTTCTGTACAAGTATGAATAAAAATAATCAGTACTAGCTTTGCTGTCACACCTCAAAACTTGACTGAAACTATGTATTTAGGGTTCAGTACCATCCACTTTCAGGTATCCACTAGAGGACACCTGGAAGGCATCTTGTGGGCTAAAGGGGGGCTATGGTATGGGCAAAAATCTATGTTGTTTGATTTTGCCATAGAAAACAATTGTCGCACATTATTTTAACCAGCAGAGTGTAATGCAGTGTCTGTTAGGAAGTTCTTTACTAAGGTGGGATAAATCTGTGTTGGTGAAAGGAACATCACTGAGTTACGAAAATGAGTAACATTTTATTAATTGAACCATGAGACTTCTGATACATTTTGAATGTAACAGCAGTAAAATATAGAGTAAATGCTTCAATGTGAATCTGGTTTGTGAACATGCTATTTCGATTCTTTTGATTAAATTGTCCTCTGATAACTGCTGTCTTCCACTTCCAAGAATAAGACTAATTTTACATTTATCTTTGCTATATAACAGCTGTCATTCAGTGGAGATGACCATCATTTCCTCTGCATTATTTCTCCCACACAATCCATCCCTAGTAACCTATCACTTGCCTCCCATGAATACACTTAATATTCCATCAATGTCCTCACTGGTATTTCAGTTAGTTGGTTGTGCAATTATTTCCTACAACCCAAAGTGGCACTCTACGTGTTAATGGACACCTTGAACACAAGCACGACTTACATCATAAACTTATTCTCCCAGTTACTCCATGTTGTGTAACTCACAGAATACTGAATTTTAAAATTCAGTGACCTTAATCTTCAGGGAACATGGAAATGAAGGAACCACACTGAATGAAGGAGGCCCTCTCATCTTGTTGATTCATTCCCAGATACCACAGTGAAGGATATGTAAGGAAGATGATAGACTTCAAACCTTAGGATAAAGGTCATAGTCTAGTAGCTGTTTTAAGGAACGTCCCATTGGCCGGGTGTGGTGGCTCATGCCTGTAATCTCAGCAATGTGTGAGGCCAAGGCGGCAAATCACTTGAGGCCAGGAGCTTGAGATCAGCCTGGCAAACATGGTAAAACCCCATCTCTACAAAAAAATATAAAAATTATCCGGGCATGGTGGCATGACTGTAATCCCAGCTACTTGGGAGGCTGAGGCACAAATTGCTTGAAACCAGGATGTAGAAGTTGCAGTGAGGTGAATTGGTGCCACTGCACTACAGCATGGGGAACAGAGCAAGACTGTCACAAAAGAAAAAAAAAGAAACCTCAAATTTAATGTAATATTTTATAAACTGAATGAGCCATTTTCACACATGCACTTGCTCCTTTAAAATACATACTGTCCTGAGTTTTAACAAATGTTGTCTGGTAGTTATTCTGTAGTAATATTCCAGGCCAATCTTGGAGAAGCAGATTTGGTTATCCCTAGTATGATTTCAAAGATGTGTAGTCTGTTGAAAAAACTGGTTGAAATTTGTGCCACATTGATTACAATTCCAAGTTTTTCTCAAGTAGGAATAATTTGGTAAAGCCTGAAGACACACTACTGCGTACAGGTCCTTTCATGTTCAGCATACTTACAGGATTTTTCTCCTCTATACGTTCAATCAAACTGCAAAGGCGTGGACATTGGTTTTGTCTCACTTTAAGTTTTGGGTACATGTACACAATTTGCAAATTTGTTACATAGGAAAACGCGTGCCATGGTGGTTTGCTGCACCTACCAACCCATCACGTAGGTATTAAGGCAAAAATGCATTAGCTATTTTTCCTGATGCTCCACTTCCCTGCCATTCCCAGCCCCATCGGCAGGCCCCAGTGTGTGTTGCTCCCCTCCCTGGGTAGATGTGTTCTCATTGGTCAGCTTCCACTGTTAAGTGAGAACATGTGGTGTTTGGTTTTCTGTTCCTGTGTTAGTTTCCTGAGGATAATGGCTTCCAGCTCCATCCACGTCACTGCAATGGACATGATCTCATTCCTTTCTATGGCTGCATAGTATCCCATGGTGTATATGTACCACATTTTCTTTATTCAGTCTATCACTGATAAGCATTTGGGTTGATTCCAGGTCTTTAAACATTTCATTTTTTAAAACCATTTATTTGTAAGGTTGTCTCTAGTATGAATACTCTGTTTCCATTTTGATGTTTGGGTGGAAACCTTAGCATGCACATTACATTTCTGTGGTTCCTCTCAAAGATGTATATTCTGATGCCTAGTGAGTTCTGACGCCTGATGAAAGCCTCTGACACATACATTTATATGATTTCCTTTCAGTATAAACTCTCTTATGACAAGTAGTGATTGAACTCTAGTAAAGGTTTTGCCACCCTCATTTCATTTCATACATCTATGCCCTTTTAATTACCTAGATTTACAAGTTCTGGCTTTTGAGTGGAATTCTTGCCACACGTATTACACTTCTGTGATTTTTCTCCAGGATGTATACATCCTGGACTATGTATACATATTCTTACACCTAATAAGCAATGAATACTAGCTTAAAACTTAGGTGTACTTACTGCATGTGTAAATGTATTAGGTCATAACTGCATTGCTACAAAAAAATACCTGAGGCTGGCTAATGTATAAAGAAAAGAGTTTAATTGGCTCACACTTCTGAAGGCTTAAATGGAAACATGGTGCTCGCATCTGATCACCCTCTAGGGAAGCCTCAGGAAGGTTAAAATCATGGTGGAAGGCAAAGGGGGTATAGGTATTTCACATGGTGAGAATGAAAGCAAGCAACAGGGAAGTGCTATGCACTTTTAAACAGCCAGACCTCAAGAGAAGTCACTATTGCCAGGACAACACCAAGGGGATGATGCTAAATCTTTCTCAATTTGAGAAATCCGCTTCCATGATCCAATCACCTCCCAATGGGCCCCACCTCCAATACTGGAGATTACAATTCCACAGGGATTTCAAGAGAAGGGGTAAATATACAAGGTATATCAGTAAGTATGAATTATTCGGTGATTCCAGAAACTAGGACAACGTCTAAGGCCTTGTCACATTGAGTTTAGTTGTAAGGTTCTCTCCAGTATGTCTTATTCGATGTTTAGTGAGGCCTGAGCGACAAATAAAAGATTTCCCACACTCATTACATTTATAAGGTTTTTTGCCAGAATGAATTCTTTGGTGTTTGTTGAGGGAAAACAACCGCCCAAAGGCTTTGCCACATTCAATACATTTGTATCTTTTCTCTCCAGTGTGGATTCTCTGGTGACTTACAAGATGTGAACTATGCCTGAATACCTTGCCACATTCATCACATTTATACGGTTTCTTTCCTGCATGAATTATCTGATGTGCAGTGAGGTTTGAGCTCCGTTTAAAGGTTTTGCCACACTCACTACATTTATAAGGTCTGTCTCCAGTATGAACAGTCTGATGAAGTCTAAGATGGACACGCTGACTAAAGGAATTCCCACACTGATTACATTTGTAAGGTTTCTCTCCAGTATGAATTCTCTGATGTCTATTGAGTGTGGAGCCCTGATTAAAGGCTTTGCCACATTCATTACATTTGTATGGTTTCTCTCCAGTATGAACTCTTCGATGCCCTACAAGATGTGAATATTGACTGTAGACCTTGCCGCATTCATTGCATTTGTAAGGTTTCTCTCCACTATGAATTCTCCGATGCACTGTAAGACGTGAACATTGACTGAAGACCTTGCCACATTCTTTGCATTTGTAAGGCTTCTCTCCAGTATGAATTCTCCGATGCCTTGCAAAAGCTGAACGGTCACTGAAGACCTTGCCACATTCTTTGCATTTGTAAGGTTTCTCTCCAGTATGAATCCTCCGATGCACTGCAAGACGTGAATGCTGACTGAAGACCTTGCCACATTCATTGCATTTGTAAGGTTTCTCTCCAGTATGAATTCTCTGATGCGCTGCAAGTCGTGAATGTATGCTGAAAACTTTGCCACATTCATTGCATTTATAAGCTTTCTCGCCGGTGTGAATTCTCCAATGCACTGCAAGACGTGAATGCTTACTGTAGACCTTGCCACATTTATTGCATTTGTAAGTTTTCTGTCCAGTATGAATTCTCTGATGCACTGCAAGACTTGAACGTTTACTGAAGACCTTGCCACATTCATTGCATTTGCAAGGTTTCTCTACAGTGTGAATTCGTCGATGCACTGCAAGACTTGAACGTTTACTGAAGACCTTGCCACATTCATTGCATTTGTATTGTTTCTCTCCACTGTGGATTCTTCGGTGACATACAAGATTTGATCTATGTCTGAATGCCTTGCCACATACATCACATTTATATGGTTTCTTTCCTGCATGGATTACCTGATGTACAGTAAGGTTTGAGCTCCGTTTGAAGGTTTTGCCACACTCATTGCATTTGAAGGGTCTCTCTCCAGTATGAACTGTCTGATGAAGTCTAAGATGGACACGCTGACTAAAGGATTTCCCACACAGATTACATTTGTAAGGTTTTTCACCGGTATGAATTCTCTGATGAACTGCAAGGTGGGAACTTTTACTAAAGGACTTGCCACATTCATTACATATGTAGGGTTTCTGTCCAGTGTGACTCCTTTGGTGTCTTACAAAATATGAATTTTTTCTGAAGATCTTGCCACATACATCACATTGATATGATTTCCCTCTTGTATGGACTACCTTATGTACAGTTAGTAGTGAGGCCCGATGAAAGGCTTTGCCACACTCACTGCATTTGTAAGGTTTCTCTGTAGTATGTATCCTCTGATGATTAATAAGGCTGGAAGATGCTTTAAAGGCTTTGCCACACTCATTACATACATAAGGTTTTTCCCTAATGTGTGGAGAAACTAAACAACCGTTATTACCTGTCTTCTCTGTTTCATTACATTCATAAAGCCTTCCTTCAGTTTGAACTTTCTGCAGTTCAGCCAGATGTGACTGAAAGCTTGATGTAAGCTGGTTTTCAGTATGATTGTTTTCTACATCCCCTTGACTATGTTGATCTCTTTTACCAGTAAGATTGTTTTCACGGGGTACTGGCGCTTCTTTATCATTTGTTTCACTGTCTTTCCATTGAAATTCAAGGTCATGTAGATGTTTCTGTATTTCCCTGAAGTATAAATTTTCAATATCATAGCTTTGATGTCTTTCCAGTGTCACTGTTTGGAACCTTTCTCCTGTATCACTGTTCTCTGTTAGTGGTAATTCCTTGATCACACATTTAGGAGAGATACCTGCAAAATATAATGAACATGAGTTTTTTTTAAACTACTACTATTGATAAACAAATATTTTATATTGGAAACATACTACACTAAACATAATGTTTATACTAGACAGGTGTGAAAGTTCTCCACCATGATCTTTTATTTTTAGAAATACAAAATGAACAGAAGTCTATAGTAAAGAAAGGGTGACTATGTGTAATTCAATTTAACTTTAGGAAAGCCTAGTTTCAAACATCCTATGACCAAAAGACTTACGTTGTGCAAACATATATTGGCACTAAAACAAGTATTTTGCAACCAATGACACCAAATTACAAACCGATTGGCAGAAAACGTGGCTCTCTCATAAGAGAATAAAAGTTATATATATTTACTTCATATTTACTGTGTACAAACAAATGCCAAACTACAGCAAGATATAGTGTAATGGTAAATATTCACAAGATCAACTAATTAATAACCATCATACAAATTAATAAATAAAACACTCTAATAACCCATGATAAAACCAGCAGGTAAGTAAAATACAATATACAGTATACTTAGAATTCCATACTATAAATTTGTATATTGCATATACAAGTTTGCATCATATGCAAATATACAAATTTATAGTATGGAATTCTAAACAATTCTCCCTTTATAATAAGCAAGAACATATATTCTAGAGACAGCCTATGATAACTAGAAAATATGTTGAGATCACTGACTTTTAAGGATAAAAGAAAGATAAATATGTCTATGGCCCTACCACCTGGAACACAGCTGATCTCAGAAGCTAACAGTGTCAGACCTGGTTACTACTTGGATGGGAGAAAGGTAAATATACAACATAATATAGAATAAAAAGTGGGGAAGGAAAAATACTATGATTTCATGCCTACAACTATGTAACAATCAATAGAGCAACTCCCTATCTATTGTGGTTTTTTCTTGAGATGGAGTCTCACTCTGTCACCTAGGCTGGAGTGAAGTAGCATAATCTTGCCTCACTGCAACCTCCACTTCTAGGACTCAAGCGATCTTCCCACCTCAGCCTCTCAAATGGCTGAGACCAAAGATGTTCACCACCACACCCACCTAATTTTTTTGTAGTTTTGGTAGAGACAGAGTTTTCCTATGTTGCTCAGGCTGATCTTGAACTCCTGAGGTCAAGCAATCTGCCTGCTGCAGCCTCTCATCAAGCGCCGGGATTACATACAGGCAAGAGTCACCACACCTGGTCCTATTCATTGCCTCTAATTACCTAGTTAACTGGCCACAAAATATATATCATACAGAGATTTCTACTTGAAAAGCATATGAACTAAGATAAAAGACAACAAACACTGTTTGGAAGAAACTACAAAATGAAAACTTACAGATACAATGAAGGCTGCTTTGATATAAAGACTTATGTCTGCCAAAATTCCTATGTTGAGGACCCAATCCTCAATGTGACAGTATTTGGAGGTGTGGTCTTTGGGAGGCAATCAGGTCCTCTGCCATGTGAGGACACAGAAAGAGGAAGCCATGGTAAACTGGAAAAAGGGCCCATGCCATGCCAAGCACCAAAATGGCTGGTTCTGACATGTTAGACTTCTCACCACCCAGATCTGTGAAAAGGGAATTTCTGTTGTTTCAACCACCCAATCTACAATATCTACTATAGGTAGCCATGCTGACTAGGGTAAAGCCAATATGCTATCTCATTATAAACATAAAACAATGTTGATATGCTTTATTTAACAAAGAAATCTGTGAGTCTTTACTAAAAAACACAATATTCTAGACTAGCTAACAGCACTAACTTGTTTAAAAAGTCTTGAGGTAAATTATCACTATTTAACACACAAGCACAGTAAGTACGCCCATAGGATTTATGTATCTACATCCAATTTACAAAGAAAGTAAGATATGCACCTACATTTGCAGGATCAAACACTATGTTTTTTTTCAAAAACTGCCCAAGCAGGTACTGCAGATAACAGGTCACCCCAAATACTAAGAGTGTAGAAAGAAATACTTCAAGAGCCATGCTGTGTTGCCAAAAGCATTATTAAGCCATCCCCATGAATAACAGTATCTGAGTCATCATTCCCTGCACATAATGATTTAGGCAGTGTTCTCAGAAAGTGATCAGTCCGAGGCAGGTGGATCATAAGGTCAGGAGTTCAAGACCAGCCCAGCCAAGATGGTGAAACCCCATCTCTACTAAAAATACAAAAATTAGCTGGGTGTGGTGGCAGGTGCCTGTAATCCCAGCTACTTGGGAGGCTGAGGCAGGGAATTGCTTGAACCCGGGAGGTGGAGGTTACAGTGAGCCGAGATAACACCACTGCACTCCAGCCTGGGCGGCAGAGCAAGACTCCATATGAAAAAAAAAAAAAAGGAAGTGATCAAGTCAATGAGTAGGGTCATCCCTTACAGAGTGAGAGTAGTGTGGGAGATGAAGGAGTTAGGCAATAATGGGAGTGTAAAACTAATATGCTAGTAAGTAGCCAGGTATTCCGTCTGGAACAAAGTACTATTTTAGGAAAGGCCAGGGAAGAGAAAAGGCAAGAGGAAAGGGCAAGGAGTAATGTGCATGGGGCAGCAGGGTTTGTGCTTGCAGAGCTGTAGGTATATAATTTCACAAGGAACAGTTAAAATCCTGACTTTGGACAAAAAAAGAAACTAATTTAGAAGTAGCATTATACTGGCCAATACTTAAATATGGGACTTATACTATGGGCACAGGACAAGGGAAGACAGTTAAAAAGGAGGCAGTGTGAGGATATGGGAAGAAAGCAGACTTATGTCTGTATAATATATGCTATGAAATTTATCAAATTGAATGTCCCATGAGTTATATTTCCAGGCATATGCTCAACAACCCTACATATCAGGAGATATGAGAAAAAATGTTCCTGCAATATAATCCTGAAGAAAAAATTTGATAACAGCCATGAAAAGGAGATGGATGGATTTATTTTGTACACACACAAAAAGACAACATAAAACCTTATTGATAGTACAACAATGTTAAGGAGACTTGGGGTGCAGAAGAAGAAACCCTAGCAAAATAGGCAAATATTAGTCTGAAAAAACTAAGAAAGCAGGAAACTGTTGTCAAGGTTTAAATACATGTTCATGGAGACACAGTATATATGGAAGTAATCCGGGATATCAAAAACATAACATGGGAGCAGACCTGTAAAGGAGTCATTTTTCTATGTGACTGAAGTCAAACTTTTACCAGTTTAAAACAGGATGTTATAAATCTAAAGTGTTTTCTGTAATTGCAATGGTAACCACAAAGAATGTATAGAAGACACACACAATGGAAATAAAAGTATGTCAAGACAAAAGAATCAACTAAATAAACACAAATGCAGTAACGGATATGAAGAACAAAAAAACTAAGAGATATAGGAAACATTCAGCAAAATGGCAAGAGTGAGTCCTTCTCTATCAGTAATTACATTAAGTGTAAGTGGCTTAAACTCCACAATCAGAAGATAGAGACTGGCTGAATGAATTTTAAAAACAGGCTCCAACTACATGCTATCCACAAAACATTCATTTTTATTTGAAGGACACACACAGGCTGAATTGAAAGGGTGAAAAAAGATATCCCTTATAAATGGTAACAGAAAGACATCAGAGGTGGCTAAACTGGTATCAGTCAAAATAGACTTTATGTCAAAACTGGTACAAGAGACAAAGGGCATTATGTAATAATTAAAGGGTTAATTCACTAGGAATATATACCAATTACAGTTATATATGCACCTAATATTAGAGATCCTTAATATACAAAGCAAGAGAAACATAACTAAAGGGAGAAAAGTTCCACAGTAATAATAAAAGATTTCAACAGACCACTTTTATAAATAGGACACCTAAACTATACGTTAAATTGGACCTAACCTACATATGCACAACACATCACCCAAAAACAGCACAAAAGAATTTTTTCAGAACTTCACACGGAACATTCTTCAAAAGAAATATTTAAAAATAAAACTTTTTAACACTTCTTTTTTTTTGAGGCTGAGTCTCGCTCTGTTACCCATGCTGGAAGGCAGTGGCATGATCTTGGTTCACTGCAACCTCTGCCTCCCAGGTTCAAGCGATTCTCCTGACTCAGCCTCCCGAGTAGCTGGGACTACAGGCACGCACCATCACACCCAGCTAATTTTTGTATTTTTAGTAGAGACACGGTTTCGCCATGTTGGCCAGGCTGGTCTCAAACTGCTAACCTCATTTAACACATTTTAAAGACTGAAATCATAAAGTGTAACTTATCCCTTCATAATAAAAGTAGAGATCAACAGCAGAAAAAAAATTAGAATATCAACAAATACGTGGAAACAACATATTCCTAAACAGCCAATATGTCAAATTGGAAATCTCAAGGGAAATGATAAAATATCTCAAAACAAAGGAAAATGAAAATAGAACATACCAAAACTTATGTATGCAGAGAAAACAGTGTTAAGATAGAAAATTGTTAGATATAAATGATTCTGTTAAAATAGAAGATCTCCAATGGAACAGAATAGGGAACCCAGAAATACAGCCACAGATCTCCAATGGAATGGAATAGGAAACCCAGAAATACAGCCACATACCTACAACCAACTGATCTTTGACGAAGTCAACAAAAACAATTGAGATAAGACATTCTATTCAATAAAGGGTGCTGGAAAAACTGGCTAGCCATATATAGAAGAATGAAACGGGACCCCTATCTCTCATCATACACAAAAATTAATTCAAGATGAATATAGACTTAAACGTAAGACCTCAGGCTACAAAAATCCTAGAAGAAAACTTAGGAAAAACACTTCTGGATAAAATATAATTTTTTTAAAAAAAATTTATTCCTCATTCCCTAAGCATGATGGGAAAAAATATATAGGTTTTATAAACATCAGTTGAGAAGTCCTTGAAGTGCAAGAAATGGGCTATATGTATAATAAAGTAAGATTTGAAAATAATAATTCAGCATAACATGATGGACTTGAAAGTAGACAGGAGAATAATTATAATATAGCACTTGTTCCAAAAAAAAAAAAAAAAGTATGATTTAAAGAAAATCCAGCAAGTTATATTTAGGAAACTGAAACTTACTACAGAAAAGCAATGTGTCTTATATAACAAGTATGACCAGGCTGGGCACAGTGGCTCACGTCTGTAATCCCAGCACTTTGGGAGGCCAAGATGGGCAGATCACCTGAGGTCGGGAGTTCAAGACCAGCCTGACCCATATGGAGAAACCCCACCTCTACTAAAAATACAAAATTAGCCAGGCATGGTGGCACATGCCTTAATCCCAGCTACTCAGGAGGCTGAGGCAGGAGAATCACTTGAACCTGGGAGATGGAGGTTGCAGTGAGGCAAGATCACGCCATTATTCTCCAGCCTGGGCAACAAGAGTGAAAATCCGTCTCAAAAAACAACAAAACAAAACAAAACAAAAAAACAAAGTATGACTAATTTCTTTCATGGTATTTCTACAATTAAGATAGTAACTATATTAAAAAAATATATTCAAGGTATTAAAAAATTTCCAATGAAAAGAACTGTAATCAATTTAACAATTTTTTTTTTTTTTTTTTTGAGATGGAGTCTCGCTCTGTCGCCCAGGCTGGAGTGCAGTGGCACAATCTCTGCTCACTGCAAGCTCCGCCTCCCGGGTTCACGCCATTCTCCTGCCTCAGCCTCCTGAGTAGCTGGGACTACATGCGCCCACCACCACACCCTGCTAATTTTTTGTATTTTTAGTAGAGACGGGGTTTCACCGTGTTAGCCAGGATGGTCTCCGTCTCCTGACCTCGTGATCCACCCGCCTTAGCCTCCCAAAGTGCTGGGATTACAGGCGTGAGCCACCATGCCCAGTCACATTAACAAATTTAATAGTAGGAATTAAGTCAGGAGAAATGGCAGTAAGAGGAATAACTGAAACTGTCTTATTACAACACTATGGAGTTTGTGTAAGTGTTAGAGAAACTGCTGCTGAGCTATATCATCTGTACTAAAGAAAGAAATCTTGTAAAATATATAAAATGATACACATTCCCCAATACAACACTACCTCAAAAAGAAACATAAAACAAACTGAGCATCCTCAAAAATATGGAACTGATTATTAAATAAATAAAAACAAAGTTCACTTATAATACATGAAAATGCACCAGATTAAAGTAGTGGTGACTTAAAACAAATTATGTGGACTTAAAAAATATAAGCTTTGGCCGGGCGTGGTGGCTCACACCTGTAATCCCAGCACTTTGGGAGGCTGAGGCGGGCAGATCACAGGGTCAGGGATAGGCCAAGCATACCGGCTCAAGCCTATAATATCAGCACTCTGGGATGCCAAGACCAGAGAATTCCTTGAGCCCATGAGTTCAAGAGCAGCCTGACTGACACAGTAAAACCCTGTCTCTACCTGGGCATGGTGGCACGCACCCATAATTCCAGCTACTTGGGAGGCTGAGGTGGGAGGATTGCTTGAGCCCAGGAGACAGAGACTGCAGTGAGCTGTGATCACACCACTGCACTCTGGCCTGGGCAACAGAGCAAGAACCTGTTTTAAACAAACAAAAAAGCACATGGACAGAAAACAGGGAACTGGATATTTTAACTCTGCCATAAAGTTCTCTGCGAACTTCAGCTCTGGAACCACCACTGATGTACAAACAAGGCAGCAGAATATATATACAAATGAGACAGTGAAAGGCCAGATGCAGTATTATGAAGCTTTTTATTTTTGAACCAACAAGGCTTCAGTCTCAAATAATGGAGGGGCTCCCAAGAAAGACAACAGAGAAAATACAAAAATGCACAAGGGCAAATCTGAACTTCTAGAAGGAAATCATACTCACCTAGGAAGACCAGGTTCCTATAGTTCTCCAGCATCACATCCTTGTACAAAGCTTTCTGCACAGGCTCCAGGCATTTCCACTCCTCCTGAGAGAATTCTATGGCTACATCCTTGAATGTCAAAGGTCCCTGAAATGAAAAACACATTTCAAAAAGAAGCAATATGAGAGCTCTTCTGTTTACATAAAATGAGGACAGAACTATCACATCACTTTGAAGTCTGTGTTTTGACATATCTATAAAAGGCATCTGTAAGAAAGTTATTGGTCCCTAATTTTAGTTTGCTATAAAATACAATAGGAGACTATTATATTCTCTACATCAGTGTATATTTCTCTTTTTGTGGACAATACAAGAAATACACAAATAAGAAAAACACATGGTTATCCCTTAAAAAGTGTTAGATATTATGTTCCATACATCAACTGTGTCTAGGTGAGCTAGTATATGAGTAGTGTTTTTAGAGATGACAATGTCAATAGCGGCTTTAAAGGTCAGAAACTAAAAACTGTGATGACCAGAGCAACAGCAATGACTAAAGTTTTGGAACACTCCCCATGTGCTGGGCATTATTCCAAATGCTTTACGTGTTCTAATTCAAATAACAACATAATAGCCTATGAGAGAGAGACTTGTTCCATGTTACTGTGTCACAGACACGCTAACAAACTTGCCTATGTCAACAACCTGAAAATGGCAGAGCAAGCATCTGAACCCAGATGTCTGAGAATTAGAGTTGAATCAAAACAATCAAACAGTTACATTATGGTTACAGAATATCCTAGTCTCACTGTGCTGCTATAACCAAATAAGACAGACTGGGTAATTTATGAACAATAGAAATATATTTCTCATTAATTCTGTAGGCTGGGAAATTCAAGATCAAGGTGCCAGCAGGACTGATGTCTGCTGAGGGATGATCCCTGCTTCCAAGATGGTGTCTTGTTGCATTTTCTGGAGGGGAGGAACGCTGTGTCCCCACATGGCAGAAGGGACAGAAGGGCCAAAAAGCAGTGAACTCCGTAGGATAAGTGTTTTGATATCTCACTGACCAGAACACCATGTCCCATTGATAAGGGCAGACCCCTCATGATCCAATCACCTACTAAAACCCAAACCTCGTAATACTTGGAGATTGGGCATTGGAAATTAAGTTTCAAATGAATTACGGAGGAGAGAAAAACACTCAGACCACAGTATTCCATCCTGCCCCACCAAAATTCATGTACTCCTCACATGCAAAATGCATTCCATCCCAAAGGCCCCCCAAAGTCTTAACTTTTTCTACTACCAATTCAAAAGTCTATAGTCTACAGCTGCATCTAACTATGATCTAAATCAGATATGGGTGAGACTCAAAAATGTGTTTCATCCTGAGGCAAACTGCTCTCCAGCTGTGAACCTGTGAAATCAAACGACTTAAGTGCTTCCAATATTCAATGGTGGCGTAGACACAGGTGAAATATTTCGACTCCAAAATGCAGAAACAGGAAAGAAGAGGTAGCCACTCCCATGTTAAGTCTGAAACTCAAATGGGGCACACATATTAAATCTTCAGGCTTGACAATAATCTTCTTTGACTCTATGTCCCACCTTCTAGACATCCTGGAGTAGGAGTTAGGTCCCCAGTGTCCTGGGGATCCCTGCCCTATTAGTTTTGTTGGGATCACCCACATGCAAGTTCTCACTGGCTGTGGTTTCCCGAGCTGGGATCACATACTGGTGACTCTACAGTTCTGGGGTCTCAGGGGTGGTCCTGCTTCCAGGGCTTCCCTTGACATTGCCCTAATAAGGAGTCTCTAAGGTGTCTCTGCCTCCATGGCTAGGCTGAGAACTGCCCTAGTGGTGACTTCCTGTGGTAGCACTGAAAGGAACAGGATGAAAGGTTAGGGGCCACTGAGCAAAAAGATGACTGACATAAACCAGTGTCTGCAGTAACACAGAAAGACAAGAGGGTGAAGATCTAGTACCACAGATATCTGCAGTACCAGAGTCTATCTACAATAATACAGAAAATAGGGGAGCTTCTGAGTAGAAAGCAGCAAACCTCTTCAATAGGGAGATGACAAGCAAAGGCCCAGAGAAAAAGCATGGGAAGTCTCCAGAATCTAGGGTAGTTGATTGGAATGTCCTCCCTGAACAAAGCAGCCACCAAATCTGGGGAGGCAGCTGATTTTTCAAATGCTGAAGTCACAAAAGAAGACAATAAAACATACAAAGAAACAGGGAAATACGGTCTATAAAAAGAAACCAACTGAATCTCTACAAACCTACATGAAAGAAATGGCAATTTACATCTTGGCTTTGAAGAATTAAAAAGAAATGTGGGCCGGGCGTGATTGCTCACAACTGTAATCCCAGGACTTTCAGAGGGCCAGGCAGGAGGATCACTTCAGAGCAGGAATTCGAGACCAGCCTGGCCAACATTATGAAACCCCATCTCTACTAAAAATACAAAAATTAGCCAGGCATGGTGGCACATGCCTGTAATCCGAGGCTGAGGCATGAGAATCGCTTGAACGGGAGGTGGAGGTTGCAGTGAGCTGAGATCGCACCACTGCACTCCAGCCTGGGCAATAGGGTGTGACTCTGTCTCCAAAAATAAAGAAAATGCGAAGGTAGGCAGATCACCTGAGGTCAGGAGTTCAAGACCAGCCTGGCCAACATGGTGAAACCCCATCTCTACTAAAAACACAAAAATTAGCCAGGTGTAGTGGCACGTGCCTGTAGTCCCAGCTACTCAGGGAGACTGAGGCAAGAGAATTGCTTGAACCCAGGAGGCAGAGGTTGCAGTGAGTCGAGATCATGCCACTGCACTCCAGTCTAGGTGACAGAGCGAGACTCCATCTCAAAAAATAAATAATAAATAATTAAATAAAATAAAGAAAATGAAGAGAGTCTAACAGGCTCATGAAAAACCATCAAGCACCAAGAACATATGCATTCTGGGAGTCCAACAAATAATGTGAATATATCTAACATTACTGAACTTTACATAAACAAACAAGCTTTAATGAAAATCGTAATAAAGATATTATCAAAGACTGACAAACTCGATTCTTTTTGGAAGACATGGTGACATAAAGACCTGCAAATGAAAAAATTCAGAGCCATTCAAACACAAAATATGTGGGAATCTTTTTTTTTTTTTTTTGAGACGGAGTCTCGCTGTCGCCCAGGCAGGAGTGCAGTGGCACGATAGCTCACTGCAACCTCCACCTCCCAAGTTCAAGTGATTCTCCTGCCTCGGCCTCCCAAGTAGCTAATATTGGCTAATATTTGTATTTTCAGTAGAGACGGGGTTTCACCATGTTGGCCAGGCTGGTCTTGAACTCCTGACCTCAGGTGATCTGCCCACCTTGGCCTCCCAAAGGGCCTGGATTACAGGCGTGAGCCACTACACCCGGCCAATATGTGGAATTTAAATAATATGTGACTGTGTTGTGTAAAAAGAGAACCATAATAATTTTGGAAACAAAAGGGAGGGGTATGCCAATCTACTTGTGAACCTATTATATTATTTATAATCTAAAACTTTATAATCAAATATAATCTACAACAAGATATACAGAAAAATTCAAATTAAAGATTCAAGCAAACAAAATGTAAGCAACAAAACATTAGATCTAAAAAAAACACAGTATTTTATAATCACACAGTGAGCCAGGCCTTCCAAAGAAAGATCAGTTATTTATTTTTGCTTTTCTGGTATAGCGTCCTAACAGAAGCAACCACTCTTTAAACTGTCCAACCTGAAGGAACCCTCAAACACCTGTGGTGAAGAGAGCATTGTGGCAGCCATGGTGAAAAATTATAAAAGATCCATATGTCTTCATTTAGAGATTGTTCCAAAGAGGATGCAAAACAAGCTAGTAGTGCTTATTAACATAAAAAGATGTACCTTTGAAAAACTGGCACAATGAAATTTCACAACAGAACATGTACTGAAGAATTGTCTTCTAAAATCTCATAATGACATGTAAATGCATCTTGACACCTCTCACTGACTCTTGCCACAGAACCTAACCACTGTAGCTCCCCACGGAAACATGAGGGATGATGGAGAAAGTGACAGGGAAAAGAAACTCGGGTTCCTCCAGGTTGGGTAATTGGAAGAGTGATTGCCTCTTTAGGATGGTGCATTTCCTATTTTCCTGGATCTGGCAAGATTCCCCACTATCCTAAGGTGCAATGGTGTCCTCGTACACCAATGACACATGAGATTTCCCACCCAACAAAAAAAAACACAAAAAACTTACTACTATGTTCTGTTTACATTTTGAGGCTATGGGGAAAATGAAAACCTTTTGTATTTCCATTTTCCAATTCCTTGGACTGTGAGGAGGTTTCATTATTTTGTGGAAATCAAACCAAAATAATTTTCATTCTTTGCTCAATTTTCCTTTACTGCATTCTAGGAGCCATTTCATATTCTGCAGTTAAATTTTTAAAATATATACGCCTTGATGTCCTTTTCTTAGGTTATAAATTTCTTTCTGTGTAAAACTAAAGTTGGGCACGGTGGCTCATGCTTGTAATCCCAGCACTTTGGGAGGCCAAGGCGGGTGTATCACCTGAGGCCAGAAGTTTGAGATCAGCCTGACCAACATGGAGAAACTCTGTCTCTACTAAAAATACAAAATTAGCCAGGCATGGTGGCTCATGCCTGTAGTCCCAGCTACTCAAGAGGCTTAGGCAGGAGAATCGCTTGAACCTGGGAGGCGGAGGCTGCAGTGAGCCATGACTGCGCCGTTGCACTCCAGCCTGGGCAACAAGACAAAACTCCGTCTCAAAAAAAAAAAAAAAAAAAAAGCTAAAATGTTTCCTTGATGCCCATTTTTGTTTGCTGATAAATTACATTGTGTATATTTAAGGTATACAACATGGTATTATGGTATGGATAGTAAAAAAAAAAAGTCATTAGAGTTTAACAAATTAACACACCCATCATCTCAGTTACTTTTTTTTTTTTTTTTCCTCTGTTTTGGCCGGAACAGCTAAAATCTCATTTAGCATGAATTTCATATATAATAAAACATTATTTTCAGGCTGTGTGCGGTGGCTCACACTGTAATCCCAGCACTTTGGGAGGCTGAGGCAGGCAGATCATCCGAGATCAGGAGTTCGAGACCAGCCTGGCCAACATGATGAAACCCCCCCCACCATCTCCACTAAAAATACAAAAATTAGCCGGGCATGGTGGTGCACACCTATAATCCCAGCTATTGGGAGGCTGAGGCAAGAGAATCAGTTGAACCCGGGAGACAGAGGTTGCAGTGAGTCGAGATCACGCCATTGTAACCCGGCCCGGGTGACAAGAGCGAGACGCCATACAAAACAAAAAGCAAAAAACAAAACAAAATTATTTCCTATCATCCTCGTGTTGTATTAACTTCTTAATGCCTAAACTGCATCTCTGCTTGAACTTTTACCAAAAAAAAAATACATCATATGATGTTTAAAATAAATATAATATTTAATAATTGGTGCAGTGAGAGAATTTGGCTCCATCTTCTCTGATAACAAATATTCAGCTCTTACATCTGAGCAAAATTATAACCTTAAAACTTAAAACAACTGCTGGTAAGAGTCCCCGCAGGAACACCGCAGTCTCTGTGAGATGGATATTCTGACCATGGCTAGAATCTGACATTCAGGTTGATTTCATATTTTTAAATCAATGATGGAATAAAACACGCTCTAATGTCTGTATCTAGTTTTCCATTCAATTCCCCGTCATTAAGGTGGTGCAGTTAGAAATAGTGACTCATTCATACAGCTTCAAATGTAGTATAAAATCAGGCAGAAAGATCTCCCCTTACACGCCTCCTTTTCCATATATATATATATATTTTTTTTTGAGGATGAAGTCTTGCTCTGTCACCCAGGCTGGGGTACAGTGGCACCATCTTGGCTCACTGTAACCTCCACCTCCAGGTTCAAGCTATTCTCCTGCCTTAGCCTCCTGAGTAGCTGGGATTACAGGCCCCTGCCACCATGACGGGCTGATTTTTGCATTTTCAGTAGAGACGAGGTTTCACCATGTTGGCCAGCTGGTCTCAAACTCCTGAGCTCAAGTGATCCACCCACTTCAGCCTCCTAAAGTGCTGAGATTACAGGCATGAGCCAAGGTGCCTGGCCCCTTCTGATAATTTACTAGGTATTTATGCACATTAATATGTGACTTCCACATGCAGCTTCTCTATTCCTGGTCTACAGAGAGCTGACAGTGCATCCAGATGTGGCCCCCAAACAATCCCTGCTGCTCAACAGCTCTGATACCACAGGGCCCACACCCCGTCTCCATCCATGTCTGGGTGTGAGCCCTTCCCAGGACCATGCCCAGTGCAGCCTCTTCCCAAGTTCATGTCACTGGGTCATGGTGAGATGGAATCTAAATAAGATGAGAGGAACTGAGGAAAGGCATGGATGAGCATGAGCAAATGTGTCAGGAAGGACGCTTCAGACTCAGAGAAGATTCGCAACTCCAACGCCCTGCACTTCACAAAGGAAGGAGACAGAATGACCCACCAAGAATATCACTTCACCTGAGTAAAATATCACTTTACCTGAGTAGCCATCACTGACTCCGTTTCTTCCCTCTTCTTCCTCTTCTGGGTTTCTTTCTCAGTCAATGCAATTATTCACACATCAAACCTGAAAGTAAAAAAATCTGTTTAATGCTTGGAAACAACACATTCCTTTCTGTGTCACAACCATGCCCACAGGGAAGAACTCAGCATGTAGAGAGACAGCCCATTGCACCAGGGGGGATGCAAGAATAATAAATTCTTACACAAAGACCAAGTGAATCTTTCACCGTTTTCTTCAGCATTAGCTCCCCTCCCGGAGAGGCCCACACACAGGCTGCAGCAGTGCGTAGCTAGGCTGGACTGAGCTCCCATTCAGGGCACGGACCTATCCCTGATCAAACCCCATGCAGAGCACAACCCCCCCTCACCTCTGTGGGTCACAGGCTGAGCTCTGCCCTCGGAAATGGGGGACACAGAGGCTGGAAGCTCAATGCTGGATACAAATGAGAATCAACTTGGGGCTGGGAGCGGTGGCTCATGCCTGTAATCCCAGCACTTTGGGAGGTTGAGGCGGGTGGATACCTGAGGTCAGGAATTCGAGACCAGCCTGCCCAACATGGCGAAACACCCTCTCTACCAAAAATACAAAAATTAGCCAGGCATGGTGGCACACACCTTAAATCCCAGTTACTTGGGAGGCTGAGGTAGGAGAATCCCTTGAACCTGGGAGGCGGAGGTTGCAGTGAGCCAAGATCAAGCCATTGCACTCCAGCCTGGGCAACAGAGAGAGGCTTTGTCTCCAAAAAAAAAAAAAAAAGTATCAACTTGGGTACCTTAAACATTACGGAGGCGGGCCCCACCCTAACTATTGGAAGGAGAATCTCTATAAGGGGGAATGAACCATGTGTTACAAATGCCTTAGCACTCTAGTGTAAAGCGAGGGTTGAGTACATCTCAAAGGGGGCAAGACTACCACAGCCCCAGTCTCCCAGTTCTGATCTCCCCTTGGGGCCTTACTGTCACCAGTCTGTAGAAAGTGGAACGCAAAGGACCAGAAAGAAACACACAGAGCAGAAAATATGGACCTGCTTTTATTGGCTTTTATTTGCAATCCTAGAATCAGACAACACCTCATTCTTTTTTTTTTTTTTTTTTTTTGAGACAGAGTTTCGCTCTGTCACCCAGGCTGGAGTGCAGTGGCGTGATCTCGGCTCACTGCAAGCTCCTCCTCCCGGGTTCACGCCATTCTCCTGCCTCAGCCTCTCCGAGTAGCTGGGTCTACAGGCGCCCGCCACCACGCCCGGCTAATTTTTTTGTATTTTTAGTAGAGACGGGGTTTCACCGTGGTCTCGATCTCCTGACCTTGTGATCCGCCCGCCTCGGCCTCCCAAAGTGCTGGGATTACAGGCGTGAGCCACCGCACCCGGCAACACCTCATTCTTAAAATGAAAGGAGTGTACTGTGAGCTAAGGGGAGGAATTTGGCTTCATAAGCTGAAAGGGGCTGAACGGAGCAAAATCAGGAAACTGAAAGCAGGTTGGTTGTTTCGAAGTTACTTTTCTTTGGGTTGCCATTTTCCCCAGATCCTCAAAATGTACAAAGAACATAGTAGGGCCGGGCGCAGTGGCTCACGCTTGTAATCCCAGCACTTTGGGAGGCCGAGGCGGGCGGATCACGAGGTCAGGAGATCGAGACCACAGTGAAACCCCGTCTCTACTAAAAATACAAAAAAATTAGCCGGGCGTAGTGGTGGATGCCTGTAGTCCCAGCTACTCGGAGAGGCTGAGGCAGGAGAATGGCGTGAACCCGGGAGGCGGAGCTTGCAGTGAGCCGAGATTGTGCCACTGCACTCCAGCCTGGGCAACAGAGCGAGACTCCGTCTCAAAAAAAAAAAAAAAAAAAAAAAAGAACATAGTAGTAAGTTTTGTTTAAATGAATGGGAAATCTCATGTGATGCTGGTGGGAGAGGGCACCTTTGCTGCTCAGGATGGGGGAAATCTTGCCAGACTACCTGCAACTGAGGGGCCAGAGAGTTCTAGGCACAGGGACAGCCTAGGTAGACACCCTTGGCTCCAGGAATAGGAAAGAGGCCTATGTGGCTGGAGCAGAGGGAGTGAGGAGGACAAAGGTAGGAAATGAGGTCAGTGAGGTCCCAAGGCAGCA
Organism: Hylobates moloch; assembly: GCF_009828535.3. Lineage (NCBI taxonomy): Eukaryota > Metazoa > Chordata > Mammalia > Primates > Hylobatidae > Hylobates > Hylobates moloch. The sequence continues at coordinate 33,547,700 of NW_026652287.1, read as the reverse complement.
GATCAGGTAGGGACAAGGTCTTCAAACATTTTTCTCCCACAGCTCACAGCCCTTTCAGAAACTATGCATTTTCCTACCATTTTAGGTAAATGTAACTTTTCTTTATCATTTGAATTAAAACCCTTCTATATAATGTCATGTCTTCTCTATTTCAAATATATCCTGACATGTAAAGCCAAAGCCAGGAAATATAGGGCCACCGTCATCTGAGATGTGCAGGAACACAGGGGAATGTATGTGGGGAGTTTAGGAAGTCACTTTAGACACATAAAGGTGGAGATGTCTCTTAGACGGCTGAATGCCTTGGCAGCCGAGAAGACAACAGGACACAGAATCTAGAGTTCAGGGGACAGGTCTGCAGGGGACATGGAGACGTGTACGTGGGTGATATGGATCAGGTCTATGTCCTTGGCCCAAATCTCACACTGAATTGTAATCTCCAGTGTTACTGGTGGGGCCTGATGGGAGGTGGATGGATCACGGGGGTGGATTTGTGATTAATGGTTTCGCACCAGCCCCTTGGTGCTGTTCTTATCACAGTGAGTTCTCACGAGATCTAGTTGTTTAAAAGTGTGTAGCGCCTCCCCCCTCACTCCCTCTTGCTCCTGCTCCCGCCATGTGAAACACCTGTTCCTACTTCACCTGCTACCATGTTTGGAATCTTCCTGAAAGCTCCCCAGAAGCAGATGTCGCTATGCTTCCTGTGCAGCCTGCAGAACTGTGAGCCAATTAAACCTGTTTTCTTTATAAATTACTCAGTCTCTGGAATTTTGTTGTAGCAATTCCAGAATGGACTAATACAGTGGGGTTGAAAGCCATGAGATGAGATGATGAAGAAAGACAGTGGGCATGGACAGAGATAAGAAGAGGTTCAAGGACTAAGCCATGAGTCTTTCCCACATTGAGAAACATTCGGAGTCAGGACACAGCAGCAGAGGAAAATGAAATAGTCAGGGAGGTGACAAGAAAATTAAATAGAAAGCACCTGACAGGAAAAGAAAGACTAAAGCAGGAAAAGAAATACATTGGATTTAGAAATGGGGAGGTCACTGGTGACTCTGAAAAATAAAGTTATCAGTGGAATGGTAGATATGAAAGTTTGATTGGATGCATTCAAGAGGGAACTGGAAGCAAGAAGTGAAGACAGAGAGTATAAATAAGATTTTAGCACAGAAGAGGGGTACTCATCCAGGCAGAAATGTAGTTAGTAGTATGTTTTGTTTTAATTAGGGCAGAGTGGAAGGAAACAGTAGGCTTTAGGGTCTGTGTGTGCATGCATTTAATGGGCAATACACCACCATCAGTAAACACTGTTTAAAATAATTCCCTAGAGGTAAAAATAGATGATGCAGTTGTTACAATTTATAAAAGGCCAACTTTTTTTCTCCTTTTAACTTATATTTTAAGTTCAGGGGTACATGTACAGGATGTGCAGCCTGGTTCACAGGTAAACGGGTCATGGGGGTTTGTTGTATACATTATTTCATCACCTGGGGTTTTTTTTTTTTTTTTGAGACAGAGTCTCACTCTGTCGCCTAGGCTGGAGGGCAATGGCATGATCTTGGCTCACTGCAACCTCCGCCTCCCGGGTTCAAGCAATTCTCCTGCCTCAGCCTCCTGCTAGGACTACAGGCATGTGCCACCACACCTGGCTAATTTTGTATTTTTAGTAGAGGCAGGGTTTCACTATATTGGTCAGGCTGGTTGCGAACTCCAGACCTCAGGTGATCCGCCCGCCTCAGCCTCTCAAAGTGCTGGGATTACAGGTGTGAGCCACCACGCCTTGCCCCATCACCTGGCTATTAAGCCTAATGTCTAGTAGTTATTTTCCCTGATCCTCTCCCTCCTCCCACCCTTCACCCTCAGGTAGGCCCCAGTGTGTGTTGTTGCCCTCTATGTATCCATGTTTTCTCATCATTTACCTCCCATTTATGAGTGAGAATACACAGTATTTGATTTTCTGTTCCTGTGTTAGTTTGCAAAGGATAATTGCCTCCAGCTCTACCCATGTCCCGGCCAAGGACATTATTTTATTCCTTTTCACGGAAAGGCCGTTGTTTTGTACTAGCCTCCCGCACTACTAGACCAAGCCAGAATGAAGTCTCTCATGCTAAGTGCCACATCAGCAAACTGACCCTTGCAATAAGCCACGTTTAGGAAAAAAGAAAACTCCAAAAAAGAAAACAGGAACAGGAGTTAAAAAATGAATTTGTAATAATTTCCCTTCTTATCACGACATCATAACAAGGTTTGAGGGAAGCACATCTCACATGAGTGTGAAAACCCAATCATCACATTTATTAACTACAAAAGGATCGAATTTGTTGTGATTTTGTCCTTCAACAATAAGAAACTGGTAAATGTGTTTCTCTAAGTTCTGTGAGCCAACCTAGCAAATTAATCAAACCTTTGGATGGGGTAGTAGGAATGCCAATTTGGAGTCAGTAGGTCAGAAGTATAGGTGACAACCTACTACTTTCGAATGATAGCTGAAGTGAGCCAGGGAGGCCTTGTGAGACTGAGCCCTTAACCTGTGGGAGATGACTGTAACTCCAGGTAGATAGTGCCAGAATTAAATTGAATTATAAGGCAATCTAGCTGGTGTCTGCTGGAGAATTGTTTAGTGTGTAAGAGAAAACACCCCAACACTGGCCACAGAAGAGTTCTGTGTTAAGTGTGAGAGTAGAAAGGAAAAAGTTTGTTTTTTCCTTTACACCCTGCAATTACTAGGCCTGTCATCCTCCAAAGAGCATTACCCATCCTCTCCCTAAACTGCCTCCCCAGGACCTAGTGGACCCTCTTGACTGGAGAAAATATCCCTGTTCCACACTGAGTTTAAAGCATTTTGCCTCGTAGCTCCCTGTGACTGTTGCAGCAGACAGAGGTGGGGGAAAGTAATCACCACTGTCCTGGCAGGGAGAAAGTAACAGGTGCATCTTCCGAGGACAGTCCCAATTGAAATTTTGTGCTGCAGGTCATTGTGATATCATATTCTCTGATTCTTTGAAAAATCTTCCCTAAGTCACCATCCTGCCATAGACCCACCACAGAAAACCCTCCCTAAAGAAAGCCTTTTGTCACTAGAGTTTGAGGCCCTAACGTTTCCCTCCTAAACTGAGACAGGTTTAGAAACTTCCCTGGGGTCTACACCCTTCCCAGATACTCCATAGTGCTCCCCATATCCTGCTATGAAATCCCATATGCCCCAACAACTCATAAACTCCTGCTGACCTAATACATACAAAGATACTTGAGGACTCAATGACCCAAGACACCCTATTCCATTCACAATGACCCCATCTTTGAACACTGGCACCACCATCTACTAAAAGAGATGTCTCTAATGATGCACATGCCCCAATGAGACCCCAACATCTTCCAAGGAAACTCTCCATATTGACATTTAGATATTCCAAAATGCATCTATAACCATCTTAACGTGCAGCCCAAAATACTCCAAAATAACAAATATAGCCCCCAAAATGACAGACCCCTCAGAAGTCACTATCGAGAGTGCTTGCTGTGCTTCAGCTCTGGGTTCCATGCCCTCAGGACCAAGGCACCGCCTCTCCAGCTGCCCACCCTCCCTGTGGACTCAGCTTAGGCCTTGCTCCTCAATTCAGCTGACCCTTGAACAACATAGGTTTGGATTGTGTGGGTCCACTTTTAATAGAATTTTCCTCAATAAACATCCTGAAGAATATTTTGGAGATTTGTAGTATTTTATTGGCTGTACAACAAGAAGGCCTGGACAATGAGAAGTTGTCCCTTAAGTCAGGAAGGGAATGCCTTTTAAAGTTCTTTGATGTTGGGCCCGGCACAGTGGCTCACGCCTGTAATCCCAGCACGTTGGGTGGCCAAGGCAGGCAGATCTCTTGAGGCCAGGAGTTCAAGATCAGCCTGGCCAACACACTGAAACCCCATCTCTACTAAAAACACAAAAAATTAGCTGGGCATGGTGGCACATGCCTGTAATCTCAGCTGCTTGTGAGTCTGATGCATGAGACTCGCTAGAACCCAGGAGGCAGAGGTTGCAGTGAGCCAAGATTGCGTCCCTGCGCTCCAGTCTGGGCAACAGAATAAGACTTTGTCTCAAAAAAAAAAAAAACAAGGGGGCAGGGGGCAAAGGACCTGAACATTTTCCAAATAAGACATACAAATGCCAGACGCAGTGGCTCACACCTGTAATCCCAGCACTTTGGGAGGCCAAGGTGGGCAGATCACCTGAGGTCAGGAGTTCGAGACCAGCCTGACCAACATGGTGAAACCCCTTTCTCTACTAAAATACCAAAATTATCCGGGGATAGTGGCAGGCGCCTGTAATCTCAGGTGCTTCAAAGGATGAGGTTGCAGTGAGCTGAGATCATGCCATTGCACTCCAGCCTGGACAACAAGAGTGAGACTCTGTCTCAAAAAAAAGAAAAAAAAAAAAAAAAAAAAGACATACAAATGACCAACAGGTATATGAAAAAGTGCTCAAGATCGCTAATCACCAGGGATATACAAATCAAAACCACCATAAGCTATCACCTCATACCTCTTATGAAGGCTATTATCAAATAGGCAAGAGATAACAGGTGTTAGCAATGATATGGGGAAAAATGAGCCCTTGTACACTGTTGCTGGGAGTGTACATCAGTACAGCCATTATGAAAAACACTATGGACGTTCTTCAAAATATTAAAGATAGAACAACAATGCAATCCAGCAATCCCATTTATGGGTATAAATCCGAAGGAAATCCAATCGGTATGTTGAAGAGACATCTAGGCCAGGTGTGGTAGTTCATGCCTATAATCCCAGCACTCTGAGAAGCTGAGATGGGAAGATCGCTTGAGACCAGGAGTTAGAGACCAGCTTGACAAAACAGCAGGACCATGCTTCTACTTAAAAAAAAAAAAAAAGAAAAAACTTAGGAACCTCTGCCCCCTCATGATCACTACAGTATTATTCACAACAGCCAAGATACAGAAACAACCAAAGTGCCCATCCATGAATGAATATGTAAAAAAAAGTGTGTGTATATATATGTATGTGTATATATACAGAGTGTGTGTGTACATTTATATAATGGAATATTATTCAACCATAAAAAAGAAAATCCTGCTATTTCCAACAACATGGATAAATCTGGAGGACATTATGCTGGGCGATATAAGACTGACACAGAAAGATAACTACTCTATGTTCTCACAAGTAGAATCTAAAAAAGTCCAATTCATCGTTAACAGGGCAGAACAGTTGTTACCACAGGATGGTGGGTGGGGAAAGTGGAGAAATGTTGGTCAAAAGGTACAAATTCTCAGTTATAAAATGAAGAAGTTCTGAGGAATCTAATGTACTCCGTGGTGAGTATGCCATACTGGACACTTCAACAGTTTGGAAAGTTTTTGAAAAATCTAAATTATGGGGTAAAAGTTAAAAAAGGGCAAAGTTTAGAAATTAATGACATCAGCTGATTACAGGATGACATCAAATCTTATTTCAGAAGTTAGTAATTATAGAAGAAACTGAATAAACTAAAATTTAAATCAAGCTTCCAAAATAACAATGAATTAACTGTAAAGCAACTACAAGGAAAAAAGTAAATCCATTAACAAAACAAAAAACAAACACTCTCAACCATCCTTCAAAGACATACATTGTAGGCCTGGAGAGGCGGTTCACACATGTGGGATTACATGTGGGATTACACCTTCGGGGCTGAGGAGGACGGACTGCTTGAGCCCAGGAGGTAGAGGCTGCAGTGAGCCAGCCTCTGCACTCCAGCCTGGGCGACAGAGACCCCGTCTCAAAAAAGAGAAAAAACAAACAAAAAACCAAAGATATATCTTGTAGTGACAGTCAGTCATTCCTTGCCTATTTCTCTCCTCCTCCATCCTCTGCTCCATCCCTGGAAAGAAGAGTTACAAAATGACTGAATCAAGTCACTGCCCTGTGGCTAAATAGGGATTCCAAATATCTTTTGATACAAATAAATACAAAATGCACAAGCCTTATAGAAAAGAGTGGTAATTTTCATCCTCATGAGTACAATTTAAAGAAACAAATTTTAAATTAGAGTATAAAGTCACAAATCAATATATTAAAACAACCATCCATATCCAATCAACTCACCGCTCATCTGGATGGGGTCCTCGCCCACTCTCTTCACTACTATGTGTTTCCCTCTCTCATTCTGCACGTGTCTTTTTTCCCTTTTCTGTTTTTCTCTCCTTTCTTTATTCCCTCTTTTATGTCTGTTCCGCTCAATGCTTCGAAACTTACTTCACCTGTTGTTGCTCTTTCTCCCCAAACTTTCCCATTGTCCCCAGCCTCCACGTATTCCTTCCTGCCTCTTTTCCCCCATCTGAGATACCCGTTAAAATCCCTCTTAAAATCCCTCTTCCCTGTTAAATTCCCTTTTCCCTGTTACATCTCCTTTGTTCCCACTCTCTAGCACCCCCAACTTCCTAGGCTTCCTCCCTGCTGTGGTTCTCCCTCCTCTACTCTCCTTTGTTACCCACTCCCCTCTCCTTCAGTCCCAGCACCACGCGGCTCTGTCAGCCGCGGCTCCAACTCTTTTACCTTTTCGGCCCTCCGCGTCTGACTGCAGTGCCTCCTCCTTTGCCGCCCCTCTCCATTTTGCTGCCCTTCATCTCCCTGAAGGTCTCCCTTTCCCCTAATTTCTTTATGTGCTTTTCTCCCCGTGCTACTTTCTCCATGCGTCCTCTTTTCTTGCTCTCTTTGCCAGTCCCTAAATTATTATCCATTTTGCCGTGTACTCATTCTTTTCTCCCCAGTTTTTCTTTCTGTCCTGTCACTCCCCCTCTTTTCCTCTCCTGATCCCTCTCACCCACACATTCAGGAGGAAAGGGGAGGAATAAGATGCCCACCTCCCGGAAGAGCACATTTTCCAGTGGAGTAAAAATTTGGGAGGGAACAACAGTGGGTGTCACAAGACAGACTCGGGTGACCTCCCGCAACGCGGAGTCAGGAAGCCTGGGGAGCGGAAGGACCCGGCGTGAGGAAGACACTAGGGGGCGCGGGGGACTGTGTCTCAGGACAGGGAGGGTCTGCAGAATCCCAGGACCTGGGAGGAGAAGCGCCTCCTGAAGGAGGCGCTGGGCAGCGGGCGCTCCCCTCCAGGGGCCAACAAGGGCGAAGCTCGGGGGTCTCGACTAGTGGGAATCCACCTCGCGAGGGAGGACTTGACTTGGCCCGGGGCCGAAGCAGAGGTCAGTAAGAGTTTTAAGCAGGAACACGACCTGAATGGGGTTATCTACATGGCAGAAAGGCAGGGAGCAAGGAACAGCCTGAGAAAGATTTTAAACCGAAAGGGAAGCAATTCTCGGACTTACGTGGGGAGAAGTGGCTGTTGCAGGGGCGAAGGGGCTATGGGTATTTTAAGGTCCGTGGCGATCCCCAGATCACTGGTATGGAGAAGTGAGGACTGCAAAGTGCACGTTTAATCCAGGCAGACAGAGCGAAGCAATGTTTAACCCACGTAGACTGAAACACACAGCGATAAGGCCTTTCCCTGGCGCAATCTGCTTCCGGGAGTGACGGAAACTGCCGGCGGAGAGAAAAAACTGGGAGGCCAGGGGGCGGGGCCTGGGCAAGCCGCGACCGGCAAGGGGAGGGTCGGAAAGAGGGGCCCGACTTGGGAAGGTACCATTAGAGGGTGGAGCCGGGCCGGGACGGCAGTGGGCGTGGCTAGGTGGGGCGTGACAGAGCCGCGGCGGAGGATGGGGCGGGGTTTCATGGGGTAAATGGGGCCGAGATAGATCCTGTTACTTACTCTGCTTCACAGGCAGCATGTCTTTGGTTTTCTGACTATTTCTTGTCCTGTGAAGCAGCATTGCTTCCTGCCTATTTCAACTTAATGTTTCAAAATTTAAGGTTAAAGCTTAAAGTTGTGGTCCACTTATATTGGAAACTAAGATGATTTCTTCTTAACAAGTTGAACTAAGTCAAAACCGATTTTTACAAGCTTGATGGACTCCATCCACTCTTGCCAGTGATGCTGAAGCTACTCAGTAGTCAGGGAACTAAGATCTCGCTGGGGATTTGATGTGGAGCCATGGCTGGATCCAGGAACCCGGAAGACATTATGCCAAGCGAAATATGCTAGACACAGAAAGACAAATACTGCATGTGCTTTTACATGTGCGAAGTACAAACGTCAAATTTACAGTAACCAGGGCTGGGGGATGTATCCTATGCCTTTATCACCATTATATTTTGGAAGCAGATAACTTCTCTGGCCTCACAGATTCACAGCTGGGCAGAAATTTTGCCTCAGGATGAATCACACCTTGATCCTAACCAATGTGTGGTTCGGATAATATTTAGGGGGTATTCCGCCCTAAGAGCTGATATAGGAATGGATTAAGACTTTTGAGAGTTGATACTGAAATGGATTAAGCCTTTTGAGATGGGCCAGGTGCACTGGCTCAGGCCTGTAATCCCAGCAGTTTTGGAGGCCCAGGTGGGCAGGTCACTTGAGCTCAAGAGTTCAAAACCAGCCTGGGCAGCATAGTGAGATCCCCATCTCTACAAGAAATACAAAAATTAGCCAGGCTTGGTAATGCACTCTTGTAGTCCCAGCTACTTGGGAAGCTGAGGTGTCAGAATTGCTTGAGGCCAGGGATTTGAGATCATCCTGGGCAACATAGCCAGACCCTATCTCTACAAAAAATTAAATTATCTGAACATGGTGGCCTGCACGTGTGGGCCCAGCAACTCAGGAGGGTAAGGAAGGAGGATCATTTGAGCCCAGGAGGTGAAGGCTGCAGTGAGCCATGAGAAAAGGAGATTTGGTTGGGTGCAGTGGCTCATGCCTATAATCCCCACACTTTGGGAGGCCAAGGTAGCAGGGAGCTAATTTGCATTCTTCTGTTAGCTGAGGCGTTTGATGATAAATGAAAGCAGAAAGTTTGTGAGTTATTTATGTTCTTTCCACAGAAAGGCCATATGTCCTTGGCCATAAAGAAAAAGAGACCTACAGCTTATCTGCTTCTCTATTTTGTTTATATGTCCTGGACCATGAAGAAAGACAGATTTATAGCTTATTTGCTTTATCTCTTTGCTTTCTCCTGGTCCTTTTAGGCTGACTCCTTTTCCCCAATTAGGGCTGCACAGACTCTACCCTCAAAGGGCATTTTTTTCTCACCCTCCTATAAAATCCCTCCCACAAATAAACCAGGATCCTATTTCCCAGCATGAAAAGTTTGTTGGAAAAAAAACTGAGGCTGCATGGGACCTTCTTTCTCTTCTTCAAAACGACTTCACCTCTTCTTCTCTTTTGTCTCTCTCTTCCTAACTGCCCTGCACAATTCTAGGTCCCCACTGAATCCTTGGGTTGACATGCAAGGGAAGAACCCATAGGGAAAGGAAATCTCTGGCATTCAGATAACTTTTTGGATGTCTGGATGCATTCATAACCACCCTCGTGTTACCAGAAAGGGGTCCTGATCCAGAACCTGAAATTTCCATTGCACAATTATAACTGAGAAAATTATTACAGTGAAAGAGATCTGACCTAATCAACTCCATCTTGCTTTTAACCTCCAAGCTGCTCTTGTTCATTCCTGGGCATAGGCTGAACTAACTTTGGAAGGAACTTAGTTTATAGTTTGAAACAAATACATTAACAGCCCTTTCCCAAAACAAATCCCCTTCCTGCTTGGGGACTAGATTGCCTTTGTAAGACTAACAAATTAGGCACAAGGTGAGAGATGATGGTTTAGGAGTCATGTAGCTGGAGGCTACAAGATTCTCACCCTTACCAGATTGTTCCTGGGGGATAACATTACTCTTATTAAACCTAAGATCAGTGCTTGAGATATTTTGCAGCCCCTGAACTTGATGGAGCACCTGACACCAACCCAGATCCATAAACTGGCTCATCTGGTCTTGTGACCCCATCCAGGAACTGACTCAGTGCAAAACGACAGCTTCAAATCTCTATGATTTCGTCTCCTACCCAACCAATCAGCACTCCCGACTCACTAACCCCTACCTATCAAATTATCCTTAAAAACCCTGATCCCCGAGTTTTCAGGGAGACTCATTTGAGTAATACAAAAATTTCAGGTTCCTGTACAGCCAGCTCCACGTGAATTAAACTCTCTATTGCAATTTCCCTGTCTTGATGAATCAGCTCTGTCTAGGCAGCGGGGAAGGAGAACCTGTTGGGCAGTTACAACCAAAAGGGAGGGTTCTTGGATCTCATGCAAGAAAGAATTAGGAGTGAGTTTACATTGTAAAGTGAAAGCAAGTTTACTAAGCAAGTAAAGGAACAAGGCAGGGTGCAGTGGCTCACGCCTGTAATCCCAGCACATTGAGAGAGGCTGAGGTGGGCAGATTGCTTGAACCCAGGAGTTCACGAGCAACCTGGGCAACATGACAAAATTCCATCTCTACGAAAAATGCAAAAATTAGCCAAGGGTAATGGTGTGCACCTGTAGTCCAAGCTAGTTGGAAGGCTGAGGTTGGAAATTGCTTGAGCCTGGGAGGTGGAGGCTGCAGTGAGCCGAGATGGCGTTACTGCACTACTGCTTGGGTGACTGGAACCAGACACTGCCTCAAAAAAAGAAATTCAGACTCTAATTCAACACTGAATGTTGAGCTTCTGAGCGTGATCTAGCGGAAGTGCCTTCTCTTCCGGTCTCTCTGGTCTTGGCCGCAGAAGCGAGATGACGAGGGGAACATCATTGTTTGGAAAGCATCGCAGTAAGACACACACGTTGTGCTGCCGCTGTGGCTCTAAGGCCTACCACCTTCATAAGTCGACCTGTGGCAAATGTGGCTACCCTGCCAAGCGCAAGAGAAAGTATAACTGGAGTGCCAAGGCTAAAAGACAAAATACCACTGGAACTGGTGGAATGAGGCACCTAAAAATTGTATACCGCAGATTCAGGCACGGATTCTGTGAAGAAACAACACCGAAACCCAAGAGGGCAGCTGTCGCAGCATCCAGTTCATCTTAAGAATGTCAGTGATTAGTCATGCAATAAATGTTCTGGTTTTTAAAAATACAAAAAAAAAAGTACTGAATGTTTACTCCTGAAACTCATGATGGCCTAGGTTGAGAAAGACTCAATTTTCCTCATGCTAAATACTTTATACATGTCCTTTATTCATGCATACATAGGACACTTTACACAATATAATTGTTGAAAGTGCTTCTGAAATACTGTTCAAATTGTCTATAGTATTTTTACACCTGCACTATAAAAATTAATATTTATCAGACAATAAATATTAAATAATTTAATAAGATTTCATTGTTCAAAGGCTCTAACAATGCATATTTGAGTTATCATAATAAACATTGTATTCTGTGATTTTTCAACTGTAATATAATTTTTTTTTGAGGTGGGGTCTTGCTCTGTTGCCCAGGCTGCGGTGTGGTGGTGCAATCACGGCTCATGCAGCCTCCACCTCCCCAGGCTCAGGTGATCCTCTCACCTCAGTTTTTGTATTTTTAGTAGAGATGGGGTTTCATCATGTTGCCTAGGCTGGTCTCAAACTTCTGGGCTCAGGCAATCTGTCCACCTCAACCTCCCAAAGTGCTAGGAATACAGGCATAAGCCACAGAGCCCAGCCAAAACTACATTTTAAAAATAATTTTTTATCATTATACACTCTACTAGAAACCATTTAACCTAACTTATGGACTTACATTTCTTCCATTGAAGAACTTGAAGAATCCAGAAATCAAGGTGACATTCTCAGATTTGTGTGGCAAAAAAAGCATAGAGAAATAACAGATGCAAAGAATATGTTCCACTAATATGCGGAAGATCCCTTTTATTTTAAGTTCAGGGAAAGCATTGGAATGATACAAGAAAATAAACTGAAATTGTATAATGTGGAAACAAGAGCTCTGTTGCTAATGTGCAAGTTTATCACTGAGATTTTAACAACACAACATGCTAATTATACCTTAAAATATGTTTCTCCCAGTCTGGGCAACATGGCGAAACCCCATCTCTACAGAAAAATTCAAAAATTAGCTGGGTATGCTGGTGTGCACCTGTAATCCCAGCTACTTGGGAGGCTGAGGGAGGAGGATCATCTGAGCCCAGGAGGTGGAGGTTGCAGTGAGCTGAGATCGCACCACTGCACTCCAGCCTGGGTGACTGAGAAAGACCCTGTCTCGAAATATTACAATATGTGATGGTGCAGCTTCCATCAGAAATAATTTGTTCTTCTTTTGCCCACACAAAATATTCACCTCCTCTAAAATTAAAAAAAAAAAAAAAAAGCCCAAACATAACTTTCAGTTGCAAGCAAGGATCTCATGACAGTCTCATGAAACTTCTGTTCATTGAGAACCCAGTAGAGTCCTCATCACTCACAACATTTCATGATGGAGCAGAAAAATGAAACCTGAATTAACCCTCACATTCAGAAAAGAAAAACAAAGAAGGTACCCAGTAGTTTCTGGTCCATAGCAAACGTGCAATTTTGCTGAGAAGATGAGTTAGGGCCTGGTTCCAGCAGGTCAAGAATGAACAACAGTACTTTTCATGGTTACAGTTCTCCTGAGAATAGGTTTCCAGTCCACTATATTTTGTCGTTCTTAACTTCACCTGATGACATCCCTCATGCAGTATCAGAAAGTATGCCCTCCTTCTGCAGTAAGCAGCTTTCCCCAGCTATTGCTTTCCCACTTAAATGTATCATCCCAAAGACTATTATAAGTCTAAATTTAATTTTGTTTTCATAAAATACTATGGACTGATAGAAGTCTCAAAAGTATAACATTATGAAAAGTAAAACAAAAGATAGCATTTTCTCTTATGCCATTTCAAAATAGGGACATTTTCAAAGCTAAACCCATGACTTTAGCTATACCCACGAGATTTAGGAACACTTCCTTAGTTTCAGAATTTTATTCCAGTGCTTTTGAACTTCTTGGGCCACAGTCTAGTTTCTATTTACTACACTTGCCATTTCATCCATCTGCAAAAAACAATTTCACAAGAGTTACCTTAATCAACTGGCAGGTTATTTCAAAGAACGTTAGGGCTATGGCCTTGATTTGGACTTTGCTATAATTTTAACTTGCTGTTGCCCCTCAAACCACTTCTCAAATATGAGTTTTATCAGTTGCAGAGGAGCTACTGCTGCAGACTTAAACATTTCTTGAAAATCAGCTAACTCATTTTTGAAGAATTTACAAAATATTGTCAAGTACAGTTGAAAGCCATATGGCACATTAGCACCTTCTGCTTTCTTTTTGTTTGTTTTGTTTTGTCTTGAGACAGAGTCTCAGTCTGTCACCCAAGCTGGAGTGCAGTGGCGTGATCTCGGCTCACTGCAATCTCCACCTCTTGGTTTCAAGCAATTCTCTGCCTCAGCCTCCTGAATAGCTGGGATTGCAGGTGCCTGCCACCACGCCTGGCTAATTTTTTTGTATTTTTCGTAGAGACGGGGTTTCACCATCTTGGCCAGGTTGGTATTGAACTCCTGACCTCGTGATCCACCCGCCTCGGCCTCCCAAAGTGATGGGATTACAGGCGTGAGCCACCACGCCTGGCCCTAGCACCTTCTGCTTTCTTGATCTCTATACTGGCAGGTGGTATTTCCAAGAATGATCCCCCGTCTCCAGGAAACATTTGCACATGTCTGGAGACATTTTTGATCGTCACAATTGGTGGTGTTGCTGGTATCTGGTGGTAAGGGACAGTGATTTGTGTTTCCTCCAAATCTCATGTTGAAATATGACCCAAATTGTTGAAGGTGGGCCGAGTGAAAGGTGCTTGGGTAATGGGGTTGGGTCCCTTCTGAATGGCTTGGTGCTCTCTCCATGATAATGAGTGAGTTCTTACTCTTAGTACACACAAGACCTACCTGTTTAAAAAAGACTAGTGGCCGGGCTGGTGGCTCAAGCCCATAATCCCAGCACATTGGGAGGCTGAGGCAGGTGGATCACAAGGTCAAGAGTTCGAGACCAGCCTGGCCAAGATGGTGAAACCCTGTCTCTATTAAAAATACAAAAAGTAGCCGGGCATGGTGGCAGGCACCTGTAATCCCAGCTACTCAGGAGGCTGAGACAGAGAATTGCTTGAACCCAGGAGGCAGAGGTTGCAGTGAGCTGACATTGCACCACTGCACTCCAGCCTGGGCAACAGAGAGAGACTCTGTCTCAAAAAAAAAAAAAAAAAAAAAAAAGAATCCTTCTTCTAGTACACAGATGCATTTTAAAGGGGTCTCCTCTACTGCTTTTTCTCTCAAAATCAATTTCAATTTGGCCTGTCTGTTCACATTTACATGAGGATCCAAACTGTTGTTTTCATAGGTAAATGAGTGACTGAGTATCCTCAGCTTCGAACAGAAACAGTATTTTGCTCCTCACAGCTGATAGGCACCCCTAGGTGACCGGGGGCCTCATGGGAGTGTCTGGGAAGTTGACCCACTGTGACATGTAGTGGTTCTACAGAGAACCCCCACAAAATTAGTTTAAAAAAGACTAATCCAGGAGGTGCATATGGGTGCTGGTAACTTGTGCTTTGAGCCCTCCTGGAGGTGCTTAGACCTCCGGAGGAGAAACTGAGACACATAGAAGGGCAGCAGTGACTCAGTGGTAACAGACTGTGGAGTCTCCTTTGCAAGCAGCACATACTTTGACCTACTCCACGAAACCCTAGGCCCCATCTCAGTTTCTCCTTTTAAGGAAACAAACGAACAAAAAAAGTGGGAACCAAATAATCTAAGAACAAGGAGAAAACAAGAAGAATGACGCCCCTTTCAGGCACTCCTCTGGTTTTATGGCACCTCTTCTTGCAAGTGTTTGTGTGACATGAACTTATATGGTCTTTTTGTGCACAAGTACATAAAGGAAAATTCAGAGCCCAAAGGTCAGCCTGCAACTATAAAGTTCCCAAGTTCTCTATCTCTCTGCTTTCTTTTCTGCCTGCTTGAAGTCCACTGTTACTTTTCTAATGAGATAAAATCCACTGTTTGCCATTTCTTTTTGTTACTCTTTTTGAAAACCAGTGAGTTTCTACTAATATGTCATGACTAGAGTTCTGAAGTAAAAGCTACATGATCTTTGGTTATATGAGAATGTATGTGTGTGCTAATGTGTTTGTACATGTATTTTGTTGTGTTTTGGACACAAGATACCAAATTGGCTGAAAGAGTACTTGTAAATTAAATAATAAGCCAAAATGTTTCTCAAGTTCACATGACTTAAGTAAAATCTTTAACAAGTTAGCTTTAAAAGTATTGGTAAAATAGGCCAGGCATGGTGGCTCATGCCTGTAATCCCAGCACTTTGGGAGGCTGAGGCAGGTGGATCACCCGAGGTCAGTAGTTCAAGACCAGCCTAGCCAATATGGTGAAACCCCATCTCTACTAAAACTACAAAAATTAGCCAGGCATGGTGTTGGGCAACTGTAACCCCAGCTACTCGGAAGGCTGAGGCGGGAGAATCTCTTGAACCCAGGAGGCAGAGGTTGCGGTGAGCTGAGATCACAACACTGCACTCCAGCCTGGGCAAAAGGGCAAGACTCTTTCAAAAAAAAAAAAAGTATTGGTAAAATAATATTAGAAATGTCTTAAGAATTACCAGCATACGTTTTTGTTTGCATTTATTGATCAAGCAATTTCATACTTATCCCTGCCAAATACTACTGAGGCAGGAAAATTGCAGAGGGAATTGGAGTTTGGATAAAGGGTGGAATGGGTAGGAGCAGAAGAAAGGTGAAGAGATGGGTGCCCAAGCATGTCATGAATGGTCTGTGTAAGTCATTAATAAGAGGATTAATGAAAAAAAAACCTTTTATATTTCAAATTGTATATAAATTAAAGGGAAATTACAATGGTCTTTCTAGTGACTGGGTTTTGATCTTTAAAAAAATCACTTATAGACTAAATAATTGGATCAAAATACAAAATTTTCCTAAGGTATTGCTTTACTCTTAATAAATTATAAGACACTATAATTTTTTTTACACAAAGTTCAACTTTTATTGTGTCTTGCTGTTTTCAGCTTTCTCTCCTCTTTTAAAAGGCCTGAAATAATAACTCTATCCTTCAACTAATTTTCAGCTCCTGTAAGTTTTTTTCTTTTAGTTTCTAACTGTTGTGACCTCATGCCAACAACAACAAAATGGTTTATCCTAGAGGTGTAAAGGAAATGTTTCCTTTCAATGTAACATTCCCCATAGGAAACAGCAGTTGCACTGCAGAAGGTCTTTTCTTTTGCCTTTAGATAACTGGCCTAATAAACAGATCTTACACTTTATCAAAATAATTCCTATGTCATTATTACTAACTTTGGTTTGGTTAGAAAAAAACTGAGATTAAAAAAAATTTTTAATTAAGGTTATTACATCCATGTAGTTTTCTGTATGTGCTTTTTTTTTTTTTTTAAAGACAGTCTCACTTTGTCACCCAGGCTGGAGTGCAGTGGCATAATCTTGGCTCACCACAACCTTGTCTCTGGGTTCAAGGGATTCTTGTGCCTCAGCCTCCCGAGTAGCTGGGATTACAGGCACACACCACCATGCCCGGATAATTTTTTTGTATTTTTAGTAAAGATGAGGTTTCACCATGTTAGCCAGGCGGGTGTGAAACTCCTCATTTCAAGTGATCTGCCCACCTTGGCCTGCCAAAGTGCTAGGATTACAGGTGTGAGCCACCATGCCTGGCCTGTATGTGCTTTTAAAGTCCTTGTGTCATTAAGTTACAGAGCTTTGACGTCTGGGTCTAAAAAGGACACCAAGTCCTGCTAAATCTTAAACACTGACAGCAGTTAAAGCCTCATTTTCAGACCTAATAGAAGATGCCAATCAAAATAAACTGTGTTCTTGAGACACAGGACAAGAAAGTAAAACTATTCAACTCCTCAAGGTCCAGGGGCTATTACACAAGAGGTGGGCACATGAAATTGTAAGAGCTTACCTGGCGAGACAAAGTAAGTTCAGTTTCTCTATAAATTAACCATTGATGTCAAAGGCACACTGATGCAGGACAAGTATATGAGCCTCTGTGTCAGATTAACAAGGTTTTCCTGGAGTATTGACCCACTCCATAATAAAGATTATAATGGTTGTAAAAAGGCTTATGGAAATCTTATCTTATGGGCAAGATTATTAAAATTTTAGATTGTTTATAAAATTTTGAATAACAAATTTAATTGGCCTCATGCTCTCTTTATTAGGGCTTATTGTTTGAGAAATTAAGTGTCCTCTCTCAAAAAATATAGGTTTGTGCCTTTTTTTGAAATCTTTGTGATATCACTTTGGTTAAATGAAGCACTTATTTTACAATGGCCTCTGATCCTATTTTGTGATATCAAGCACTTTAAAGTTGTCAAATATTTTTTGTCAAACTTTAAATTGGGTCCTCATTAATCTTTTCATATTAGTTCCCTGAAGTCCAAAAGAGGCATATTCAGTTTATTTGGTATAAAAATCGTACAGAAAGCATTGTCAAATAGGAAATGGTGTTTGGTTTTCTTTGGGCTGTATTTGTATAAATGTTATTGGTATGTGTTCCAAAATTATGAGAAATCTCTGTAATTGTGATATGACTTCATGTATGTTAATAATTATTATTATGTAAAATTATTATATGCCACAGAAGTAACCAAAAGTTCTAGTCAATTGTGCTTTAATAGTGGCTGTCCTAAGACTTTTTTGTCATTTATGGACAATTGTTGTCTTATTTTGATCCTCTTCAAAAGGTGGTTTGGCCGGGTGCAGTGGCTCATGCCTGTAATCCCAGCACTCTGGGAGGCTTAGGTGAGCGGATCACTTGAGGTCAGGAGTCCAAGACCAGCCTGGCCAACATGGTGAAACCCCATCTCTACTACTAGAAATACAAAAATTAGCTGGGCTTGGTGGCGTGTGTCTGTAACCCAGCTACTCGGGAGGATGAGGCAGGAGAATTGCTTGAACCCAAGAGGCAGAGGTTGCAGTGAGCCAAAATCATGCCACCGCACTCCAGCCAGGGCCACAAGAGCAAATCTCCATCTCAAAAAAAAAAAAAAAAAAAAAAAAAAGAAAGAAAGAAAAAAAGAAAAAAAGGCTGGGCATGGTGGCTCACACTTGTAATCCCAGCACTTTGGGAGGCCGAGGTGGGTGGATCATGAGGTCAGGAGTTCGAGACCAGCCTGACCAACAGGGTGAAACCTCGTCTCTACTAAAAATACAAAAATTAGCTGGGCGTGGAGGTGGCGCACGCCTGTAATCTCAGCTACTCAGGAGGCTGAGGCAGAAGAATTGGTTGATCCCAGGAGGCAGAGGTTGCAGTGAGCCGAGATAATGCCACTGCACTCCAGTCTGAGCGACAGAGTGAGACTCCGTCCCAAAAAAACAAACAAAAAAAATTGTTGCTGATCCTTTGTTTTGTTTTTCAGAGACAAGAAAACTTTTCTTATGAGCTGTTGGCAGCTGTTAACAATTGAAGAAAGTATACTCCTGTAAACAGATTTTGGTGCATATTTGTCTCTGCTTTTGAATTATCTGGAATTTGGAAACTATTTGTAAGTATTCATAACTTATGGCAATATAGTTATTTGCATAAGTGCAATAAGATTTTTTTTAGCTGGTCATGGTGGCTCAAGCCTGTAATCCCAGCACATTGGGAGGTTGACACAGGCGGATCATTTGAGCCCAGGAGTTCAAGTCCAGCCTGGCCAACATGGAAAATCCCCATCTCTACAAAAAATATGAAAATCAGCAAGGTGTGGTGGCACATGCGTATAATCCCAGGTATTTGGGAGGCTGAGGCACAAGAATTGCTTGAACCTGGGAGGTGGATGTTGCAGTGAGCCAAGATCACATCACTACACTCCAGCCTGGTTAATAGAGTGAAACCATGTCTTGGAAAAAAAAAAGGCCAGGCGCGGTGGCTCACGCCTGTAATCCCAGCACTTTGGGAGGCCGAGGCGGGCGGATCACGAGGTCAGGAGATCGAGACCATCCTGGCTAACACAGTGAAACCCCATCTCTACTAAAAATACAAAAAATTAACCGGGCATGGTGGCGGGCGCCTGTAGTCCCAGCTACTCGGGAGGCCGAGGCAGGAGAATGGTGTGAACCCCGGGGGGCGGAGCCTGCAGTAAGCTGAGATCGTGCCACTGCACTCCAGCCTGGGCGACAGTGAGACTCTGTCTCAAAAAAAAAAAAAAAAGCTTTCTTTTGCAACAGAATACCATCAGAGAAAATGGCTATTTTACCAAGGCTTTGACTGAAATGGTGTGCTTTCCTTTAAGGAATCAAGCTTGACTTATAGAGCCAATTAAAGCCCCTTGGAAAACTAGCCTCATACCCTGCCTATAGCATCCCTATACAGGGTTTCTGACCTGTGTTAAGTAAAGAATGTCCCTTTCTGATAGGCCCAGGAACTCCAAGTTATCTTGGGACCTCAAGAGGAGAGGAATTTACCCAACTCATAGGTATTTGGCGGTACACGGCAATGGCTGGGCTTTTAAAAAGTCTTATCTGATACTCCTTTTGTGGAACAAACTTCCATCAAAGCCAATATAAAGAGCCTATGTGAAAAATAATGATTCTTGCTGCACTTATACGTATAAACAGGCCAAGTATAACAAAGCAAATCAGTCATACCATGATTGGTCTTTAGTAAAAATGGAAAACTGGAGTGAGAAAAATTATGTTTCAAAAACTACAGTACATCTGTTGTTAGACTCTAGTCTTGCCTATTGTTGTTCAATTTTTATTATTTTCTACAGTTTGGACTGAATTCTAACTTTTCTAGGCTACACATCTCCAAAATAATGTTTTTAATTTTTTCCCTCTTTCTTCCCCCATTTTTCCTAATTTGAAATCACTAAAAACTAAGCTGTGCTTTCTTAAAGCCCTGAGAACCGAAGCTAGACAAATTAAATGTCAGAAGAAGATAATAACAGCCTATTTACATACCTAAGGCACCTTCATACTGATGTATGAACTTCAGAGTAACATGGCCCATGTCAATTTTCTGAAATTGTTATTTTTCTGTTTGTTGTTTCTCTCCCTTTCTCCCCCCATTTTCTCTCCGCAGGACATGAGACTTCACAACGTGCAAAATGTGAGCTTTCCCAATAACATGGGACCTCCCTTTCTAGGAATAAACTGTCCTAGCCATGAGGGATCAGAGGAAACCTAAGAACAGAGACTCCTTTTCTTCTAAAATGCTTTCTCTGAAAAATTTTTAAAAAGAAAAAGGCATTAGAGGGGAGAGTTAAAATCATCATTAAAAAAAACCAGGGGTAGGGGAATGTGAAAAGTCCTGGGAGGTGGAGGTTGCAGTGAGCTGAGGTAATGCCACTGCACACTAGCCTGGAGGAAAGACCAAAGACTCTCTCAAAACAAAACAAAAACCTCAAATTGAATACAATATTTTATAAACTGAATTGGCCTTTTCCACATATGTTCTGGCTCCTTTGACATACATACTGTCTTGAGTTTTAACAAATTTTGTCTTGTAGTTGTTGTGTAGTATGTAATATTCCAGGCCAATCTTGGAGAAGCAGGCTTGGTTAACCCTAGCATGATTTGAAGGATGTGTAGTCTGTTGTGAGAACTGGTTTTAAATTTTACCACACTGATTACATTTGTAAGGTTTATCTCCAGTATGAATTTGGTAAAGATTGAAAACACACTACTGCTTAAAGTCCCTTTCATGTTCAGCACATTCATAGGATTTTTCTCCTATATAAATTCTCTCACTCCAAAAGCATGAACATTTGATTTTTTTTTCTTTTTTTTTTTTGAGACAGAGTCTCACTCTGTCGCCCAGGCTGGAGGTGCGATCTCGGCTCACTGCAAGCTCTGCCTCCTGGATTCATGCCATTCTCCTGCCTCAGCCTCCCAAGTAGCGGGGACTACAGGCGCCCACCACCTCGCCCAGCTAATTTTTCGTATTTTTAGTAGAGACGGGGTTTCACAGTGTTAGCCAGGATGGTCTCGATCTCCTGACCTCATGATCCACCTGCCTTGGCCTCCCAAAGTGCTGGGATTACAGGCGTGAGATACCACGCCTGGTCGAACATTTGATTTTTTAAAAAGTCTTACTACATTTATTACATTTGTAAGGTAGCTCTTCAGTATGAATACTCTGGTTTCCATTTTGATGGTCAGGTAAAAGCCTTACCACACACATTACATGTGTGTGGTTCCTCTCAAAGTTGTATATTTTGATGTCTCGTGAGTTCTGATGCCTGGGGAAAGTCTCTGGCATATACATGTAGATTTCCTATCAGTATAAACTCCCTTATGTCCAGTAGTGATTGAACTCTGGTAAAGGTTTTGCCACACTCTTTTCATTTGTAAAGCATCTCTGCACTATGAATTATCTATAGATCCACAAGTTTTGATCTTTGAATAGAATTCTTGCCACACATACTGCACTTCAGTAATTTCTCTCCAATATGTGTATTCTTTTTTTTTTTTTTTGGAGACAAAGTCTTGCTCTGTTGCCCAGGCTGGAGTGCAGTGGTGTGATTTTGGCTCACTGCTTCCACCTCCCGGGTTCAAGCAATTCTCCTCCCTCAGCCTCCAAAGTAGCTGGGACTATGGGCACACGCCACCACGCCCGGCTAATTTTTTTGTATTTTAGTAGAGACGGGGTTTCACTCTGTTGCCCAGGCTGGTCTCAAACTCCTGAGCTCAGGCAATCTGCCCACTTCAGCCTCCCAAAGTGCTAGGATTATAAGCGTGAGCCACCGCACCCGGCCTTCCAGTATGTACATTCTTATGCCAAGTGAGTAGTGAACAGTACCTTAAAACTTAGCCACATTTACTGCATGTGTAAATGTATTGGGCCATATTTGAATTGCTATAAAGAAATACCCGAGGCTGGGTAATTTATAAAGAAGTTTAATTGACTCACAGTTCCGCAGGCTTTACAGGAAACATGATGCTGGCATCTGCTCACCTTCTGAGGAAGCCTCAGGAATGTTAAAATCATGGTGAAAGGGAAAAGGGGAGTGGGCATGTCACATGGCAAGAATAGGAGCAAGAGAGAGGAAAGTTCCATACACTTTTTGTTTTTTTTTTTTTTTGGAGACAAGGTCTCGCTGTCACCCAGGCTGGAGTGCACTGGCACGATCTTGGCTCAGTGCAACCTCTGTCTGCTGGGTTCAAGTGATCCTCATGCTTCAGCCTCCTGAGTAGCTGGGATTACAGGCATGCATCACCATGCCTGGCTAATGTTTCTATTTTAGTAGAGACAACTGTTCACCACGTTGACCAGCCTGGTTTTGAACACCTGGCCACAAGTGATCTGCCTGCTTCAACCTCCCTAAATGCTGGGATTACAGGCATGACCCACCATGCCTGACGTGGCATACACTTTCAACCAACAAGATCTCAGCCAGGCGCGGTGGCTCACACCTATAATCCTGGCACTTTGGGAGGCCGAGGCGGGCAGATCACAAGGTCAAGAAACTGAGAACATCCCGGCCAACATGGTGAAACTCCGTCTCTACTAAAAATACAAAAATTAGCCAGGCATGGTGGTGTGCACCTGTAGTCCCAGCTACTCAGGGAGACTGAGGCAGGAGAATCACTTGAACCTGGGAGGCAGAGGTTGCAGTGAGCCGAGATCACGCCACTGCATTCCAGCCTGGCGACAGAGAGAGACTCCGTCTCAAAAAAACAAAACAAACAAAAAAACAAGATCTCCCCAGAACTCACTATCCCAAGAAGAGCAAAAAGCGAGTGGTGCTAAACCATTCTTGAGAAATCCACCCCTGTGATCCAATCATCTCCCACCAGGCCCCACCTCCAATAAGGGGGATTAAAATTCCACATGAGATTTCAGACGGAAGTGACAAATATACAAACTATATCAATAAGTATGAATTATTTGAACCCAGAAGTTAGGAGAACATCTAAAGGCTTTTCCACGTTGAATTTTGTTGTAAGATTTTCTGCAGTATGTTTTGTCTGATGTTTAGTGAGGCCTGAGCGACTAATGAACGATTTGCCACACTCATTACATTTATAAGGTTTTTCTCCAGAATGAATTATTTGGTGTTTGTTGAGGCAAGAAAACCGCCCAAAGGCCTTGCCACATTCCATACATTTGTATGGCTTCTCTCCAGTGTGGTTTCTTTGATGGTACACCAGCTTTGACCTTTCAATAAAAGCTTTACCACATTCATTACATTTGTAAGGTTTGTCTCCAGTATGCATTTTCTGATGATTAACCAGAATTGAACGCACTCTAAAGGCTTTGCCACACTCATTACACACGTAAGGTTTCTCTCCAGTATGAATACTCCGATGACGTGCTAGTGTTGATTGATGACGAAAGACCTTGCCACATTCGTTACATTTGTAAGGTTTCTCTCCAGTATGAATTCTCCGATGCCTTGCAAGGTTTGAAGTGGAATTAAAGACCTGGCCACATTCAATACATTTGTATGGCATCTCTCCAGTATGCCTTCTCTGATGGTACGTCAGGCCTGTTATATGACTAAAAGCTCTACCACAATGGCTACATTTGTGTGGTTTCTCCCCAGTAGGATTTCTGTGATATCTTGCAAGTTTTGAACTTTGGATAAATGCCCCTCCAAACTCATTACAATTATAAGGTTTCTCTCCAGTATGAATTATCAGATGTTTAGTGAGGCTTGAACGCTGAGTATAGGCTTTGCCACAATCATTACATTTGTAAGGTTTCTCTCCGGTATGAATTTTCCGATGACGTGCTAGGCATGAGTAGTAACTGAAGACCTTGCCACATTCGTTACATTGAAAAGGCTTCTCTCCAGTATGAATTCTCTTATGATTTGAAAGGTTTCCACTGTCATTGAAGACCTTGCCACACACATTACATTTGTAAGGTTTCTGCCCAGTATGAATTCTTAGATGACGTGCTAGGCATGAGTAGTTCCTGAAGACTGTGCCACATTCATTACATTGGAAAGGTTTCTCTCCCGTATGAATTCTCTTATGAATTGAAAGGTTTCCACTGTAATTGAAGACCTTGCCACACACATTACATTTGTAAGGTTGCTCCCCAGTATGAATTCTTAAATGTCTTACAAGGCATGAATTTTCACTAAAGACCTTTCCACATTCACCACATTGGTAACGTTTCTCTCTGGTATGAATTATCTTATGTCGAGTGAGTAATGAGCCCTGTTTAAAGGCTTTGCCACATTTATCACATTTGTAAGGTTTCTCTCCAGTATGAATTCTCCGATGCCCCGCGAGATGTGAAGTCTGACTGAAGACCTTGCCACATTCATTGCATTTGTAAGGTTTCTCTCCAGTATGACTTCTCTGGTGCCTTGCAAGTTGTGAACGTTGACTGAAGACCTTGTCACATACATCGCATGTATATGGTTTCTCTCCTGTATGGATTATCTGATGTGTAGTGAGGCTGGAGCTCCGTTTAAAGGTTTTGCCACACTCATTACATTTGTAAGGTTTGTTTCCACTATGAACTGTCTGATGAGTTGCCAGGTTGGAACTTTGACTAAAGGACTTTCCACATATGTTGCATTTGTATGGTTTCTCTCCAGTGTGGATTCTCTGGTGATTTACAAGATTAGAATTCTGCCTGAAGACCTTGCCACATATATCACATTGATATGGTTTCTCTCCTGTATGGATTATCTGATGTGTAGTCAGGCATGAGCCTTGTTTGAAGGTTTTCCCACACTCATTACATTTGTAAGGTTTCTCTCCAGTGTGAATTCTCTGATGTATTGCAAGGTTGTAACTTTGACTGAAGGACTTGCCACATTCATTACATTTGTAGGGTTTCTCTCCAGTGTGACTTCTCCAGTGATTTACAAGATCTGAATTTTGTCTAAAGATCTTGCCACATATATCACATTGATATGGCTTCCCCCTTGTATGGACTATCTGATGTATAGTTAGTAGTGAGCCCCGATGAAAGGCTTTGCCACATTCGTTGCATTTGTAAGGTTTCTCTGTAGTATGTACCATCTGATGGCTAATAAGACTTGAAGACACTCTAAAGGCTTTGCCACACTCAT
Organism: Hylobates moloch; assembly: GCF_009828535.3. Classification (NCBI taxonomy): domain Eukaryota; kingdom Metazoa; phylum Chordata; class Mammalia; order Primates; family Hylobatidae; genus Hylobates; species Hylobates moloch. The sequence continues at coordinate 33,522,736 of NW_026652287.1, read as the reverse complement.
TACATATATAAGGTTTTTCCCTAATGTGTGTTTTCTCAAGTTGGGTGGGTAATGACAGTTGCAAAAACTCATTCCCATATTTTTTAGAAATGTTGGTTTGGACACTAGGAAGAACTCTTTGAAGTGGTGAAACTAGGAAACCATAATTAACTGTCTTCTCAGGTTGGTTACATTCATAAATTTTCCCTTCAGTTTGAAATTTCTGCAGTTCAGTCAGACGTGACTGAAAGCTTAATGTAAGCTGATTTTCGAAACATTTGTTTTCTACATCCTCTTGACTATGTTGACCTCTTTTACCAGTAAGATTGTTTTTATAGGTCATTGGCACTTCTTTATAATTTATTTCACCATCTTTCCATTGAAACTCAAGGTCCTGTAGATTTTTCTGGATTTCCCTTAAGTAAAAATTTTCAACATCATAACATTCATATCTTTCCGGCATCACTGTTTGGAATTTTTCTCCTGTATTACTGTTCCCTACTGGTGGTAATTCCTTGGTCATACATTTAGGAAGGATACCTACAAAATATAATGAACATGGGAGTTTTTTTGTTGGTTTTTTTTGAGACGGAGTCTTGGTCTGTTGCCCAGGCTGGAGTGGAGTGGCACAATCTCAGCTCACTGCGACCTCCACCTCCTGGGTTTGAGCTATTCTTCTGCCTCAGCCTCCTGAGTAGCTGGGACTACAGGTACATACCACCACACCTGGCTAATTTTTATATTTTTAGTAGAGACAGGGTTTCCCCATATTGGCCAGGCTGGTCTCGAACTCCTGACCTCGTGATCCGCCCACCTTGGCCTCCCAAAGTGCTGGGATTACAGGCATGAGCCACTGTGCCTGGCCAAACATGGGTTTTAAAAATAACTAGTATTATTTGTTTTTTTTAATAACTACTATTTGTAAATATTTTATATTGAAAACATACTACACTGAAAGTAACATTTATACTAGACAGTTACCAAACTTTACCACAGTGATCTTCTATTTTTACAAATAAAAAATGAGTAGAATTCTTCAGTAAAGAAAGAGTAATCACATGTAATTCAAATTAATTTTAAGGAAGCCCAGTTTCAAACATTCAATGACCGAAAGACTCATGTTGTGCAAACATATATTAGCACTAAAACAAGTGTTTTTCCACTATGCCCCCAAATCATACACCAACTGGCAGCAAACATATGGCTCTCTCAGAAGAGAAAATAGTTTTATATATATATATATTTACTTCATGTTTATTGTGCACAAATAAATGTCAAATTACAGCTAAATATCAACAAGTTCAACTAATTAATGATCTATGTAAATGGCAAGCTAGAATTATAAATCAAAAATAGTACTAGGAAAATGAGAAAGAATTTTTTGAAGTTATAATACTAAGTTATTTTTCTGAATACTTATTATATAATTATTAAACCTGTTCTAAAACTGCCTATTTCTGGCCGGGCACAGTGGCTCACACCTGTAATCCCAGCACTTTGGGAGGCTGAGGTGGGTGGATCACGAGGTCAGGAGTTCGAGACCAGCCTGGCCAACATGATGAAACCCCATCTCTACTAAAAATACAAAAATTAGCCAGGCATGGTGGTGTGCACCTGTAATCCCAGCTACTTGGGAGGCTGAGGTAGGAGAATTGCTTGAACCCAGGAGGCAGAGGTTGTAGTGAGCTGAGATCGCGCCACAGCACTCCAGTCTGGGTGACAGAGCAAGACTCTGTCTCAGAAAAACAAACAAACAAACAAAAACTATCTATTTCCATAAAAAATAGACATTTGTAACACTAACAAGCAGTGCAAGTCAGCTATATTGACTTGTTTGCCAAAACTGGTATGTTGGGGTCCTAATCCTCAATGTAATATTACTTGGAGGTGTGAACTCTAGGGGGCAATTAGGTCACCATGGTAAGTAGAATTTCAGGAACAGAATAGGAATTAGAGTAGATGTGAAAAAGCTTTTGCTTTTTGCATGGCAATCCTTCTGCCATGTGAGGACACAGAAAGAGTTAGCCATGATACACCAGGAAAATGGCCCACACCAAGAACCAAGGTGACTGGCTCTGACATGTGGACTGCTCATCACCCAGATCTGTAAAAAGTGAATTTCTGTTGTTTAAAACACCCTATCTATGGTATCTGCTATACCTAACCACACTAAGTTAAAGCTAATATGCCATCTCATTATAAGCATGAAATAATGTTGACATACCTTATTAAACAAAGAAATTTGTGAGTCTTTACTATAAAACATGCAATATTCTAAGCTAGCAAACAGCACTAACTTGTTTTAAAAAATCTTAAGATAAATTATCACTATTTTACAAATAAGGACAGTAAGCCTGCCCACAGGATTTATGTATCTACACCCAAATTACAAAGAAAGTAAGACATGAACCTGGGTTTCTGGGATCAAACATGTTTTTAAATAAAACTGGCCAAACAGTCAGTGCAGATAACTGGTCACTCCAAATACCAAGAGTGTGGAAAGAAATACTTCAAGAGCCAAGGTGTGTTGCCAAAACATTATTCAGTCATCCTTCATGAATGACAGTATCTGAGTCATCATCCCCTGCACATACTGACATAGGCAGTGTTCTCAGAAAATAGTCAAGTGAATGAGTAGGGGTCACCCCTGACACACTGAGTGTAACACGGAAGGTGAGGGAATACTGCAATAATGGGAGTGTAAAATTAATATGCTAGTAAGTAACTGGGTAGTCCATCTGGACCAAAGTAGTATGTTTGGAAGAGGCAGGGAGGAGGAAGGGCAAGAGGGGAGGGCAAAGAGTTATGAGCATGGGGCAGCAACGTTTGTGCTTGCAGAGCTGTGGGTATTAATTGCCCAAAGAATAGTTAAAATGCTGATTTTGGAAGAAAAGACAGATACTAATTTAGAAGTAGCGTGGTGACCCACGCCTGTAATCCTAGCACTTTGGGAGGCCAAGGCGGGCAGACTGCTGAGCTCAGCCTGGGCAACATGGTGAAACCCCGTAACTACTAAAATACAAAAAATTAGCCGGGAGTGGTGGTGTGAGCCTGTAGTCCCAGCTACTCCGGAGGCTGAGGTAGGAGAATTGCTTGAACTCGGAAGGCGGAGGTTGCAGTGAGCTGAGTTCACACCGCTGCACTCCAGCCTGGGCGACAAAGCTAGACTCTGTCTCCATAAAAAAAAAAAAAGTAGCATTATACTGACTAATACTTAAATATGGGAATTATACTATGGGCACAGGACAACAAGGGAAGACATTCAAAAAGGAGATAGTGTGACGATCTGGGAAGTGAAAGGCCAGATGCAGCATTATGAAGCTTTTTATTTGTGAGTCAACAAGGCTTCAGTCTCAGTCAAATAATGGAAGGGCTCCCAAGAAAGACAACAGAGAAAATACAAAAATACACGAGGGCAGATCTTAACTTCTAGAGCAAAATTATCCTTACCCAGGAAGACCAGGTTCCTGTAGTTCTCCAACATCACATCCCAGTACAAAGCTTTCTGCACAGGGTCCAGAGATTTCCACTCCTCCTGAGAGAATTCTATGGCTACATCCCTGAATGTTAAAGGTCCCTGAAATGAAAAACACATTTCAACATGAGCAATGGGAGAGCTCTTATCTATACATAAAATGAGAAGAGGAGAGAACTGTCACATCAATTTGATTGAAGTGTGTGTTTTCACATATCCATGCAAGGCATCTGTGAGAAGTTTATGTGTCCCTAATTTAAATTTGTTTTAAAATTCAATCAGAGATTATGATATCCTGTAAATCAGTGTACACTTCTCATTTTTGTGTACAGTGCAAGAAATATACAAAGAAATGAACATGTGGTTATCTGTATAAGTGTTAGATATTATGTTCAATATATCAACTGAGTGTCTTAGATGAGCTAGCATACGAGTGGTGTCTTCGAGATGACAATGTCCATAGCAGCTTTAAAGAAAGGTCAGAAACTAAAAACTGTGATGACCACAGCAACAGCAATGACTGAAGTTTTGGAACACATTCCATGTGCTGGGCATTACTCCAAATGCTTTACATGTTCTAATTCAAATAACAACATAATAGATAGATAGAGAGATTTGTTCCCATGTTACTAGGAGATAACTATGTCACAGAAAAAGCTAAAAAGTCACCTAGGTCAACAACCTGAAAATGGCAGAGCAGGCATCTGAATCCAGATGTCTGAGAATCAGTCTTGAATTAAAAGAAACAAATGGTTAAATTATGGTTATGGTATGTCCTAGTCTCTCTGTGCTGCTGTACCAAGTAAAACAGACTGGGTAATTTATGAACAATAAAAATGTATTTCTCATGATTCTGCAGGCTGGGAAATCCAAGATCAAGGTGCCAGCAGGACTGATGTCTGGTGAGGGATGATCCTTGCTTCCAAGATGGTCTTGTTGCTGCATAGGGGATGAATGCTGTGTCCCCACATGGCAGAAGGGACAGAAGGGGCAAAAAGCAGTGAACTCCGTAGAATAAACCTTTTGATATCTCATTGACGAGAACAGCATACCCACTGACAAAGGCAGACTTCTCATGATCCAATCTCCTCCTAAAGGCCACGCCTCAAAACATTTAAAGATTGGGCCCTGGGGATTAAGTTTCAACATGAATTGTGGAGGAGAAAAAAAAAAACTCAGACCATAGCATTCCACCCCTGGCCCCCAAAATTGATGTACTTCTCACAAACAAAATACATTCTATCCCAATGGCTCCCAAAGCTTTATTTCTACAACCAATTCAAAAGCCTATCGTCTAGAGTTGTATCTAACTACAATCTAAATCAGATATGGGTGAGACTCAAACGTGCATTTCATCCGAAGGCAAACTGCTTTCTAGTTGTGAACCTATGAAATCAAACGAGTTATGTGCTTCCAAAATACAATGGTGGGGCAGACACAGGTTAAATATTTCATTTCCAAAAGGGAGAAACAGGAAGGAAGGGGTAGCTGTTCCCACGTAAGGCTGAAACCCAACAGGGCATACACATTAAACACTAAGGCTTGACAATAATCTTTGACTCCGTGTCCCACCTTCTAGACATCCTAGAGTAGAGGTTGGGTCCCAACATCCCGGGGATCCCAGCCCCAGTGGTTTTGTTGGGATCACCCCACATGGAAGTTCTCACAGTGCCTGCAGCTCTCCCGAGCTGGAATCACATACCAGTGACTCTACAGTTTTGGGGTCTCAAAGGTGGCCCTGCTCCCAGGGCTTTACTGGACCTTATCCTAACAGGGACTCTCTGAAGTTGGCCCTGCCTCCACAGCTAGACTGAGCATTGCCTTAGTGGAGACTTCCAGGGATAGCCTCACTCATATGGCATTTCTATGCCTAGGCTCCAAGCATCTCTGAGGCATTCTTTGAAATCTAGATGGAAGTAGACATGAGTCCACATCTCATGCCCTCTGCACACTTTTAGTTAGCAGTGTGTTGATGTTGCCAAGGTTTACAGTTGTGTGTTGTAACCGACCTCGATCCCTGGTGGACTGAACAAAGGGGGTGAACGTGGAAATAAAAGAAAAAGACAAGACAGTATATTTGGAAGAAGGCGCCAGGGGGTATCTTGCCTCTAGTGGACAAGGGCCCTGAGCTTTTTCAGCCCTCCGAATTTATTAGGTAAAAGAGATAACCAGAAGCAGGGGTGATTGTCGGTAACTCAGTCGGCCATTTGGATCACAGCAGGCTTGCAAGACTGCATCCTTCGAACAATAAGCTCTAGATTTCCCAGTAGATAACTTCAAGGAGCCCGGCACCGGGGAGTGACAGCCCTCAGCAAACCTTCTGGTGGCAGGCACAGTCGTGAGTTTGCTCACATCCTGCATTCATGATAAACAGTTTGCTGTTTGATCATATAGCCTCCAGTGGAATGCTGAGTTGATCACGATCCCTTTGGCCTTTTTGGCTCCCAACAGTGTGTGCCCTCTGGAGTGGTGGCTGGTCTGCACCTGGTCCCACTTCAGCCACAGGTGGGGTAGCCAAGGACCTCTGCTCTGAAATACAGAGATCACAGACCTGAGGTATCAGAGTTCCCAGGTTCAAAGGGCATCCTGGGCCACTCCCTTGAAACTATTCTGCCCTCAAGGCCCTGGCACTCTGGACCTACAATGGGCACAGCAGTCTCAAAGATCTCTAAAATGCCTTTGGGGTGATTCTCCCATTGTCTCAATAATTAGGTCCTGGCTTACTTCTATCCATACTAATCTCCTTGTCTGAGGCCACTTGGCTACACCCCTCTTGGTTTTCTCTCCTGAATACACTTTTAATTCTTTACATGGCCAGGCTGAGAATTTTCCAAATCTTTACACTGGGCTTTGAAAACAAATTGTTTTTAACTCATTTCTCTCTTCTCCCATTTTACTATAAACAGGTCAGAGAAGCCATGCAGCAACCTGAACAATTTGCTTTGAGAGTGTTTCTGCCAAACATCTTAGTTCATCACTTTTTTTTTTTTTTTTTTTGAGACAGAGTCTCACTCTGTTGCCCAGGCTGGAGTGCAGTAGCGCAATCTCGGCTCACTGCAAGCTCCGCCTCCCAGGTTCATGCCATTCTCCTGCCTCAGCCTCCCGAGTAGCTGGGACTACAGGCGCCCGCCACCATGCCCGGCTAATTTCTTTTTGTATTTTTAGTAGAGACGGCGTTTCACCGTGTTAGCCAGGATGGTCTCGATCTCCTGACCTTGTGATCCGCCCGCCTCGGCCTCCCAAAGTGCTGGGATTACAGGCATGAGCCACCGCGCCTGGCCAGTTCATCACTCTTAAATTCTGCTTTCCACAGCCTGGGCGCGGTGGCTCATGCCTGTAATCCCAGCACTTTGGGAGGCCGAGGCCGTCTCTACTAAAAATTCAAGATGAGATTTGGGTGGAGACACAACCAAAGCCATATCAACTGGTTTCTGTCTTGCCTGAATATAATCACTGAAAGGAACAGGATGAAAGATTAGGGGGCCACTGAGAAAAAAGAAGATTGACATAAACCAGTGTGTGCAGTAACATAGAAAGACACTAGGTAAGATCTAGTACCATAGCTGACTGCAGCACCAGAGTCTTCAATAGCACAGACAGGTAACAGGGGAGCTTCTGAGTAGAAACCAGCAAACCTCTTCAATTAGGAGATGACAAGCAAAGGCTCAGAGAGGACACGATCCCCAGTCAAAAAATTATAATTGTGTGTGTGTGTGTTGTTGTTGTTGTTGTTGTTTTAGATGGATCATTTACTGAACTCCAGCCTGGGCAATAGAGTGAAACCCTGCCACAAAAAAAGGAAAAGAAAAAGAAGGAAGGAAGGAAGGAAGGAAGGGAGGGAGGGAGGGAGGGAAGGAGGGAAGAAAAAGAGAGAAGGAAAGAAAAAGTGAGAAAGAAAGAGAAATGGCCGGGTGCAGTGGCTCACACCTGTAATCCCAGCACTTTGGGGAGCTGAGGAGGGCAAATCACCTGAGGTCAGGAGTTTGAGACCAGCATGGCTAACATGGTGAAATCCCGTTTCTACTAAAAATACAAAAAATTAGCCAGGCTTTGTGGTGTGTGCTTGTAATCCCAGCTACTCAGGAGGTTAAGGTAGGAGAATTGCTTGAACCCAGGAGGCAGAGGTTGCAGTAAGCCGAGATCACACCATCGCACTCCAGCCTGGGCAACAAGAGTGAAACTCTGTCTCGAAGGAGGAAGGAGGAGGACCAAGAGAAGAAGGAAGAAAGAAGGAAGGAAGGAAGGAAGGAAAAAGAAAGAAAAGAAAGAAAGAGAAAGAGAAGACAGAAAGAAGGAAAGAAAGAAAGACTAGAGCTAAAAATAAAATAACTGAGTTGAAATAGTCACTAGATGAGTTCAACAGCTGACTTAATCAGGCAGAAGAAGGAATCAGTGAACTCAAAGGGGATTTTGACAGGGAGAGAAACAAAAACTATAAAAAACAGAGAAAAATGAAGAGAGCATAAGGGGCTCATGGCAAACCATCAAGCACCAAGAACATATGTATTCTGGAAGTCCAATAAATAATGTGAATATATATAACATTACTTAACTGTAAGTAAACAAACAAGCTTTACTGAAAGCCATAACATAATCAAAGGCTGGGTTCAATGGCTCATGCCTGTAATCCCAGCACTTCTGGAGGCTAAGGCAAGCAGATCACTTGAGGTCAGGAGTTTGAGGCCAGCTTGGTCAACATGGTGAAACCCCCTCTCTCCGAAAAATACAAAAAAGTTAGCTGGGTATGGTGGTGAGTGCCAATAGTCCCAGCTGCTCAGGAAGCTATGGCAGGAGGATCCCTTAAACCTGGGAGGCGGAGGTTGCAGTCAGCCCAGATCATGCCACTGCACTCCAGCCTGGACAACGGAGCCAGACTTCATCACCAAAAAAAAGATTCATGCAAAGAAAATGTAAGCAAGAAAACCTTAGATCTAAAAGAAACATAGTATTTTATAATCACACTGTGAGCCAGGCCTTCCAGAAAAAGATAAAGCAAACATTTATTTATTTTTGCTTTTGTGGTATGCCATCCTAAAAGAGGCACTCACTCTTTTAACTGCCCAAACTGGAGGAAACTTCAGACATCTGTGGTGAAGATAGCATGCATACAGGCAGCCACGGTGACATTCTTTGTAACAGCAAAAAACGGTAAAAGACCCATTCGTCTTCATTTAGGGACTGCTCCAAAGAGGATGCAAAACAAACTATTAGTGTTTATTAACATAAAAATACGTACACTTCAAAAACTTGCAAAATAAAATTTCACAGCAGAACATTCACTGAAGAATTGTTTTCTGAAATCTCAAAATGATGTGTAAATGCAACTTGACACCTCTCACTGACTCTTGCCACAGAACTTGCAATAGTAGCTCTCCACAGAAACATGAGGGATGGTGGATGATGTGACAGGGAAAGGAACCTGGGTTCCCCCAGGTTGGGCACTTGAAAGAGTGATCACTTCCTCTAGGATGGTGCATTTCCTGCTTTGCTAGATCTGGCAAGATTTTCCACTACCCTGAGCTGCAAAGCGGCCCTCTCCCACCAACATCACATGAGATTTCTCACCCATTTAAACAAAACCTACTACTATGTTTCTTTTAGATTTTGAAGATCTGGGGAAAATGATAACTCTTTGCATTTCCATTTTCCATTTCATTAATTTGTAGAAATCAAAATAAAATAGCCGGGCACGGTGGCTCACGCTTGTAATCCCAGCAATTTGGGAGGCCGAGGCAGGCAGATCACAAGGTCAGGAGATCGAGACCACGGTGAAACCCCGTCTCTACTAAAAATACAAAAAATACAAAAAATTAGCCGGGCGTGGTGGCGGGCGCCTGTAGTCCCAGCTACTCGGAGAGGCTGAGGCAGGAGAATGGCGTGAACCCGGGAGACGGAGCTTGCAGTGAGCTGAGATCGCGCCACTGCACTCTAGCCTGGGCCAGAGCGAGACTCCGTCTCAAAAAAAAAAAAAAAAAGAAATCAGAATAAAATAATCTTCATTCTTTGCTCAATTTTTTTTTATTTTTTACTACATTCTAGGACCCATTTCATATTCTGTAGTTAAATTTTTGGAATATATATGCCTTAATGTCCTTTTTTTATTTTTATTTTTATTTTTATTTTTGGAGACAGAGTCTAGCTCTGTCACCCAGGCTGGAGTACAATGGTGCAATCTCAGCTCACTGCAACCTCTGCCTCCTAGGTTCAAGGGATTCTCCTGCCTCAGCCTCCCGAGTAGCTGGAACTATAGGCATGTGCCACCACGCCAGGCTAATTTTTGTATTTTTAGTAGAGGTGGGGTTTCACTATGCTGGCCAGGCTGGTCTCTAACTCCTGACCTTGTGATCCGCCTGCCTCGGCCTTCGAAAGTGCTGGGATTACAGGCATGAGACACTGCACCTGGCCAATGTCCTTTTTTAAGATTATAAATTTTTTTTTAACATTAAACCGAAATGTTTCCTTGATGCCCCGTGTTTTATGTTTGCTTATAAATTTTATGGTATATATAAGGTATACAACATGATATTACAGTATAGATAGTAAAAAAAGTCACTATAGTTTAACAAATTAACACATCCATCATCTCAGAGGTACCCTTTTTTTTTGACAGGAACAGCTAAAATCTAACATAGCATGAATTTCATATATAATAACATATTATTTTCCTATCATCTTCATGTTGTACCACCTTCTTAATGCCTCAAATGCATCTCTGCTTGGACTTTTACTGCAAATAAATATATTATGTGATGTTTAAAATAAAAGAAATATGATTTTCAGTAATAATTGGTGGAATGAGAGAATTTGGCTCCATCTTCTCTAATAACAAAGGAGTTCTGCTCCTACCTCTGAGCAAAATTATAACCTTTTTACATAAAACAACTGCTAAGAGTCCCAGCATGAACACCACAGTCTCTGTAGGACGGATATAGCGACAATGGCTAAATGAATCCGACATTCAGGTTGATTTTATATTTTAAAATCAATGATAGGCCAGGCATGGTGGGTCACACCTGTAATCCCTGCATTTTGGGAGGCCAAGGCGGGAGGATCACCTGAGGTCAGGAGTTCGAGACCAGCCTGACCAACGTGGTGAAACCCCGTCTCTACTAAAAATACAAAAATTAGCCAGGCGTGGTGGCGCATGCCTGTAATCCCAGCTACTTAGGAGGCTGAGGCATGAGAATCACTTGAACCAGGGAGGTGGAGGTTGCGGTGAGCCAAGATCGCACCATTGCACTCCAGCCTGGGCAACAAGAACGAAACTCCGTTGCAAAAAAAAAAAAAAATCAATGATAAAATAAACACCCTCTATCACTGATGTGTGTATCTAAATGTCCATTCCATTCCCAGGCATTAAGATTTTGAAGTTAGAAACAGTGACTAATTCATACAGCTTCAAATACAGTATAAAATTAGGCAGAAAAGATCTCCCCTCATAGGCCTCTTTTCCAGAATTTACGAAGTATCCTGCACATTAATATGTGACTTCCGTGTGCAGCTTCTCTACTTCTGGTCTACAGAGAGCTGACTGCATCCTGATTTTGCCTCTAAACAACCTCTGCTGCCAACAGCTCTGACACTGTGGGGCCCATAGCCCGTCTCCATCCATGTCTGGGTGTGAGCCTCTCCCAGGACCATGCCCAGTGGAGCCTCTTCCCAAGTTAATGTCACTGGGTCGCAGTGAGATAGAACCTAAGTGAGATGAGAGAAACTGAGGGAAGGCATGGGTGAATGGCAGCAAACGTGTCAGGCAGGATGCTTCAGACTCAGAGAAGATTCGCAACTCCAATGTGTCGCATTTCAAAAAGGAAAGAGACAGAATGATCCACTAAGAATACCATTTTACCTGTGTAAGAGCCATCCCTGACTCCTTTTCTTTCCCCTTCTTCCTCTTCTGGGCTTCTCTCTCAGTCAATATAATTAATTCTTTACAAGTCAAATCTGAAAGTCAAAAATCTGTTGTTTAATGCTTGGAAACAACACATTCCTTTCTGCGCTACAACCATGCCCACGGGGAAGACCTCAGCATTTGGAGAGACAGCCCACTGCACCAGGGGGATGCAAGGATAATAAATTCCTAAACAAAGACCAGGTGTCCTGGCATGGTGGCTCACGCCTGTAATCCCAGCACTTTAGGACGCAGAGGCGGGCAGATGAACTGAAGTCAGGAGTTTGAGAGCATCCTGGCCAACACAGTGAAACCCCGTCTCTACTAAAAATACAACAATTAGCCGGGTGTGGTGGCATGCACCTGTAGTCCCAGCTACTCAGGAGGCTGAGGCAGGAGAATTGCTTGAACCTGGGAGGTGGAGGTTGCAGTGAGCTGAGATCATGCCACTGTGCTCCAGCCTGGGCCACACAGCGAGACTCCATCTCAAATCAATCAATCAATCATTAAAAATAAAAAAGAAAATGTATGATGTGTCTGTATACATATCTTTATGTGTACGTGTATTTATATTGCTATATACAGTATGCGTACATAAGTATAATGGATTTATTATTCAACCATAAAAAAGAAGAAAATCCTGCTATCTGCGACAACACGGATGAACCTGGAAGACATTATGCTAGGTGAAATAAGACAGACACTAAAAGACAATTACTGTATGACCTCACAAGCAGAATTTTAAAGAATCCAATTCATAGGAATAGGGTAGAACAGTTGTTGCCAGGGGCTGGTGGTGGGGAGAATGGAAAAATCTTGGCCAAAGGGTACAAACTTTCAGTTATAAAATGAAGAAGTTCAGGGGCATCTACCGTACACCGTGGTGTCTAGACTGTATTGGACACTTTAACAGTTTGGAAAGTATTTGAAAAATTTAATGAATTACAGGTGAAAGTTTAAAAAAGTGACAATATCTTTTTAGAAATGAATGACATCAGCTGATTATAGGATGCCACCAAATCTTATTTCAGAAGTTAGTAATTATTTATAGAAAGGCAGATATTGAATAAACTAACACTTATCTCAAGCTTCCAAAATAACAATGAATTAAGTGGAACTACAAAGAAAAAAGTAGGCCGGGTGCAGTGGTTCACACCTGTAATCCCAGTACTTTAGGAGGCCGAGGCCGGCGGATCACCTGAGGTTGGGAATTTGAGACCAGCCTGACCAACATGGAGAAACTCTGTCTCTACTAAGAATACAAAATTAGCCAGGCATGGTGGCACATGCCTGTAATCCCAGGTACTCGTGAGGCTTAGGCAGGAGAATTGCTTGAACCTGGGAGGCAGGGATTGCAGTGAGCCGAGATGGCACCATTGCACTCCAGCCTGGGCAACATGAGTGAAACTCCATCTCAAAAAAAAAAAAAAAGAAAAAAGTAAATTCATTACAAAAAAAAAAAATAAGACTCTCAATACTCATACAAAGACATACCTTGTAGGCCTGGCGTGGTGGCTCCCGTCTGTAATCCCAGCACTCTGAAAGGCTGAGGCAGAAGGACTGCTTGAGCCCAGGAGGTTGAGGCTGCAGTGAGCGGAGATCATGGCACTGTACTCTAGTCTGACAGAGCAAGATCCTGTCTCAAAAAAGAAAAAAAAAAAAAAAAAGACATACCTTGTAGCGAGAGTGACAGTCATTTATTGCCCCATTTCTCGGTTACTCTATCCTCTAGCCCATCCCAGGAAAGAAAAGAGTTACCACAAATGACTGAATTTAAATGCCCTCTGGCTAAACAGAAATTCCAAATATCTTTTGATACAAATAAATACAAAATGCACAAGCCTTACAGAAAAGAGTGGTAATTTTCATCCTCATGAGTACAAATTAAAGAAATGAATTTTAAATTAGAGTATAAAGTCACAAATTAGAATATTACAACCACCATCCATATCCAATCAACTTATCGCTCATCTGGATGGGGTCCTCTCCCACTTTCTTCACTACTCTGTGTGTCCCTCTCTCATTCTGCACTTTCCTCCCCTTTTCTGTTTTTCTCCTCTTTATGTCTGTTCTGCCCAACGCTCTGCAACTTACTTCACCTCTCGTAGCTCTTTCTCCCCAATCTTTCTGATTGTCCCCAATCTCCACGTATTTCTGCCTCTTTTTCCCCATCTAAGCTCCGTCTCTGCTCTCCTTGTTAAAATTCCCTCTTACCTGTTACACCTCCTTTGTTCCCATTCTCTAGCACCCCCAACTTCCTAGGCTTCCTCCCTGCTGTGGTTCTCCCTCTACTCTGCTTGTCACCCACTGCCCTCTCTTTCAGTCCCAGCACCACGTAGCTCTGTCGGCCTTGGCTCCAACTCTTTTATCCTCTCCCCACTGTCTGTCTGCAGTGCCTCCTCCTTTGCCGCCCCTCACTATTTTGCTGCCCTTCATCTCTCTGAAGGTCCCCCTTTTTTTCTAAATGTCTCTGTGCTTTCCTCCCCCTGCTTCTTTCTCCATTCGTTCTCTTTCACTCTTGCTGTCTCTTTGCAAATCCCTAAATTATCATCCATTTTGCCGTGTTTTTATGGGTCTTCCTCATTCTCTTCTATTCGGTCTTTCCTTTTGCTCCGTCGGTCCCCCTCTTTTCCTCTCCTGATCCCTCTCACCCACACATTCAGTAGGAAAGGGGAGGAATAAGATGCCCACCTCCCGGAAAAGCATATTTTCCAGTGGAGTAAAATTTGGGAAGAACACTGGGTGTCACAAGACAGACTCAGGTGACCTCCCCCAACGTGGGGGATCAGGAAAAGCAGTGGCTGTTAAGGGGAATCCTGGGGAGTGAAAGGACCCGGCGTGAGGAGGGCACAAGGTGGCAGGGGGTACGGTGTCTCAGGACAGGGAGGGTCTGCAGAATCCCAGGACCTGGGAGGAGAAGCGACTCCTTCAGGAGCCGGACGGCGGGCGCTCCCCTCCAGGGGCTGACGACGGAGAAGCTCCGGGGTCGCGACGGGCGGGAATCCACCTCCCGAGTGAGGACTCGACTTGGCGCAGGGCCGAAGCAGAGGTCAGCAAGGGTTTTAAGCAGGAACACGACCTGAGTGGGATTGTCTACATGGTCCTAAGGCAGAAAGGCAGGGAGCAAGGAACAGCCTCAGAGAGATTTTTAAACCGAAAGGGAAGCAATTATCAGACTTACTTGGGGCGAAGGGGCTGTTGCTGGTATTTTAAGGTCCGTAGCGATCCCCAGGAAACGGGTATGTACAAGGCAAGACTGCCAAGTGCACGTTCGATTCACGTAGACCGGGCGAAGCAAATGTTTAGTCCGGGTAGACGAAAAATGACGCGCACCGCTGTGATCGTTTCCCCGCGCGATCTGCTTCCGGGTGTGCAGGAAGCTGCACGCGCTGAGAAAAAAGACTGAGAGGCCTGGGGCGGGGAAGGGCCTGGGCGGGGTGCGACCCGCAAAAGGGAAGGGGCAGAAAGACGGGCTTGATTTGGGAACCCTGAAAGGGTGGGGCAAGGCTGATGGGGTAGTGGGCGGGGCCAGGTGGGCTAAGCGGGACCGGTGGTGTGGGCGGGGCCTGTTTGGTGGGCGGGGCCTGTTAGTCCCTCTGCCTTCCACCCAGCAAGTCTTTGTTCTTCTGATTTGGGAGTATTTGTGACTATTTCTTGTCCTGTGAAGCAGCGTTGCTTCCTGCCTATTTTAAGTTAATGTTTTAGACTTTAAGGTTAAAGTTGTGGTCCACTTCTGTTGGAAACTAAGATGTTTTCTTCTTGTCAGGTTGAACTGATTTAAGTCGAAATCGATTTTTGCGAGCCTGGTGGACTACGCCGGGTCTTGCCAGTGAGGCTGAAGCCAGTTAAGGCTGAAGTTACTCAGTAGTCAGGGAACTAGGATCTCCGTGAAGATGTGATGTGCAGCCGTGGCTGGATCCAGGAACCTGGAAGACATTATGCCAAGCGAAATGTGCTAGACACAGAAAGACAAATCCTGCATGTGCTTACTTACATGTGCAATCTACAAACATCAAACTCACAGTAACAGAGTAGAAGGGTGGTTTCCAGGGCTGACGGTCTATCCTATGCCTGTCCCACCATTGTATTTTGGAAGCAAATAACTTCTTTGGCTTCACAGTTTCACAGCTGGACAGAAATTTTGCCTCATGATGAACCACACTTTGAGTCTCACCCGTATGTGATTCAGATAATATCTGGGTGATATTTGGGCCTTAGAGTTTGATACTGAAATGGATTAAGAGTTTTGAAATGGGCCAGCAGCAGTGGCTCTGGCCTGTAATCCCAGCTCTTTGGGAGGCCAAGGTGGGAGGATTGCTTGAGCTCAAGTATTCAAGACCAACCTGGGGTAACAGAGTAAGACCCTTGTCTCTACAAAAAATACAAAAATTAGCCAGGCATGGTGGCTCACACCTATAGTCACAGCTACTTGGGAGGCTAAGGTGGGAGGATCTCTTCAGCCCAGGGGGTCAAGGCTGCAATGAGTTGTCATTGCACCACTGAACTGCTGCCTGGGCAACAGAGTGAGACTCTGTCTCAAAAAATAATAATAGTAAGACTTTTGAGATGTTAGGATGGGGGTGAAGGGATCTTGCATGTGAGAAGGACATGAATTTTGGGAGTCCAGAGTACAGAATGTTATGAGCTGAATCACATCCCTAAAAAATCATTGTTGGCGGAGCGTGGTGGCTCACACCTGTAATCCCAGCACTTTGGGAGGCTGAGGCAGGAGGATCACCTGAGATCAGGAGTTCAAGACCAGCCTGGCCAACATGGTGAAACCCTGTCTTTACTAAAAATAGAAAAATTAAGGCCAGGCACGATGGCTTATGCCTGTAATCCCAGCACTTTGGGAGGCCGAGGCAGGTGGATCACGAGGTCAGGAGATCGAGACCATCCTGGCTAACACGGTGAAACCCCGTCTCTACTAAAAAAAAAAAAAAAAAAAAAAATTAGCCAGGCATGGTGGCAGGTGCCTGTAGTCCCAGCTACTCGGGAAGCTGAGGCAGGAGAATGGCGTGAGCCCAGGAGGCAGAGCTTGCAGTGAGCCAAGATCACGCCACTGCACTCCAGCCTGGGTGACAGGGCGAGACTCCGTCTCTAAAAAAAAAAAAAAAAAGAAAAATTAGTCGGGTGTTGTGTCACGCACCTGTAATCTCAGCTACTTGGGAGGCTGAGGCAGGAGAATCGCTTGAACCCCGGAGGCGGAGGTTGCAGTGAGCCAAGATCGTGCCACTGCCCTCCAGCCTAGGCTCAAAAAAAAAAAAAAAAAAGTACGTGGCATCTCCCCTTTCTCTGTCTTCCTCCTGTCTGGGCATGTGAAGTACTTGCCTCCCCTTTATGTTCTGCCATAATTGTAAGTTTCCTGAGGCCTCTCCAGAAGCCAAGCAGATGCCAGCATCATGCTTCCTGTATAGCCTGCAGAGCCATGAGCCAATTAAACCTCTTTTCTTTATAAATTACCCAGTTTCAGGTATTTCTTTATAGTAATGTGAGAACAAACTAATACACTGGCACTACAGGCATGTGCCACCACACCCGGCTAATTTTCAAATTTTTTATAGAGACAGGGTTTCACGTTGTTGTCCATGCTGGTCTTGAACTCCTGGGCTCAAGTGAGCCTCCTGCCTTGGCCACCCAAACTGTAAAGTAGATAAAATTTTTAAAAAAATATTTTTCCAAGGCTGGGTGTGGTGGCTCACGCCTGTAATCCCAGCATTTTGGGAGGCTGAGGGGGGCAGATCACGAGGTCAGGAGATCAAGACCATCCTGGCTAACATGGTGAAAACCCGTCTCTACTAAAAATACAAAAAATTAGCCAGGCGTGGTGGCATGCGCCTGTAGTCTCAGCTACCCGGGAGGCTGAGGCAGGGGAATCGCTTGAACCTGGGAGGTGGAGGTTGCAGTGAGCCGAGATCGCGCCACTGCCCTCCAGCCTGGGGCAGAGCGATACTCTGTCTCAAAAAAAAAAAAAAAAAATTTCCTTCAGATGAGTAGGTAATTAAGTAAGAAAGAAACATAAATTTTAAAAAAGGGCTGGGCATGGTGACTCACTCCTGTAATCCCAGCACTCTGGGAGGCTGAGGTGGGTAGATCACCTGAGGTCAGGAGTTCAAGACCAGACTGGCCAACATGGTGAAACCCTGTGTCTACCAAAAATACAAACATCAGCCCAGCACGGTGATGGGCACCTGTAATCCCATCTACTCAGACTGAGGCAGGAGAATCTCTTGAATCCAGGAGGGGGAGGTTGCAGTGAGCTGAGATGGCGCCATTGCACTCCAGCCTGGGCGACAGAGCAATACTTCGTCTCAATAAATAAATAAATAAATAAATACTATTTTTCTTTCCTTGACAAACTCAAAGAAGGCTGATCGGTATGTGATCTGCAATTGACTTTTCAGTCAGTGGTCCTTTGCTGTGACCCACAGGAGTGTGACATTCTATGGATGGATTCTTCTCCCTGAGACCAGAACTTCATCTTTTGCATATGATCAGAGGCTTTTAGAGGCTCTGCATTACTTTTCAGATCAACACCATTACACAAGTTTAGCCTAGAGACAGCTGACATGGGAAGGTATCTTATGAACAAATACTGTTGGACTCGGCTCTCTTGCAGGGATCTTGCAGCTCCTTAATAATTTCCTCCGGGACCACTGAAAGACTCTAGAATTTTTCCTAGATCTGTCTCCCACCCATACATAGATTGGAATTTTTGGATAAAAGCTCTGTTTGGGCTGAGCATGATGGCTCATGCCTGTAATCCCAGCACTTTGGGAGGCCGAGGCAGGCAGATCACTTGAGGTCAGGAGTTCAAGACCAGCCTGGCCAACATGGTGAAACTCCGTCTCTACTAAATAAAAAAATACAAAAATTAGCCAGGCGTGGTAGTGCATACCTGTAATCCTAGCTACTCGGGAGGCTGAGGCAAGAGATTCTCTTGAACCCAGGAGGCAGAGGTGGCAGTGAGCCGAGATTGTGCCACTGCACTCCAGCTTGGGTGACAGAACGAGACTCTGTATCAAAAAAAAAAAAAAAAAAAAACAACTCTGTATATCACTCTGAGCCCTGCCCAAACTGTATCTCTAGAAGGATGTTATTCTCTGAGGAGACCGATCTTAGGTGTCTCTTTGCACTGATGTTATTGATTTAGCAAAGAAGACAAACAGGTAAATGTCAGTTTATGCTGGTGATGGGATCTAGTGATCTCTTACTTGACTTGGGTCTCTAATTTACTCAAATATTGATAAAAATGGATTCCCCTCTAGATAGCAGAAAAACAGGAGGAGCTCCAGCCCACACAGGAGGTAGAAGGTGGAATCTATGCCACCTGGAGTCCAGTTTGAGTTCAGCCATAGGCACCGAGTGTCCTCCAACAAAGAAATGGCTCTCTATTATTTGAAGTGCACGCTTGTTGGCACTGCTGCCTGGAGCTAGTGGACACTGACAGCGTGCATCTCAGACCGGAGTTCCAGGCCTGCATCACAGAGCGACAGAACAGCACGAAGGTTCTTTAGTGTGGAGAAGAGATAAAAAGGAGAAGGTGAGCCCTGACCCTCCTCCCACCATCCAGTCTAGCCACCCCCAGCAAACGTCTGAAACCAACCCAATCCCTTCACTGTTCTTTTTCTTTTTCTTTTGAGACAGGGGTTTACTCTGTTGCCCAGGCTAGAATGCTGTGGCATGATCATGGCTCACTGCAGCCTCAACACCTCCAGGCTCAAGTGATCCTCGCACCTTAGCCTGCCAAGTAGCTGGGACTCTGGGACTACAGGTGCACAACACCACGCCCAGCTAATTTTTGCTTTTTTATAGAGACAGGGTCTTCCTATGTTTCCCAGGCTGGTTTCAAACTCCAGGGCTCAAGCTGTCTACCCACCTCAGCCTCGCAAACTGCTGGGATTTGTAGGTGTGAACCACCATGCCCAGCCCACTGTTCTTTTCTTAAACTCTAAAAAATATTGTGTCTTTTAGCTTTTTCTCTTTTCTTTTTTTTTTAGACAGGGTCTTGCTCTGTCACCCAGGCTGGAGTGCAGTGGTATGATCACCACAGCATTGACATCCCGGCCTCAGGCGATCCTCCCACTTCAGCCTCCCAGTAGTTGGGACTACAGGCACGTGTCACCACATCTGTTGGGAGCGGAAAAGGACAAAGAGATCGTGACCAACTCAGCATTCCGCTGGAGGCTATATTATCAAACAACAAACTGTTTATCATGAATGCAGGATGCGGGCAAACTCACACTGCCCTGCCACCAAAAGGTCTGCTGAGGGCCTCACTCCCTGGCATCGGGCACCTTGAAGTTATCTATTGAGAAATCTAGCGCCTATGTTCGAAGAATGCAGTCTTGCAAGCCTGCTGTCAATCAAACTGCCGACCGACAACCCCCCACCACTCTGGCTATCTCTTTTGCCTAATAAATACAGAGGGCTGTGTAGGAGGACTGTGTAAAGCTCAGGGTCCTTGTCCACTAGAAGCAAGTGCCCCCTGACCCCTTCTTCCAAATATACTCTCTTGTCTTTGTCTTTTATTCCTGCCTTCACCCTCCTTTGTTCAGTCCCCCTAGGTCCGTTCCGGCTACACACACCTAGTTAATTTTTTTTTTTTTTCTGTAGAGATAAGGTTCTACTACGTTGCCTAGGCTGGTCTCAAACACCTGGGTTCAAGGGATCCTTCTGCCTCTGTCTCCTAAAGTGCTGGGATTATAGGCGTGAGCCACTTGCATGTGGTCCCTTCACTCTTCTCTAAGCCTCCATCTATTCCACTTCCATCCCCTCATCATATCAAACATACCCTTTGGGCCAGGTGCGGTGGCTTACACCTGTAATCCCAGTACTTTGGGAGGCCGAAGGTGGGCAGATACTTAAGGTCAGGAGTTCGAGACCATCCTGGGCAACATGATGAAAACCCGTCTCTACTAAAAATACAAAAATTAGCTGGGTGTGGTGGTGCACACCTGTAGCCCCAGCTACTCAGGAGGCTGAGGCAGGAGAATCGCTTGAACCTGGGAGATAGAGGTTGCAGTGAGCTGAGATTGCCCCACTGCACTCCACTTGGGCAACAGAGCGAGACTCTGTCTTAAATAAATAAATAAATATAAAAAACATATCCCTTGGTAAAACTGTATTTATTCCACATGTAACTCAGATCTCATATGAGTCTGGCATCACTCTTAGAGAGCTAGACTTTAACCTCATTAATCTATCCTTCTGAAAGTCCATTGTTTTCCCACAAATGTTTGCTAATTCCCAGGGATTTATACTCTCAGGATCTACTATGTCCTCTATTCAAGCTTTCTTGTAAAACATGTCTTGGCTTTAAATTAACACAGCCTTTCTTTCTAGTAGCCCCCAAAAAAACACATTCACAGAAAAGCCTCACTTAGCCATTTGGCCTTTTTAAATTTATTTTTATTTTGAGACAGGGTCTCACTCTGTCACCCAGGCTGTGGTGCAGGGGTGGATCATAGCTCACTATAGCCTCAAACTCCTGGGCTCAAGGGATCCTCCTACCTTAGCCTTCTGAGTAGGTGGGATTACAGATGTATGCCACCAGGCCCAGTGTCAGGCCTCTGAGCCCAAGACTGCACATATACATCCAGATGGCCTGAAGCAACTGAAGAATCACAAAAGAAGTAAAAATGGCTAATTCCTGCCTTAACTGATGATGTTATCTTGTGAAACTCCTTCTCCTGGCTCAGAAGCTCCCCGACTGAGCATCTTGTGACCCCCGCCCCTGCCCACAAGAGAACAACCCCCTTTGACTGTAATTTCCCACTACCTACGCAAATCCTGTAAGACTGCCCCACGCCATCTCCCTTTGATGACTCTATTTTCGGACTCAGCCCATCTGTACCCATGTGATTAAAAATCTTTATTTATTTATTTTTTTTTCGAGATGGAGTCTTGCTCTGTCACCCAGGCTGGAGTGCAGTGGCATGATCTCGGCTCACTGCAACCTCCGCCTCCTGGGTTCAAGCCATTCTCCTGCTTCAGCCTCCCGAGGAGCTGGGACTACAGGCACCCGCCATCGTGTCCGGCTAAATTTTTTTTTTTTTTTTGAGACGGAGTTTCGCTCTGTCGCCCAGGCTGGAGTGCAGTGACGCGATCTCTGCTCACTGCAAGCTCCGCCTCCCGGGTTCACACCATTCTCCTGCCTCAGCCTCTTCGAGTAGCTGGGACCACAGGCGCCCGCCACCACGCCCGGCTAATTTTTTGTATTTTTAGTAGAGACGGGGTTTCACCGTGGTCTCGATCTCCTGACCTCGTGATCTGCCCGCCTCGGCCTCCCAAAGTGCTGGGATTACAAGCGTGAGCCACCACGCCCGGCCTATGTCCGGCTAATTTTTTGTATTTTTAGTAGAGATGGGGTTTCACCATGTTAGCCAGGATGGTCTCGATCTTCTGACCTTGTGATCCACCCGCCTTGGCCTCCCAAAGTGCTGGGATTACAGGAGTGAGCCACCGCGCCCAGCAAAAAGCTTTATTGCTCACACAAAGCCTGTTGGTGGTCTCTTCACATGGACACCCATGACACCCAGCTAGTTTTTTTGTTTTGTTTTGTTTTTTGTTTTTGGAGACAGGGTCTCGCTCTGTCACCCAGGCTGGATTCCAATGGTGTGATCATAGCTCAACCTCCTGGGCTCAAGTGATACTCCTGTCTCAGCCTCCTGAGTAGCTGGGAACACAGGCACACACCACCATGCCTGGCTAATTTTTGGATTTTTTTGTGGAGTCAAGGTCTCACCATGTTGCCCAGGCTGTTCTCAAACCCCTGGGTCAAGTGATCCTCCTGCCTTGGCCTCTCAAAGTGTTGGGATTACAGGCATGAGCCACCATATTGGGCCTTTTTTTTTTTTAGAGAGAGATGGGGTCTTACTATGTTGTCCAGGTTGGCCTCAAACTTCTGGCCACAAGTGATCCTCCTGCCGTGGACTCTCAAACAGTTGGGATTACAGGTGTGAGCCACCATGCCCAACCCTGGCCTTTATTAAAGACACTGTATGGCTGACACACAAGGAAAGAGATGCCACCCAGCTCCATGGGAAACAGTTTCATAACCTTATTGTAATTATTTTTCTTCCAGTCCCTTCTGGGCTGCTCTGCCATTGGGGGCTTGAAGCTCTTCCCTTCTACCTATGCAGCCCCTTACCCTGCTGTCCTGCTCTTCTCTCTCCTGGTTCCTCTCTCCCTCAACATTTTATATTCTCCATCTATATAGGTCAATTTTCTCCCAAATCTATTCTCCAATTTGTACACTTAAACTCATTTTGATTTGGAGAATGTGTGAGTCTTACCTTTAACATAATTGTGTCCCGTATGAGAGCAGTTAGTTTTAAATGGCAATATTATTTTGTTGCTTTAAGTTTGTTTTTTTTTTCCTAGGAGTCTTAGCTCTGCAGGGTTCTTTGAGCTTTTAAAAACTACTTTATGGGCCGGGCGCGGTGGCTCACGCTTGTAATCCCAGCACTTTGGGTGGCCGAGGCGGGCGGATCACGAAATCAGGAGATCGAGACCACGGTGAAACCCCGTCTCTACTAAAAATACAAAAAATTAGCCGGGCGTGGTGGCAGGCGCCTGTAGTCCCAGCTACTTGGAGAGGCTGAGGCAGCAGAATGGCGTGAACCCGGGAGGCAGAGCTTGCAGCGAGCCGAGATCGCATCACTGCACTCCAGCCTGGGTGAGAGCGCAAGACTCCGTCTCCAAAAAAAAAAAAAACTAAATTAAATAAAAACTACTTTATGGCTGGGCACAGTGGCTGACGCCTGTAATCCCAGCACTTTGGGAGGCCTAGGCGGGTGGATCACGAGGTCAGGAGATCGAGACCATCCTAGCTAACATGGTGAAACCCCGTCTCTAGTAAAAATACAAAAAATTAGCCGGGCCTGGTGGTGGGCACCTGTAGTCCCAGCTACTTGGGAGGCTGAGGTAAGAGAATGGTGTGAACCGGGGAGGCAGAGCTTGCAGTGAGCTGAGATCATGCCACTGCACTCCAGCCTGAGCGACAGAGCGAGACTCCATCTCGAAAAAAAAAAACAAAAAAAACAAAAAACTGCTTTATTAGGCCGGGTGTGGTGGCTCATGCCTGTAATCCCAGCATTTTGGGAGGCCTAGGTGGGTGGATCACCTGAGGTTGGGAGTTCGAGACCAGCCTGACCAACATGGTGAAACCCCATCTCTACTAAAAATACAAAATCAGCCAGGCATGGTGGCACATGCCTGTAATCCCAGCTACTTGGGAGGCTGAGGCAGGAGAATTGCTTGAACCCAGGAGGCGGAGGTTGTAGTGAGCTGAGATCATACATTGCACTCCAGCCTGGGCAACAAGAGCAAAACTCCACCTCAAAAGAGAAAGAAAGAAAGAAAAACTACTTTATTGAGGTATGATTGACATATAAAAAACTGTAGATATTTAATGTATATGACTTCATGTGTTTGGAAATAAGTATACATCCTTGAAACTATTATCACAACTAATGCCATAAACTTATCAATTGCCTCCAAAAATTCCCTTCCAGTTCATTTCTTCACTCCGCTTTGGTTTTGTTTGTCCTTTTGTGATAACATAAGATCTTATATAAGACCTAACCTTTCAGCAAAGTTTTAAATGTACAACACAGTATTTGTTAATCATGTGCCCTATGTTATACGGTAGGTCTCCAGAACTTGTTTATCTTGCAGGACTGAAACTTTGTACACCTTCCTTTTTGTTTTTGTTTTTTTGCTTTTTGCTTTTTTAATTGCCCCAGCTTCATCAGAAAACTTTGACCAACACCTTTTCATTTCCTCCCACCTCTCAGCCTCTTGCAACCACTATTCTACTTTCTGCTTCTGTGTGTTGGACTATTTTGGATTCCACATATAAATGAGGTCATACAGCCGGGCGCGGAGGCTCACGCCTGTAATCTAAGCACTTTGGGAGGCCAAGGCAGGCAGATCACAAGGTCAGGGGTTCAAGACCAGCCTGGCCAACATAGTGAAACCCCGTCTCTACTAAAAGTAAAAAAACAAAATTAGCCAGGTGTGGGGTGGGCGCCTGTAGTCCCAGCTACTCAGGAGGGCGGGACAATGGCGTGAACCCAGAAAGCAGAGCTTGCAGTGAGCTGAGATCACGCCACTGCACTCCAGCCTGGGTGACAGAGTGAGACTCTGTCTCGAAAAAAAAAAAAATATGAGATCATACGTTATTTGTCTTTCTGTGTCTGTCTTATTTTACTTTGCATGATGTCCTTTAGGTTCGTCCAAGTCATCACAAATGACAAGATTTCCATTTTTTTCCTTTTTATTTGAGACGCAGTTTCACTCTGTCGCCCAGGCTGGAGTGCAGTGGTGCAATCTTGGCCTACTGCAACCTCAGCCTCCCAGGTTCAAGCAACTCTTCTGCCTCAGCCTCCCGAGTAGCTGGGATTACAGGCGCACACCACCATGCCCAGCTAATTTTTTTGTATTTTTTTAGTAGAGTTGCGGTTTCACCATGCTGGCCAGGCTGCTCTTGAACTCCAGACCTCATGATCTGCCTGCTTTGGCCTCCCAATGTGCTGGGATTACAGGCATCAGCTACCGTGCCTGGCCTGCTTTTTTTTTTTTGAGACGGAGTTTCACTCTTGTCACCCAGGCTGGAGTGCAATATGTTGATCTCAGCTCACTGCAACCTCCACCTCCTGGGTTCAAGTGATTCTCCTGCCTCAGTCTCCCGAGTAACTGGGATTAGAGGCCCCCACCACCATGCCCGGCTAATTTTTTGTATTTTTAGTAGAGACGGGGTTTCACCATGTTGGCCGGGCTGGTTTCGAACTCTTGACCTCAGTTGATCCCACCAGCCTCGGCCTCTCAAAGTGCTGGGATTACAGGCGTGAGCCACCACGCCCGGCCTAGATTTCCATTTTTTTAAAGGCTGAAGAGTGTGTGTGTGTGTGTGTGTGTGTGTGTGTGTGTGTGTTTATCCATTCATCAGTGAACATTTAGGTTTTTTCCACATCTTGGTTATTGTGGCAATAAACATAGGAGTGCAGATCTCTCTCCAAGATATTGATTTCATTCCTTTGGATATATACCATGAAGGGGGATTGCTGAATCACCTGGTAGTTCTATTTTTAATTTTTTGAGGAACCTCCATAATGTTTTCTACCAATTTACATTCCCACCAATGGTGTTCAAGGGTTCCTTTTCTCCACATCGTTGCCAACACTATTGCCCTTTAATATTATTTTGTTTTTGAGACAGAGTCTCGCTTTGTCGCCCAGGCTGGAGTGCAGTGGCACAATCTCAACTCCCTGCAACCTCCGCTTCCAGGGTTCAAATGATTCTCCTGCCTCAGCCTCCTGAGTAGCTGGGACTACAGGCGTGAGCCACCACGCCCGGCTGTTTTCTTTTGTTTTTTTGAGGCGGAGTCTTGCTCTGTCATACAGGCTGGAGTGCAGTGGCACATTCATGGCTCACTGTAGCCTCAATCTCCTGGACCCAACCAATCCTCCCACCTCAGCCTCCCAAGTACAGCACCTGGTACCACAGGCAGATGCCACTATGCCCAGCATATTTATGTATGTATGTATGTATGTATGTATGTATGTATGTATGTTTGAGACAGAGTTCCACTCTTGTTGCCCAGGCTGGAGAGCAGTGGCATGATCTCGGCTCACTGCAACCTCCGCCTCCAGGGTTCAAACGATTCTTCTGCCTCAGCCTTCCTGAGTAGCTGGGATTACAGGCATGTGCCACCACACCTGGCTAATTTTGTATTTTTAGTATAGACGGGGTTTTTCCATGTTGGTCAGGCTGGTCTCAAACTCCCGACCTCAGATGATCCACCGCCTTGGCCTCCCAAAGTGGTGGGATTACAGGCGTGAGCCATCGCACCTGGCTATTTATATATTTTGAGACGGAGTCTCGCTCTATTGCCCAGGCTGGTGTGCAGTGATGTGCAATCTCAGCTCACTGCGACCTCCACCTCCTGGGTTCAAGTGATTCTCCTGCCTCAGCTTCCCGAGTAGCTGGGATTACAGGCGCCCACCACCATGCCTGGCTGATTTTTGTATTTTTAGTGGTGCACATGCCTGTAATCCCAGCTACTCGGGAGGCTAAGGCACAAGAATCCCTTGATCCCAGGAGATGGAGGTTGCAGTGAGTCAAGATTGTGCCACTGCACTCCAGCCTGGGCAACAGAGAGGCTCTCTCTCAAAAAATAAAAATAAAAATAATAAAAAATTCAAGGTTGCTTGAAGAAGATATAAGACTCCGGTGTTAGGTCCAACAGACTTTATTACTGACAACACAGCAAAGAAGCAGAAACTTGACACTCACGTTAATCCCCTTGCACTTCAAGTCCAACAGGACTGATGAGAAAGGGTCTGGACCGATGCTTTGCATACAGTGGGTGTGTAATGCAGTGAGTGTGTGCCACAATGAAGAATCCTGAGCTTATAAAGCAATCTTTTAAGGGGGCTACAGGAAGACCTCCCCAACCTTTGCTTCAGACATAGGCATCATTATTATATATATTTTTTACAGTGGTTAGGCAACAAATCTGCCTTTGGCCATGGGGACTCTCTATTGCTATCTTCCTAAATCGTTTGCTATACAAACATTCTTGGCTGGGCGCTGTGGCTCATGCCTGTAATCCCAGCACTTTGGCAGGCCGAGGCTGGTGGATCACCTGAGATCAGGAGTTTGAAACCAACCTGGCCAACATGGTAAAACCCCCATCTCTACTAAAAATACAAAAATTAGCCACGCATGGTGGCGGGCGCCTATAATCCTAGCTCCTTGGGAGGCTGAGGCAGGAGAATCGCTTGAACCCAGGAGGTGGAGGTTGCAGTGAGCCAAGATGGTGCCATTGCACTCCAGCCTGGGCGACAAGAGGGAAACTCCATCTCAAACAAACAAACAATAAAAAAAACACAAACAGGCCGGGCGCGGTGGCTCATTCCTATAATCCCAGCACATTGGGAGGCTGAGGTGGGCAGATCATGAGGTCAGGAGTTTGAGACCAGCCTGGCCAGCATGGTGAAAACCTGTCTCTACTAAAAAAATACAAAAAATTAGCCAGGAATGGTGGCACATGCCTGTAATCCTAGCTATTCAGGAAGCTGGGGCAGGAGAATTGCCTCCCCTCAGGAGGGGGAGGTTGCAGTGGGCCAAGATTCAGCCACTGCACTCCAGCCTGGATGACAGAGCAAGCCTCCGTCTCAAAAAACAAACAAAAAAACCCCCCCAAAAACATTCTTGATGAGATAGTTTGGAACCAAAGCTTTAAAAAATATGAAGACACGTGAGATGCCCAGGGAGAATTATCTACCAACATAGTGTACGTTTCCCTTTAATACACGGGAATAATCAATCTTCGGAACAAAAAGATCCCCTGGCTGGGCACGGTGGCTCATGCCTGTAATCTCAGCACTTTGGGAGGCTGAGACAGGCAGATTGCTGGAGTTCGGGAGTTTGAGACCATCCTGGGCAGTGTAGAGAGACCTATTCAGACTGAGTGAGCTTCTAGACAGGACAAATAAAAAGAGCATTGCAAGTAGGGTTTTACAGGGGGGCTACTTGACAGGTCAAATAATGATAATTTCCTGGGACTGGGACTTTGAAGGGACTCCAGCCCTGTTCGCCTCCTGCCAATGGTTGCCAGGTTGCTGTTCCTCTCTGATGGAGACTGCTGGCTTTCAAGTCTACAGTGGATCAGTGGAGGGACAATGAAATAGGGCAAGTTAAAAAAAAACCCACAAAGCTTGCTGTTCTTCCCAAAATCCAGCTGTTTTCCTTGAACGCTGAATATAATCCCTAGATTGCTGCAAACTCTTGGTTAATTTCCAAAGATTAAAAAAAAAAAAAAAAAACAGTAATCCCAGCACTTTGGGAGGCCGAGGCGAGCGGATCACGAGGTCAAGAGATCGAGACCATCCTGGCCAACATGGTGAAAACCCGTCTCTAATAAAAATATAAAAATTAGCTGGGCATGGTGGCACACGCCTGTAGTCACAGCTACTTGGGAGGCTGAGGCAGGAGAGTCACTTGAACCCGGGAGGTGGAGGTTGCAGTGAGCTGAGATTGCGCCACTGCACCCTAGCCTGGATGACAGAGCGAGACTCCATCTCAAAAGAAAAAAAAAAAGAAAAAAATTGATCCTGAAAATTGCTTTTTTTTTTTTGAGACGGAGTTTTGCTCTTGTCGCCCAGGCTGGAGTGCAATGGTGCCATCTTGGCTCACTGCAACCTCCGCCTCCTAGGTTGAACTGATTTTCCTGTCTCAGCCTCTCCAATAGCTGTATTTTTAGTAGTAAGGCCTTGGGAAGGTCATTAGGTCATGATGGTGGAGCCCTCATGAATGGGATTAGTGTCCTTATAAGAATTCTGTCAGACACAGTGGCTCATACCTGTAAGCCCATGACTTTGGGAGATCCAGGAGGGAGGATCAGTTGGGGCCAGGAGTTTGAGACCCTGTCTCCACAAAAAATAAAAAGTAAAAAATTAGCTAGGCATGGTGGCGTCCCAGCTACTCAGGAGGCTGAGATGGGAGGATTGCTTGAGCCCAGGAGTTTGAGGCTACAGTGAGCTGCGGTTGTGCCACTGCACTCCAGCCTGGGTGACATAGTGAGACCCTATGGCAGGATCTCACTGTTTTTTTTCTCAAAAAAAAAAAAAAATTATTAAAAAAATTCCAGTATTGTGCAGTAGCTGGATGTACAAATTTTAAAAAGAAGAAAATAAAAAATAAAATAAGAGTCCCGATAGAAATTGCTTCTCCCTTCCACCCTGTGAAAAGGACACAGCTAGATGGCACCATCTACGAACCAGAAAGTGGACCCTCACCAGATACTAAATTGCTGGTGCCTTGATCTCAGACTTCCTGGCCTCCCAAACTGTGAGAAATAAGTTTCTGTTGTTTATAAGGTACCCGGTTTATGGTATTTTGTTACAGCAGCCTGAACTAAGACACTTTGCAACTTCCACTTTCCATTCAACATATATAGTCCCCATTTCTCTTATTCCATACATACAGATCTAACTGGTTTTTATGAATAGTTCTTTAACAATCCATAGTTGGTATGTCTGATATTTTATGCAATAATCTATCAAATAGTGGACTTTCCTATTTTACATATGTAGAAACTGAGGATCAGGGCCGGGCACAGTGGCTCACACCTGTAATCCCAGCACTTTGGGAGGCCAAGGCGGATCACTTGAGCCCAGGAGTTCGAGACCAGCCTAGGCAACATAGTGAGACGCCTGTCTGTACATTTTTAAAATTTAAAAAAAAAAAAAAAAAGGGCCAGGTGTGGTGGCTCACGCCTGTAATCCCAGCACTTTGGGAGGCCAAGGCATGCTGATCACCTGAGGTCAGGAGTTCGAGACCAGCCTGACCAACATGGAGAAACCCCATGTCTACCGATAATACAAAAATTAGCTGGGCATGGTGGCGCATGCCTGTAATTGCAGCTACTCGGGAAGTTGAGGCACGAGAATTACTTGAACCCTGGAGGCAGAGGTTGCGGTGAGCCGAGATCGCGCCATTGCACTCCAGCCTGGGCAACAAGAGTGAAGCTCTGTCTCAAAAAAAAAAAAAAAAAGGAAACTGAAGATTAGGAAAGCCCAAGACCCAACATGAGGAATGTCTACTAGTTCCAGAATCTCTTGCATTTGTACACCCCACCCCACTATGAACTCAGGCATAGTAAAATAATCCAAAATCCCCCATCAAATATTTTATATATATACATATATATATATTTCTATTTTATTTTAATTTTTTTTGAGACAGGATCTTGGCTGTTGCCCAGGCTAGAGTGCAGTGGTGTGATCATGACTCACTGCAGCCTCGATCTCCTGGGCTCAAGTGATCCTCTTGTGTCTGCCTCCTGAGTACTACAGGGATGTACCTGATGTACTACAGGCACGTGCCACCACGCCCAGCTAAACTTTCTTAATTTTCTTTTTTGCAGTGACAAGGGTCTTGCTATGTTACCCAGGCTGGTCTTTACCTCCTGGCTTCAAGCAATCCTTCCTCCTTGGATTCTCAAAGTGTTGAGATTACAAGCATGAGCCACCACTGCACCTGGCCTGTATCATTATATTAAAGCTGAGTTTTAGTCAAGCAAGCCTTTGGAGGCAGACTGCCCAGGTTCAAATTCCAGCACCCAATGAGTGGGGTGGCTCATGTTTGTAATCCCAGCACTTTGGGAGGCCAAAGCAGGTGGATCATTTGAACCCAGGAGTTTGAGACCAGCCTGGGCAATACAGTGAGACCCCAGGGGTCTCTACAAAAATTAAAAAATTACCCGGGCATGGTCATATATGCCTGTAGTCCTAGCTACCGGGGTTGGGGGTGCTGAGGTGAGAGGACCACTTGAGCCTGGGAGATCAAGACTGCACTGAGCACGGAACAGATTGCGTCCCTGCACTCCTAGCCTAGGCAACAAGGCAAGACCCTGTCTCAAACAAACAAACAAATCCCAGCACCACTATTACCATCTGTGAGACATTGGACAAATTCCTAAAGTTCTCTATGCCTCAGTTTCCTCATCCATTAAATTAGGATGATGCTGGTACTTTACATATCTCATAGAGTTGTTGTCAGGGTTAAATGAATTAATTTATTGAATACACTTTACTGTAGCTATTATCATTGGTGCTGATCTGTATAGGTATTGATTTGTAAAGGTATTTGTTAAATACTTATTAAAGTCTGCAGCTTTGTTTTGGCATTTTGGAATCCATAACTTGTTTTTATTTTGTTTCTGAGATTTATAATGCCTCATAAGCCTTTGAAAAT
Source organism: Hylobates moloch (assembly GCF_009828535.3). Taxonomy (NCBI): domain Eukaryota; kingdom Metazoa; phylum Chordata; class Mammalia; order Primates; family Hylobatidae; genus Hylobates; species Hylobates moloch. The sequence goes on along the minus strand of NW_026652287.1, from coordinate 33,491,624 downwards.
TCCTAGGCCCTAGGCAGTTTAAAGGCCCCCAGCCCAACATCCCAAGCAGCCTAACACCAAGACAGGCAAGCATAGCTAAAAAGATCCCTAGCCTCAGAGGCCTTGGGGCTGAGGGGAGTCCTGGGAATACGGAGGGCTGGGACTGAAATATTCAACCCCATCCCCACTTTTATGAGCAGCAGTTTCCTAACTGGAGTGGGTAAGGGTATTTGAAATAGATGCTGGGCCGGGCACAGTGGCTCACACCTGTAATCCCAGCGCTTTGGGAAGTCCAGGTGGGCGGATCACCTGAGGTCAGGAGTTCGAGACCAAACACGGCCAACATGGTGAAACCCCGTCTCTACTAAAAATACAAAATTAGCCGGGCATGGTGGCTCATGCCTGTAAATTCCAGCTACTCTGGAGGCTGAGGCAGAAGAATTGCTTGAACCCGAGAGGCGGAGGTTGCCGTGAGCCGAGATTGAGCCACTGCACTTCAGCCTGGGAGACAAGAGCGAAACTCCGTCTCAAAAAAAGGCCGGGTGCGGTGGCTTACACCAGTAATCCCAGCACTTTGGGAAGCTAAGGCAGGCAGATCATCCTGAGGTCAGGAGTTTGAGACCAGCCTGGCCCAAAGTGGTGAAACCCTGTCTCTACTAAAAATACAAAAATTAACCGGGCGTTATGGTGGGCACCTGTAATCCCAGGTACTCTGGGGGCTGAGGCAGGATAATTGCTTGAACCCGGGAGGCGGAGACTGCAGTTGTGCCGAGATTGGGCCACTGCATTCTAGCCTGGACAACAGAGCGAGACTCTGTCTCAAAAAAAAAAAGAAGAAAAGAAAAAGAAAGAAGGAAAGAAAAAAGAAATAGATGCTGTGGGTATTCAGACCTGTCAGAGTGCTAGCTCAGCCCAGCCCTTCAAGTAGCAGAATAAAGGAGGAAAGAGCATCCCAGGCCTTCCCATCCCCATTCAACTCCCTCAGTTAGAGTGGTCCTAAGATTGCGGTGGGGGGTGGGGCTGTGTTGGAGAGGTTAAAAACAGAGATTAGTCAGATCCAATCCTGCTCTCACTCTATGGAGGAAACAGAGTCGAATGTATAGTCACAGCCCAGGCTCTGGGATTGAGAGACAGAGAGAGAGACGGGATTGGAGAGACAGAGTGGCTCTGGAAGCCTAGAGAACAGAGCCTGAAGACAGAGAGGAAAGGGAGTAAAGGGGAGGCATTTATGCAGAGATCTGAGAAGTGAATATGAAAGGCACCCCGAGCAGAACGTACAGCTTGGGCAAGGAGGCTTGCTGGCATGAAAAAGCAAGATGTGCTCAGGCAGCTCTAATTTTCCAGGACATCAGATAAAAAGTAAAAAACGGAGGTGGGAGACGCGCCTAGACAGGGTATTGAATACCAGCCCGAGGGGCTTGGGTTTCATCCAAAGAGCAAGGCAACTGAGCTCAACACAGTGAGACTCGGTCTCCACAAAAATTTCTTTTAAAAATTGGCCGGGCCTAGCGGCGCGCGCCATGACTCCCAGCTATTTCTGCAGGCTGAGGCGAGAGGATCGTTTGAGCCCGGGGAGGTCCAGGCGGCAGTGAGCCAAGATCGCGCCACTGCACTCCAGTCTGGGCAACAGAGCGACACTCTGTCTTTAAAAAAGCAAACAAAAAAAAAAGAAAGAAAGAAAGAAAAAGAAAAAAGAGAGCAGGGCAAGTCGCTCCCTTCTCTGGGCCTTGGCATAAATCAAGCACAAATCAAAGTCTCACTCCCTCCTCCTGTCGCGCAAAGGCGCGGGGAGCCAGCCAGCCAACCAGCTGAACCACGGCCTGGTAACCCAAAACCTGCACACCCTCCAGCTCCCCACATGACGTCACGTATTACCACGGACGCACGCGCAGAAGCCTTCCCGGGGACTCACGAAAGGGCAGGCTTAGCCTCTTCCCCATGTCGCCCCGCATTGGCTAGAAACTACTGCTCGTCTCGGTCGCTGTTAGCAGCGACCAGGGCGGGTACAATCTTGGTCGCTAGGACACGGCTAACTTCCGCTTTCTTCCCCCTCTCCTAGGCTCAAACTAGTCAAATCTTGTTCACTCGACCAATGGCAAATGGGAAGTGGGAGGGACTTCACTAGTCCGGACCAAAGAAACCCGAGCTTAGCCCGGCGTAGCGCGGCCAATGGCCGTGGAGCAGCCCCTGTAAACTGGCTCGGGCGCCCCCACGCTCGCCTTTCCTTCTCCTCCCAGCCCTGCCCCCTCACGTTTCAGCATAGCGCTGGCCGCAGTGTGACAGGAACGGGACGGGGCCAAGATGGCGGCGGCCGACGGCGACGACTCGCTGTACCCCATCGCGGTGCTCATAGACGAACTCCGCAATGAGGACGTTCAGGTCCGGAGGCTACGGGGGTCTTGGGGAAGATGGGGAGGGGTACCTGGGGGCACGGGCGGCCCTCGCGGAGAAGACTCAGCGTTCGCTGGGAGTGGCGGAAGCGGGTGGCGGCCAATCAGCGTGCGTCTCTTATCTCCCCGGGTGCCCGGACTCATTGAGACGGCGCTCCCGATTGGGTGTCGGCCCAGTGGAGGGCGGGGGTCAGCGCTAGCCTCGAGGGTCCCGGGCCTGCCCTGTGCGCGCGGCGGTCCGCGGTCCTGGGAGGTTGCAGCCAGGGCTGGGGTCGGCGCACTGGGTCGGGGAGAGAGGAGGACTCCGTGATTGGCGGTGGCCTCTGAATGGCCTCTTGGTGGTGTGGGGCGCGCATGACTTGCTCCAAGTAGGGGAGGGCCGCCTGGTGGGTCGGGACCTGGGAAGGTTTTTTTCTTTTCTGGGTTTCGACTGCTGGGCCAAGTGGGGACCGAGAGGCGAAGGCCTGCCATCCCAATTCCTGCTCTTCCTCCGCCTCTCATTTTGGTTTAGGTGTCCTAAGAGGACGAGGACGCAAAAACACCCCCCCACCAAAGGTGGGGACTAGCCAAGTTGAGGAGCGAATTAGGTTGTAGAAACCCGCCTCCCCACCTCCCCGGATCCTCCCATTGACCAGGATATGGGGTGAAGGATTTGCTAAACGGATGAACATTTATTCATTTCATTTTTTTTTTTTTTTTGAGACAGTCTCTGTGTCGCCCAGCCCCAGCTGGGGAGCAGTGGTGCGATCTCGGCTCAGTGCAACCTCTGCGTACCGGGTTCAAACCATCCTAGCGCCTCAGCCCCCTAAGTAGCTGCGATTACCGGCGCGAGCCACCACGCCCAACTAATTTTTGTATTTTTAGCAGAGACGGGGTTTCGCCATGTTGGCCAGGCTTAGTCTGGAACTCTTGACCTCAAGCGATCCACCCGCCTCGGCCTCCCAAAGTGTTGGAATTACAGGCGTGAGCCACCGCGCCCAGCCCGGATGAACATTCCTGGTTATGGGATGAGGTGCCCCAAGGCTCTGAGCCAGGCTGGTCTGGGGTTGAGAACAGTTAGAACTGCAAGTCCACTTCCCATGTGACCTTGTGCAGATTACTTCACCGCTTTGGGTCTCTGTGTTCCATAAAATATGGGCTAATTGTAGTCCTGGTCTTGCTGGAGGGACTTGTGAGGGACTGAACGAATTATGACACAAATAAAAAGAATGGTGTCAGGCCTGTTGTAAGGGCTTGATAAATATTAGCTGTAATTATTGGGAGTGGTGATTAAAGAGGTCCCATCCTCCCTTTAGGTCTGTTTTCCCATTTATAAAATTGAACAAGGTGCAGTGGGTAACCTGCCAAACGCGGGTCTCGCCTCCTAGGTTCCTGGTATATCACTGTTTCTGGTGGCAGACAGGTTGTGGTTGTACTCCCGGCCCTTCCACTTCTTACTGATTGACAAGGGCAAGTTAGTTAATCTCTCTAGGCCTGTTTCCTCTTTTCTTTAATGGGGATAATTACCTAGTTCATAGGTATTTATCCTATGTATGAATTCTTTTGTTCAGTAAACATATGCCATGTGTGAGATATGATGCTGGGGATATACTGGAGACACCAGTTTCTATACAGGATCCAGGTGTGAAACAGGTCAACAGAGCTGAATAGATGAGTGTGTGAAAAGTGATGGGAAGGAAACAAATAGGATGTTGTGGTAGTGAATCCGTATTGAATTGGGCCTCTATTCTGTGTAGGGCACTGTTCTAAGCACTGGTATATAGCAGGAACAAGACAGACAAAAACTCCAGGCTTTGGGGAGTTTATTTTGTAGTGAGGAGAGACAGACAATAAACAGAGTGTGCTGGGGATAAGCATTAGGGAGACAAAAATAAGAGAGATGGGGGATAAGGGATGCAGTTTTAAAGAGTGGTCAGGGGAGGCCTTGTTGAGATCGTGTTTGAGAACACGCCTGAAGGCAGAGGGCACAGCAAGTACAAAGTGGGGTGGGGCAGATCCATTTTAAGTAGGCCAATCAGGCAAGGCCCCTCTGAGGATGCAGAGTTTGAGAAGAGATTGAGAGAAGGTGGGGGAGAGCCTCCCAGGAAGAGGGAACAGATATGTAATATGTAATGGCCTTTTTTTTTCTTTTTTTCTTTTTTTTGAGACGGAGTCTTGTTGCTCTGTTGCCCAGGCTGGAGTGCACTGACGTGATCTCCACTCACTGCAACCTCCGCCTCCCAAGTTCAAGCAATTCTCCCGCCTCAGCCTCCTGAGTAGCTGGGACTACAGACGCAGGCCACCCCGCCGGCTGATTTTTTTGTGTGTGTTTTTAGAAGAGACTGGGTTTCCCGGTGTTGGCCAGGCTGGTCTCAGACTCCTGATCTCAGGTGATCCCCCTGCCTCAGCCTCCGAAAGTGCTGGAATTGCAAGCATGAGCCACTGTGCCCGGCCAGTTTTTTTTTTTGTTTTTTTTTTAACTCCAGGATCACTTCCTTCAGCTGTCTATCCTCCCATCCTTTCATTCATCCATCCATCCACTAACCAGCAGACATTTGTAGGGAGATGTCTTTGTGCCAGGATCAGAGCTAGGCAGCTTACTGGTTTATTCTAAAGAATATTACAAAGGGTACAGATGAAGACACATGCAGGGTGAGGTGTGGGGGAAGATGTGTGGAGCTTCCATGCCCTCCCTAGGCATTCCACCCTCCAGGAACCGCGAGGTGTTCATCTGTCTGGAAGCTCCTATGGCTACTTTTGTGCTACAGCCCGGAGTTACATAGTTGTAACAGAGATGGCCTGAAAGCTTAAAATATTTGCTGTCTAACCCTTTGCAGGGAAAAAATTGCCTACCTCTGACTTAAACTATCTGTGTAACAAATTAGTAGGTGCTTGTTCTATGCTAGGTACAGTACAGAGGAATAACACTGACGATCTTAACTGAATTCTCACAATCACTCTTTGAAGTAGGTCCTGTCCTTGTCCACATTTTCCAGATGAGGAAACTGAAGCACCATAAATAACATGGCCAAAGCTGTGCAGCTGAGAAGTGAAGGAGCCAGGAAAGGAAGTAGGACCTAAGGGTGGAATAGAGTCTGGGATGGGACACACGGTTGCTGATTATATTCATATGCCAGATATTTTAATTGTGTCTGAGACAGTTCAGGATACTAGAAGGAACATGGGATATGAAATCCTGTAGTCTTGATTTATTTGTTCAGCAAATATTTATCAATGTGTGCCAGACTCTGTTTTAGATACTAGACTTACAGTAGGGAACAAAACAGCAAAGCTGCCCTTGTGGGGTTTACATTCTGGTTTGGGAGACAGATAGTAGATCTGTAATGGGATGTCAGTGGCAGTAATTGCTAAGAAGAAAAATTGCTGGGCATGGTGGCTCAAGCCTAATTCTAACACTTTGGTTTTATTTTATTTTATTTTTCGAGACAGAGTCTCACTCTGTCGTCCAGGCCGTCTTTGCTCATTGCAATCTCTGCCTCCCGGGTTCAAGTGATTCTCCTGCCTCAGCCTCCTGAGTGGCTAGGATTACAGGCGCCCGCCACCACATCCAGCTAATTTTTGTATTTTTAGTAGAGAGTGGGTTTCACCATGTTGGCCAGGCTGGTCTCAAACTCCCTGCCCGCCTCTGCCTCCCAAAGTGCTGGGATTACAGGCATGAGCCACCGCACCTGGCGAATTCTAGCACTTTGGAAGGCCAAGGTGAAAGGATCACTTGAGCCCAGGAGTTCAAGACCAGCCTGGGCAACAAAGTGAGACTTTGTCTCTACCAAAAAAAAAAAAAAATTGGCTGGTGTGATGACACAGGCCTGTGGTCCCAGCCACTGAGGAGACTGAGGTGGGAGGATTGCTTGAACCAGGGAGATCGAGGCTGCAGTGAGAGCCTGGGTGACAGCAAGACCCTGTCTCCAAAAAAAAAAAAAAAAAAACAAAATAAGACAGATACAGGGAATAGAGCAAGCACCTGGGGCTGCTGTGTTAGATAGGGAGGTTGGAGAAAGCTGCTCTGAGGAAGTGATGTTGAACAAGGATTTGAATGAAATGAACAGGTCGTGGAAGAGCAGTCTGGGCAGAGGGAATAGTTGGTACGAAGGCCAGGAGTGGGAGGATGCTTGATGCATTCAGAGCACAGCAAAAAGGCCAGTGTGACTGAGGCAGAGAGAATGGCAAAGTGGTGGGAGGTGAGGACTACACCAGAACTAGATCAAGTGAGGCCTGTGGGCCAAGGTGAAGGCCTTGAAGATGGGAGGGAGGGGGAGGAATTGCAAGGCTTTGAGTAGTAATGATGGGTTCTGATATAATTTTAAAGGATCCTTCCTCTGGCTGTCGTAGGGGTTGGGCCCTGTTGAGGTGCCATTACAAAGCACCCAGGACCAGTGTTAGCATGCAGGGGGGAAGTACGGTTACAGTCAGGACATGTTGAGGGAGGCTGATGGGATTTGCTGGTGGGTAATGTAGAGGGAAGAGTTGAGGATGACTGAAGTTTGAATCCCTGCTCTGCCAGTTTTCTCCCTGTGTGCCCCTGGAGCAGTACTTTCCCCTCTTTGGGCCCAGATTCCTCATCTGCAAAATGGGGATAATGATGAAGAATCAGCATGTGCCTGGTTGTGAAGATGCAGTGAAATTGGCTTGTGCATTGTTCTGCGGTAGTCATATGGCAGGGATTGAGCAGACCTGAGGAAATGGGGCATCTGGGGAACCATGTGGGAACAAGTCAGCAAGTGCTAAGGCCTGGGTTGGGAATACACTGGGCTGTTTGTTTGTTTTTTTTGGTTGCTGTCAAGGAAGCCGTTGTGACAAGCCAGGCCCAGTGAGAATGGATCAGTAGACTAGGGTCAGATTGTGTTGGGCCTTGTAGGCCAGAGTAAGGCCTTAGCTTTTATTCTGATTGTGAAGGGAAAACATACTTCATGTGGGATTATACTGTATACATTCATATTATGGACGGCTCTATGGGTTGAATGCAGGGTGGATCTTCAAAAGTGGGTCCCCTTTCCACAGGTGCATATAGTGGGAAGGCGGATTTTATTTATTAACTCACCACAGAGCAGGCTCTGTGCTGAGGCCTGCTGGGACACAGAGAGTCCCAGTCTAGGGTGGTAAGTGCTGTCGTGGTACCATATGGGTGGACTCTTTGGAAAATCCCAATTCCTGTTCTCTCACTTAACACAACAGTCAACAACACAGAAGAAGACTTCCGTGACCAACTATGTGTTGGGGTGGGGAGGGATTCTTCACCACCACTAAGCAAGCAATCAGTTCTGCAGCACACACCAACTGGGTGTCCTCCAGTTCCATTCAGACACGACCTGGAGACAGTGTTGGATCCAACAGGTTGAGGGCTCAGGCCTCAAAACTGCCCCTTGGCCCTCGCCTTCAGTTGCCATTCTGGGTCGTCAGAACTTCTGATCTACCTGCTTCAAGTTGGAGTTCCCATGACTATCCTGCCTTTGGGTTTGATTAATATGCTAGAGCAGGTGTCAGAACTCAGGGAAACATGTAAGTTTATCATTTTAAAGGATAGTATAAAGAATACAGATGAAGAGAGGCATAGGGTGAGCTATGGGGGAAGGGGTGTGGAGCTTCCATGCCCTTCTTGGGTGCACCACCCTCCAGGAATCTCTGTGTGTTCAGCTATGTTGAAGTTCCCAGGCCCTGTCCTTTTGGGTTTTTATAAAGGCATTGTTAGGTAGGCAGGATTGATTAAACCTGGTGATCACCTTGACCTTCAGCCCCTCTCCGATCCCTGGAGGTTGTGGGGTGGGGCTGAAAATCCCAACCCTTTAATCATGCCTCTCTGTTTTCCATGACTATCTTTCCAGTGACCATGGACCCCATCCTGAAGGTATCAGTCAACATTAGCGTACAAAAAGCGCCTTGGAGATTCCAAAGATTTGAAGAGTTGTATGCAAGGAAATGGGGATGAAGCCCAAATCTGTATTTCACACACAGTATCACAACTGTAGCAGGTGCTTGGTGGGGACACACTTGGGAGATAGTCAGTGCCCAGGGAATTCTCCTCAGGATATGACATGATCAACGGCCAGTCAAGGTTTCCGAAATGATATTAATAGCTTTTCTATCAGGAATGTGACAGAGACACCAACCAAGAGTTGTTTAAACAAGTAAGGGTTCTTTTTATTTCTCATATAGCAAGTTCAGCAGCTCAAAGCTATCACAGAATTGGGTCAGCTCAAAGATATCGCAGAAATGTGGTGTTTTTGACTGGCCTATTTTGGTTATAAGATTCCAGCAGCATCTGCTGTCCTAGTGGAACTGCACTTTTTAGTGCAGTTTAGCAGAGGCCAGCTTAGGACACAGGTTCTTCCCTTCCTCCCTTTTATGAAGGAGGAAAATCTCTCCTGAATCTCCTCAGCAGACTTGCTTGTATATCTCTTTGCCGAGAACTAAGTCATATGCAGAGTTAGTTGAGGTTAAGTTTGGCTATAAGTAGTAGAGAAACTCTAAATAACGGGCTTAAATGAGCTTGAAGTTTATTTCCGACTGATGACCAAAATGTCTGGTGGCAATCCAGGCTGCTGTGCACTTCATGGTGTCAGGGTCCCAGGCTCTTACCATTATGCGCTGATTGTATCCTCCATTCTACCCTCCATGTCCTCCAGCTTACCTCGGGTCCCCAAGTTGGCTGCCGAAGCCCCAACCATTATAGCTCCATTCCAGACAGGAAGGAGGGAAGATAAGTGTGACCCCCATCCCTATAAGTTGCACAAAACATTTCCACTTGGATTTTATTGGCCAGATGTTAAGTCTTATAGTCACATTCAGATGCAAAGGCAATTCAGAAATGTCTTTTCCAGGGGTCATGTGTACAGCTGAAAACCAAGGATTATGAACAGCAGTATAGCCCCATGCAGGAGCTCTTAACTTGGGGATCATCTGCAATTCCCAGGCAGGTCCATGAATTTGGATGGCAAAAATAACATCTTTATTTTCATTAACCTCTAACTTACATTTAACTTCTCTTCTGTTATGAATTATAATATCACTATAGTATATCATAGGTAGTGTTAGCAAAACCTGTGACTGTCACCAGTGGAAATCAGGAGTGTGTTCACATGTTATTTCTGCTATTATACATACCTTCTAGTGTTGTTTATGTTCACCTCTTTCAAATTGCATTCATTATTAGACCTACTAAGGGGATTCATGGCACCACCCCACCCCTCTACAAGAGAAAAACCAAAAAAACAAAGCTGGGTGCAGTGGGTCATGCCTGTAATCCTAGCATTTTGGGAGGTCGAGGTGGGAGGATTGCTTGAGCTCAGGAGTTTGCGGTAGCTTGGGCAACATAGTGAGGCCTCATCTCTACAAAAAGTTAAAAAAACTAGCTGGGCTTGGTGACACCTGCCTGTAGACCTATCTATTTGGGTAGCTGAGGCGGGAGAATCACTTGAGCCCAGGAGGTCAAGGCTACAGTGAGCTACGATCGTGCCATTGCACTCCAGCCTGGGTAACAGCGAGACCCTGTCTCAAAACAACAAGAACAACAAAAAAGAAAAATCAGAGCAAATATGAATCCATAGTACTGGTTAAGAACCTGGTGGCTGGGATTCAAATCCTGGCTTTGCTACCAGTAACCTGTATGCAGTTAACCTCCCTGTGCCTTTGTGTTCTCTGCCGTAAGATGGGGGATTCTGTATTTCCCTCAAGGGATTTTGAGGGTCAAATGAGTTAAAACATTAAAGCCTGGGGCATAGTAGAGACTAAGGAAATATTTACTGTTATTATTCTGTCATGGTGAAAAAAGGGAAAAGAAAGAAACATCAGTGGACCAGCTGCCACAATGTCCTTCTTAATAATCTGAACAAAATCAGAATGCTGTCAGTGAGGCGTGGTTGCCATGGCTGCCATTATTAATCTTCCCCTAGTGCTAGGGTGTCCCTGTAGAATGTCATTTTGTACTCAAGACAGCCCTCTGAGGGTAGGTATTATCATCATCCCCACTTCACAGATGAGAAAATTGAGGCTCAGAAAGGTACAAGGATTGCCCAAGATTCCACAGCTAATATGTAAGCAGTTTGGCCTTGAACCCAGACGTGCAGCTCTGTAGTACCACCCCAGGCCACCTTTCTCAAGCATTGATGATGCTGTCTGCCTGAAGAAACACTTTTAATGAAACCAAAAGCAGAATCCCAAAGAACAGCAGTGGCAGGAAGGGGGCTCTCTGGATGGGAGAGCAGCCTGATTGTCATGGGCCCACCTCTTCGGCATCCCCAGCTTCAAGTTGGAGTTTCCACGACCCCCTCTTTGGGTATGATTAATTTGCTGGAGTGGCTCACAGAACTCCAGGAAATACTTAGGTTTACCGGTTTATTATAAAGGATATTGCAAAGGATACAGATGAAGAGATGCATAGGGTGAGCTATGGGGGAAGGGGCAGGGAGCTTTCATGCCATCCCTGGGGATGCCACCCTCCAAGAATCTGCATGTTCCGCTACCGGGAACCTCTCTGAATTCTATCCTCTTTGGTTTTTATGGAAGCTTCATGATACAAACATTTTTGCCTAAATGACAGTATGATATTGAAATTGAGTCAGGCTGCCTGGCTTCATTGCTTTCCAGTGACAGCCTTGCCTCTGTCTGCATCAGTGTCCTCACTCGCCTCTGTGCGTCAGTGAAGTGGGGATGCTGCTAACAATACATACCTCAGAGCAGTTAGGAGGATTCAATGTGTTAATCATCCATGTCAATCACTTGGAATGCTGCCAAGTACGTAGCAAACAATAAATGTTGCTATTGTACTGGCATTTATGATTATGGTTATTAATTGTGATTATTCCCTGCACCATCTCATCGTCCTCAGGGCTGCTCCTCACCTAGTGTGGCCCTAGCCCATGTGTATATTTCCCCATATCTCAGACTGAGAGAAGAACACACAGATCAACTTGGAGAAAACAAAGAGGAAAGAAATAGGCAACTAGGTCAATACTCCCCACAGTGTTTAATTTAATTTAATTTATTTATTTATTTGAGACAGAGTCTCTCTCTGTCACCCAGGCTGGAGTGCAGTGGCACGATCTCGGCTCACTGCAAGCTCCGCCTCCTGGGTTCACGCCATTCTCCTGCCTCAGCCTCCTGTGTAGCTGGGACTACAGGCGCCCGCCACCATGCCCAGCTAATTTCTTTTTCTATTTATGGTAGAGATGGGGTTTCACCGTGTTAGCCGGGATGGTCTCAATCTCCTGACCTCGTGATCCGCCTGCCTCGGCCTCCCAAAGTGCTGGGATTACAGGCATGAGCCACTGCACCCGGCCTCCCAACAATATTTTATTATGAAAGTTTTCAGACATGCATAACGTTGGAAGACTAATACAAGGGTCAGCAGGCTACAGTCCATGGGCCCAATTCAGCCCACTGTCTGCTTTTGCAAGTAAAGTTATTGGAACATAGCTATGCCTGTTTGCTTCACTAGTTCTGGTTCTATGGTTGCTTTCAGTGCCACACAGGCAGAGTTCAGTAGTTAGGTTTGCAAAGCTGAAAATAATTACTCTCTGGCAATGTATAGAATAAGTTTTGCTGACTGCTAGCCTAGTGCAGTGAGCACCTCTATACTCACACCCCAGGTCAGTGATAGTGTTTGCTATATGAGTTTTTTATCTTTCTATAGGTTTGTCTCTATATACGTTTTATTTTTTAGCTGAAAATCGGTTGCAGGTTTTGTAGTACTTTATCCTGAGGTCCGTTTGATGCCAGAATGGTGAGTTTTTGGACTACCTGTATGAAAGATTTACTGTGTGCATTTTTCTGAGGAGAGACCATCACAACACTTCATCAGATGCTCATCATCTGTGATCCCAAAGATATTCTTCAACTCCTGGACCGGAGAACCCAACTCACGCAAGATCTTAGTCACTTGTAGACCTCATCTCACTTATGTGGGGCCTCAGAACAGAACAGGCTAAGGGAGCTCTTGCTCCTCAACCTCACCCTGTCCCTACCTGTTCTGCCTCTATCCAGGAAGAAAGGTCACCTGTGGGACCATTAGTCACTCTCCCCCTCATGAAAGCACTTCCTCCCACTCTCACACTCATGAGCTCATTCCATTCTTGTGACAGTGCCGGGAGTTATTAATAATAGGAGAGGCCTCGTGGTGATGAAGAAATGAGGGGAGAGTTCCACAGTCTGTCCTGCCATCAGAGCAGCTGACTTTGGATCCCACACTCCCTCGGTGCTTGCTTTGGCAGGTGTGTTTACCTCTCTGATCCTCACTTTCCAAAGTGGTGAAAAGAGGATATTAGCCATGCTTTTTTTCTAGGATCTAGAGGATCAAATGAGGTCCCAACCTGTAAATGCTTGTTGTGAGATCTATTATGTGTGTTAGCCAAATATGATAGTTCTCTAGGACTGCCACAGCAAATCACCATGAACTGGGTAGCTTAACACAACAAATTTATTCTCTCACAGTTCTGGAGGCCAGAAGTCTGAAATCAAGGTCTCGGCAGGGTTGGTTCCTTTTGGAGGCTCTGAGGGAGACCCATTCCATGCCTCTGGAAGTTAGGACTTCTGGTGGTGCCAGCAATTCCTTGTGTTCCTCGGCTTGTGGATGCATCTCCTGGTCTCTCCACCCATCTTCACATGCCTGCCTTCCCCTCTGTATCTGTCTTCCTTTCTCTCTCTTAGAAGGACACTGTCACTGGATTTAAGGTTAACCCTCCATTTAGGCTGATATTACCTGGACACACTTAACTACGTCTGCAAAGACTGTTTTGACATGCACATCATGGGACATAACTTTTTGAGGCTGCTATTCAGCCTCCTATACTAGTGGTATTATTACTACTGTAGTCATTTTATTACAATAATTTTTTTTTTCTTTGAGACAAGGAGTCTCACTCTGTTGCCCAGGCTGGAGTGTTGTTTGTTCTTTTATAATCACTTGGCCAGCAATCCTGGCTTTAAATCCTGCTCCATGCGATCTTGGCTGTCTGACCCTGAGAGGGGCTTTTGTTCCCCGAGCCTGTTTCCCTGTCTGTAAAATGGGACTCCAGCTAGTGACACGGGTGCAGGTGTGTGGATGTGTTTAGCCGAGGACCGGACACAGAGGAAGCGTGTTATAAACATGGCTGCTGCTGTTAAAGTACAGTGCATTGGCATGTTACATGGTACTATGTACAGGAGAAAGTGATGAAGAGAGAAGAGGAGAGGGAGTACAGTTTTCAACAGAGTGGTCCTGGAAAGTGCGACTGAGTAGATGTTGCCTCCATAAGACCCAAGGGATGTTTTTGCATTTGTTGCTGCTGCCACTACTATTGTTGTTATTTAATGATTCACTCGAGGTCACAGGGGCTCTTGGTGGGTGTTTGCCAAATTACTGTTGAGCATCTTCACATGTAACCAAGCAAGGCTTCCAGAGGCTGACTGGGTTCAGAGCTGTCAGAACTCATGCGTGTCTGGGATTTCTAACATTCTCCCCTCCTCGTCTTGTTCTCTCATTAGCTGCGCCTCAACAGCATCAAGAAGCTGTCCACCATCGCCTTGGCCCTTGGGGTCGAAAGGACCCGAAGTGAGCTTCTGCCTTTCCTTACAGGTAACAAAGGGGACCCCTGGGGCCCACATGTGGGGACTCTTGGGAGGTGGTTTTCGCTATATAAGAGAAGACTTGTGGATTTAACATATTGTTTGTGAATGTCTGCCCTGTTTTAGACACTATGGAGTGGGAAAAGGGATTCAGAGAAGTGCAGTCTTGCTCTAAAAGAATGGTCTGGAATGATGGAGACAGACAGATGGTGAAAGGGTTCTAGAGGCAGATAGAACGAGGTTTGAGTTGCAGCTCCAACAGTTGGAAGCTGGTGACTTTAGACAAGTTAGTTTACCTGTTTCTTACATTTTTCATCTGTAGATTGGGATAATCATCCATGTGCCATAGTGTTGATCTGAGCATTCAATATTAATAACAATTGCTAATACTTACGATATGCTTACTATATGCCAGGTGGTGTTCTACACCGTATCTTGTGAGGATTGAGTTCATATAAAGTGTTTAGAAAGCTGCCTGTACTCAGTAAACATACATCACCATCATTTCACCCAGTTGATCTCACAGCAGTACCTTAAGCAGGTAATACTACTGTCCCCATGTTATAGATGAAGCAACCAAGGTGTAGAGAGGTGAAGTGATTCATTTGCCCAAGGTCATGCAGTTAGGAGGTAACTGAGAAGGGATATTTATCTAGTCATTCTGGCCTTTAACTTGACAGCATTGGTTAATGACTGATTTCAAATCCAAGCTCTACCACTTTCTAGGTATATGACTTTGGGCAAGATATTTTACATCTACCTGCTTCAGATTCTTCATAGGTGAAATGGGCATAATTATGTAACCTAACATGAAGACTAAGGTACTGTAAAGTGCTTATGACACTGTGCAGTACGTGCCGCCTAAGCGATAGCTGCCAGGCTGTTACTACGCGCTGCTGTTTGTGAGGATGTAGGTAAAGCACTTAGTACACTGTCTGACACAGACTGGACCACAATTAATAGTAAATCCTCTGTTATCATTATTCCCATTACTACTTCATGTTTTATACTTATTACCAGCTGAAATCACAGCTGAAGGTTTCGAGTGCTTTGTCACTAAACTCTTGTGTATGAGATCATCTTACTTGGACCTAGTGATGACCCTGGGAAGGAAGGAGCTTGAGATTGTTACCCTTCCCCATACTGGACAGATGGGGTATTGAAGCCTGAAGAGGTGCAGTGACTCGCCTACAGTGGCACAGCCAGTGACTGAGGGGTGCAGGTGTGTCTGACTGAATGCTACATGAAGAGTAGGTGTCTGCTCGTATGACACTAAACAAATGGCCCCAAACCAGGTGGCTTCTATTGGTGAACTGTTGGGGAGACTTGAAAGCTTTAGAATGCTGAGGCGTGGCAGGATAATAAAGTGGTGAAGAAGTTGTAGAGGAAAAATGTTGGAGGGACCTGGGTTTGCAATAAGCAGCTGTGCTACTGACTTGCTAGGAAAACCTGAGTAGGTCACTCTACCTCTCTTAGCCTCATTTCCCTTGTCTGTAAAGGAGTCTAATAAGAGCAGTACCTAACACTCGGGGTGTGTAGGGAAAACTTTGTGTCTTTCCTCTACCTTCACACCACAGCAGTCATAACACAGAATATGACTTCGGTGACCGTATGTCTGGGTTTTTTTCCCCCAAACTAAGCAGTGAACAGTAGCTGGTTGTCCTCTAATTCAGTTCCGACACGTCTGCCCAGAGACAGTGTCAGATTCCACAGATTGACAGCTCAGTCCCCAGGACTGTCCCCAACCCCGCCCACCAGTCGCTGGTCCTTTGGAACTTCTGATCGAAGGGTTTGATTAGGCTCACAGAACTCAGGGAAACACTTATGTTTACCGGTTTATTATAAGGGATATTGCAAAGGTTACAGATGAAGAGATGCATAGAGTGAGGTATGGGGGGAAGGGCCTGGAGCTTCCGTGCCCTCCCTGAGCCCACCACCCTCAAGAACCTCCACGTGTTTCACCATCTGGAAGCTCTCTGAACCCACTGGGTTTTTATGGAAGCTTAATGGCAGAGGGTCCTGAGTGGAATGGCACCAGCCATGTGGAACTCTGTGGGAAGAGCATTTCAGGCTGTGGGGAGAGGCAGATGTGTGCTCAGTGTGTTGGAAGAATAGCAGTGAGGTAGCCATGGGTTTAGCAAGATTGTTAAGGGAGAGTGAGACTAGGACATGAGGTTGGAGAAGAACAGTGACCACAACATGTGAGATTAGGTTTCTTTGAAACTATTGGCAGATTGAAATGAAAGAGTGTCAGGATTTCTTTTACACCTGAAAGAGTCACTCTGGGTTCTGGGAGATCAGGTGGTGTAGGGGCAAAGGTGGAAGCAGGAAAACCAGGTAAGAAGCTGTTGCAGTCTCCCAGGCGACAGCTAGTGATGATCAGAGTGACCTTAGGTTGGGCGGGTTGACAGGCTTGGCTCAGAAGGAGCTGCCAACCCTTCCAAGTAGGATAGTTCTCTGTGGATTGGTGGAAAGGCAAGGTGCTGGCAGCTCCCAGGTGTTTGGCCTTCGGCAGCATTGCTTGGCTATAAGGTCTAGACTGGAGATAGAGATGAATAAGAATTGAGTCCGTGGATATGCATAAGGTCTTCAGGAGACAAAACAGGGAGGGTGGTTTTAACTGCGTGCAGAGGGAGCCAGGGAAACTGAGGCTGGGAACGAGCCTAAAAACAGTGTAGTCGGAGTCATATTGGCGAGAATTTATTTATCGAAGGAAGAGGCAGAGATACTAACCCTCCTACTGGGCCCTGTGCTGAGCTCTTCACTGAAAGCATTTATTTCCCTTTAGTCTCAGAACAACCCTATGAAGTGAGAACAGCCCCGTTGTGATTTAGGGGATGAGAAGGGCTCAGAGAGATGAAGTGAATTGCTGTATAAGCACCGCACAGTAAAGCAAGATTTGAACCTACCATAAAATGGGGATGATGATAATGAGTACTTAAATGAGAGGGTTGTGGTAAGGAGGTGACGCAGAAGTTAAACTCACCACTTACACTCACACCCCTTTGGCCAGAGCAAGGTCACATGGCCTTGCCAACTGCAAGGGTGTCTGGGAAATGCAGTCGGCTGCTGGATTGCCATATACCCAACTTAAATGCAGGAGGTTTAAGTGCCAATAGATGCCAGGGATATTAGCAGCTTGTGCCGTGCAGAGATTAGCAGTTCCCACTGCCTCAGGGATGAGAGGATGGAGCTTAAGAGAGAGGCCTTTGGATGTGGGCATTAGGGACAGAACAGATTTTCCCTTCACATATTCATTCTTTCAGCAAACTTGAATTGCTGTCTGTCTGTGCTCAGCTCTGGCAGGAACTGGGGCACAGAGAGGAGCCAGTCCTGGGCTCGCTGATGATAGCCTGTTAAGGATATGGTAAAGGTGGCATGGAAGGAGAGAGAGACTGAGCCCAGAGAAGGTGTTCCAGCGGACATCCTAGAAGTCTTCCAAGAAGGGGTAGCTAAACGGAATCTCCAAGGATAAAAATAAATTTCTGGCAGAGGGAACAGCGCTGAGGGGAGAAGCTGGACCCCAAAAAAGCTCTCGTTGACCATGCTCTGCGCTTTATACACCTGGTCGTATTTGCTCCTCACTGTAACCCTTGCTACGAGGGAGGGATGGTGAACACCATTTTACAGACGAAGCAGCTGCGACTTAGAGAGGTGGAATCACTCAGTCAGTGTTCCACACCTGCTAGAGGGCAGAAGCAGGACTTACGGCTCTCTCATCCCAGCCAAGCCTGTACCTTAATCTCTGTGTCAGCCCAGGTGGAGAGTGGGGAGCAAGTGGGCGGATGGGAAAACAGTGCTGACAGCCTGAGGAAGCAGAATGGAGTCCGTGTGTTCTGAGCTTGGGCTGGGGTCAGAGTTGAGATGGCATAGTCACGAAGTCTGTCTTGGTTCCACAGATACCATCTATGATGAAGATGAGGTCCTCCTGGCCCTGGCAGAACAGCTGGGAACCTTCACTACCCTGGTGGGAGGCCCAGAGTACGTGCACTGCCTGCTGGTGAGTGGAAGTCAGAAAGTCCTCTTGCCCACCCCTTGGAGTCGGCCCATGGCCCTGCTGGCCTAGGGCAGGGAGGGGAGCACGTCGGAGAGCGTGGGGATCACATCAGAACAGCCGGGCCATGGACATCCGCTTTAATCCAACAAGTCAGTAGTGGCTTTTAATATCGTGAACTGAGGGTGCAGTTGTCATCCTTTCTGTTTAGTGGTCAGGTAGGTGCCCAGTGCCAGGCCTTACCTGGGATTCTACATACAGGGCTGTGGGTTTAGAGTCAGGCTGGGTTCTACCACTTACTTGCTGTGTGACTTGTAAGAGAATTACTTAACCTCTCTGTGCTGTACCTTTCTCATCTGCAAAATGGGGTTATGAGAGGTTAAGCATCTCTTCAAGATTGTATGGCTAGTAGATGGCGGAGCTGGGATTCTTGGTCTGTCCATTTGACTGTCTGCCAGGTCCCCACCCCACTGCCTGCCTGTGTGTCCTGTGCTAGGTGATGGCTAGGGACACAAAGATGGGCCAGATCCCAACAAGATGCTTAACCTCTCAGTGCTCCAGGTGGCTCACCCATAAACAGGGAATCCCTCCTACCCCAAAGGCTGGATATGACGTCACAGCAACAATGACAACTGCAGTTAACATCTGTTAGTACCTACTAAGTGCCAAGTACTGTGCTAGGGCTGTTCAAGATAAATTAAAAAGGTTTTCATAACCCCATTTTGCAGATGAGAAAGGTGCCTAGTCCCCTGGTTTTCACTGTTCTCAGAGTGCTGGGCCGCTGCTGCTGCCTCTGCCTCTGCCCCACTCCCCCAGTGATTCTGTATTTCACTGTTGCTAGAGATACAGTGTGGCACCAGCACTTGATGGTGTTTTACAGTTAGCAGCAGCCTTTCTCCCTCTTAGTGGTGTATAAAGAATGGTGCTTATCATTGTTGGGATCTTGGGATTTGAGTAAATATAACAATTTGTTTTTTCCCAAACAGCGTTATCTAAGGAAACTTGATAGTTACCATTAAATTCTGGTATCTCAGCCTTCATCTGGGCATATGTGTATAATTTGTGCGTATGGACACACAGAAAATTGTATACAAATAGATCATTTCATACATTTTACACAAAACAGTGCTTCTTAGCATGAGCATGATGAGGTTTGGGGGCCAGCCTGGAAGGAGTTCCTTGAATTTCACAAAATTGTCTGTAACCTCTGCCTGGTATTTGTCAGGTGGGACTTCTGAGCAGTGAATTCATAGCTTTCAGTAGCTTCTCAGAGGACTTAGGAGCAGAAGACATCATTTTTATGAAACCCCAAGGCTTCAACAAGGGCCCCCAGGGTCTGCAACTGAGGTTGGGACTCAGGCTTCATGTGGAGCTGGACTGGGACCCAGGGATCCTTCTCCTACCTGGCCAGGGTCTCCCAACAGAACATTCTCAGTGAGGAAAGTCCCAGTCAACCCACGCTTCCTTTTGGGAAGCAGTTCCCTGTGACCTATGTGCCTGGCGTTCGTGTCAGCCAGCAGACATATCCTGGGGCTCTCTGGGCCAGGCAGTGCTGGAAACTAGAGAAGAGTTAGATCAGAATAGCTTGTGCTTGCCCGTTGCCTGCAGTGCACATCCCAAGAGCCTTACACAATTGTATACTGATGTTAGCTGTATTGCCCAGATGAGGAAACTGAGGCACAGGCTGATTTAAGTGAATTGCCCGAGCTGGGAAGAGGCAGAGGCCAGATTCGATCCCAGGCCCCTAATTCTTAGCCACTCCTATGTACTATCCTCAGAGGGCTCCTGGTTGCTTTCAGAGCTGTAAACAAGGGAGGCAGGGGGGTCCTTAAAACCCAGGGGAGGCACCTAACCTGCTTAGGTGGGATGGGAAGTTGTCAGGGAAGGCTTCCTAGAGGAGGTGGCTGTTAACCTGGATTTTGACAGGTTATAAGAAATAGAAAATGGCTTTGAGTAGTTTCTTCATTCCATAAACATTGAGCAAGGTCTCTAGGCTGTGGAAACCCAGAGATGTGTCAGATTCACTCCCGGCCCTTGCTCTCAGCAGTGGTGAAATGGAATTAATTACAGAGACTCCTGTAGCTGCAGTGTGAGGATTGTTTTTTGTTTGTTTGATTTGTTTTTTTCCCGAGATGGAGTTTCACTCTTGTTGCACAGGCTGGAGTGCAGTGGTGCAATCTCGGCTCACTGCAACCTCTGCCTCCCAGGTTCAGGTGATTCTCCTGCCTCAGCCTCACGAGTAGCTGAGATTACAGGCGTGTGCCACCACACCCAGTTAATTTTTGCATTTTTAGTAGAGACAGGGTTTCACCTTGTTGGTCAGACTGGTCTTGGAATCCTGACCTCAGGTGATCCACCCACCCCGGCCTCCCAAAGTGCTAGGATTACAGGTGTGAGCCACCGTGCTTCGGTATGAGGGTTGTTTCTGTATCAGCAGCTCTTTTTATTTTTATTTTTTCTTTGAGGCAGAGTCTCGCTCTGTCACCCAGGCTGGAGTGCAGTGTCGCAATCTGCCTTCCGGGTTCAAGTGATTCTCAAGCCTCAGCCTCCCAAGTAGCTGGGATTACAGGCACTGATCACCATGCCCGGCTAATTTTTGTATTTTTAGTAGAGACAGCGTTTCACCATGTTGGCCAGGCTGGTCTGGAACTCCTGGCCTCAAGTGATTACCTGCCTTGGCCTCCCAAAGTTCTGGGATTACAGGCGTGAGCCACCGCATCCGGCCAGCAGCTCCTAACTCTTTTGGTGTTATGGATCCCTTTGAGAATCTCTTAAATTCCCGACCCTTTTCTTATAAAAGTACACAGGATTTTAGGCGGTTCACACTCCTCCCTACCCTGGGTGGTCTCCAGATTTGAGAACCCTTGCCCCCAGACTTCACAGAGAGGCTTCACAGTAGTGAGTCTTCACTGTGCAAAGGCATCAATTGCAGTTTCTTAAATATGTACCTTCCTGGGCCCTGCCTTCAGATATTCTGATTGTTTTGGTCCACGCTGGGATAGGCCTCCTGGGAGATTCTGCTGCAGGGTGGTCAGGGATCACACTTTGAGAACTACCTCCTGCAGTAGCCTACTGGAGAAGAGAACCTTGGCTTACATAATTACTGCTCAGCCTCTGTTCCCAGGCCTCCTTATAATAGATTGCCGTAAGTTCCACCTGTAGTCACTTGGCAGGTGTTGATTGAGTGCCTTCTCTGTGCCAGCCTAGGTGGTGGGAGAACTGAGGTGAACAAGAGGAACTCTGTCCCTGCAGTATCCCAGTCACACCACACCTATGGTCATACTCCCATGATACCATCCTGAACCTGAGACGTCACGATAGCATGAGCACCTGTGACAGTGACATTACACTGGCTTGCTTAGTATTACATTTTTCCTTTGAATCATTCATTGCAACTATTTTTAAATGCCATTTTTAAACATTTGTTTTTATTCTTAAATAGTTTTACTGTAAAAATATATGTAGAATGTGCTATTTTAATTATTTTAAAGTGTGTGGCTCTGTGGCAGTAAGTTTATTCACATTGTGCAGCCATTAGCACCATCCATCTCCAGAATTTTTCGTCTCCTCGAACTGAAATTCCAAACCCACTGGACATGAACTCCCCATTCCCTCTCCCCCAGCCCCTGGCAGCCACCATTCTATTTTATGAGTTTGACTGTTCTAGATTCCTCATGTAAGTGCAGTCAGAAAATATTTGTCCTTATGACTATTAGCTAATTTCCCTTGGCATAACATTCAAGGTTCATCCGTGTTGTAGCATGTGTTACATGAGACTTCTCACATACAAGACTCTGGAGTTTTTTTGAGGGCTGCATTTGGAAAACCAGATTTGCTTATTGCCAGCTGCATTCTCCCATAGTGACAGTCCTTGGAGCTGGTGGGGAGCACCTGCCCTCCCTGGGCTACATGCTCTCCAGGGTGCCACAGTGCCTGCCTCTTCCTATTCACGCCCCCTGCCACCCCTGCCTGTCACCTTGGCTGATGGCATCATTCTGTTACTTGACTGGGCCCTGGAGGCATTTCCATTTATGATTTTTTTTTCCCTGCTTTTAATACCTGTCAGCCCAAGTTGAATTTCAGACCCGAGACCTCCACACCTTTATTTGAACATATTGGGATAAGTTGAGTCTCCCTTCAGTAGGTCACTACTAATTAAGAGTTCCTGTGTTGTGCTAAGAGTGCTGCTGGGCTCTGGGGATACAGTGGAGAGCCAGTCATATGTATCTGAAGGAGCACAGTCATTCTAGGCCCACAGTAACCACCAGCGAGCAGTCCCGAGCCCCATAGTCTCCCAGAAACGTGAGATCCCAGTTCAGTCACCAGAGCTGTGTGTAACTGTTCATGGGAAGCTTAGGTCAGGTTTTCGGTCCTGACCTGTAGCTATTACTAGCTTGGGCAAGCCAGGCTATACCTCAGTTTTCTCTTCTTTTTTTTTCTTTTTGAGACGGAGTCTCGCTCTGTTGCCCAGGCTGGAGTGCAGTGGTGCAATCTCGGCTCACTGCAGCCTCTGCCTCCCGGGTTCAAGGATTCTTCTGCCTCAGCTTCCCGAGTAGCTGGGATTACAGGCGCGCACCACCACACCCAGCTAATTTTTTTTTTGTATTTTTAGTAGAGACGGGGTTTCACCATATTGACCAGGCTGGTCTCGAACTCCTGACCTCGTGATCCCCCCACCTCGGCCTCCCAAAGTGCTGGGATTACAGGTGTGGGCCACTGCGCCCGGCCCGTTTTGTCTTCTTTAAAATCAGGATTTGCTTTATAGAATTCAGTGAGGAAGAATAAGCACCCCTGGTACAACACGGTGGTCCTGCCTAGTACACACAGTGAATAGATGTTCTGCGCAGTGTCAGTGATGATCATTGCACTTTGAGAGGCTAAGAACTTTCTCCTCAGAAAGTGACGTGTGTAATTTTAAGGTTCATGGACCCCAGTGAAACTCCTTCAAGGACCCCTAAATAAGAACCTTTGTGAAAGGCACGCTGACAAGAGACCTGCTGGCTGGCCTAATATTACGTTTTTCCTTTGAATCATTCATTGCAACCATTTTTAAAGGCTATTTTAATGAAGGCTGGGATGGGTAATAGGGAAGGTTTCTCTGAGGAGATGAGCCCATGACGGGGTGCAGGATGGGGCTCCAGGGCCAGGGATGGTGGAGAGGGAGCTGTCCAGTGACGTCGTGTTCTCACCACAGCCACCTCTGGAGTCGCTGGCCACAGTGGAGGAGACAGTGGTGCGGGACAAGGCAGTGGAGTCCTTACGGGCCATCTCACACGAGCACTCGCCCTCTGACCTGGAGGCGCACTTTGTGCCGCTAGTGAAGCGGCTGGCGGGCGGCGACTGGTTCACCTCCCGCACCTCGGCCTGCGGCCTCTTCTCTGTCTGCTACCCCCGAGTGTCCAGTGCTGTCAAGGCGGAACTTCGACAGTGAGTCTCTGCCCCCCTTGAAAGCTCCAGGCTCCCCCCTCAGCTCGAACCTTCTCTAAAGCCTCAGACTCCTTTCGGTCTAGCTGGGGCCCAAACGCCCCTGAACTCTCTCCACTCCCACTCCTGCTTACCACCTGATAGGCCACATCCTTGAGAGTTGGTCTCTGGACACGGCCAAGTGTCAGTTTACCACCTCTGCCCCCTTGCTCACTTAGGAATTGAGATGATGACAGGTCCTCCTTCCCACTGGTTAATGTGAGGATTTAAAAGAATTATCACACATAAAGTGCTTAGAGCAAAATCTGGAACATAAAAACTTTCAGCAATTCACATCTGATGGTATCTCCAGCCTATCACAGGTCCAGTGCTTTTGGCAGATAAACCACCTCAGTTTTCAGCCTCCTGCTCCTCTACTCTGCAAACAGTTGACCATCAAGCCCAGGTTTGAGCCTGACTCACTCCAGAACTCTGGTTTACGGCTGTACACATGCTTAGATACTTAAACTGGCCCCCGCCATCTTTGACCGAAGCAATTGCTGCTGAAAATAAAGCCTTTCTGTGGCTCTAGACCAGCCTCTTAGTTAAGCAGTTTTTTGTTTGTTTTTTGAGATAGGATCTCGCTGTGTCATCCAGGCTGAAGTGCACTGGTGCAGTCATAGCCCACTGCAGCCTCAACCTCCTGGGCTCAAGCATTCCTCTTGCCTTAGCCTCTCAAATAGCTGGGACCACAGGTGTGCAACACCACGCTGGGCTCATTTTTTATTTTTGGCGGAGATGGGGTCTCACTCTGTTGCTCAGGCTGGTCTTGAACTCCTGGGCTCAAGCAATCCTTCTGCTTTGGTCTTCCAAAGTGTTCAGATTATAGGTATGAGCCACTGTGCCTGGCCCGTTGGTTAAGCATTTATGGTCATGATGTAATCGTCAGCACTTACCATTGACTAGATTTATTATGTGCAATCTGCGAAGTGTCTCACGCACATTATTTCATTTAACCCTCATGCGGACCTGTGGGGTAGGTACTGTTACTATCAGCTCCATTTCATAGGGCTGGGAAGACAGAGAGGGGGTCATCACTTGCCCAAGCATTCAGCTAAAGCCTGGACCCACACGACTGCAGAGTCTGTGCTTGTTCCTCTCTGCCATACTGCCTGCTGCCTCAGGATCCCCATCCCCGACTCCCAGGTACTTCCGGAACCTGTGCTCAGATGACACCCCCATGGTGCGGCGGGCCGCAGCCTCCAAGCTGGGGGAGTTTGCCAAGGTGCTGGAGCTGGACAACGTCAAGAGTGAGATCATCCCCATGTTCTCCAACCTGGCCTCTGACGAGCAGGTGAGTTTTGCTTCCTGGCCCTTTCTGCTCTCCCCTCCTTCTGGTGGTCCCTGCCCGTGAAAAAGAATCCCAGAGCTCAGCAAGGCCTCTGCTGCCCTCCCCCTGTTCCTCTCCTATCCCCAGGACTCGGTGCGGCTGCTGGCGGTGGAGGCGTGCGTGAACATCGCCCAGCTTCTGCCCCAGGAGGATCTGGAGGCCCTGGTGATGCCCACTCTGCGCCAGGCTGCTGAAGATAAGTCCTGGCGCGTCCGCTACATGGTGGCTGACAAGTTCACAGAGGTAGATGAGCGACCGTTGACATTGTCCCACTGATGGGGACACTGATACCCTCAGAAGGGAAGCATATAGGAGCTCAGGTTTAGCATTAGGCCGACGGAATCATTGGGCGTTTGAGCAATAAGATCTCTATGATCATCTAACTGCGTCTCACTTCATATGCCAATCCTGGTTGATTGACGTGGCATCTTGAAGTGCTGCTTTGAGAAGGATTCTGAGGCTAATTTAAGGCTACGTGGAGGAAAGTGCCACAGGAGCGGAGAAGGGTAGCACATACGGGGTGTTCCTGACATAATCAAGCTGTCCTTTCACAAAGGGGAAGACACAGCCCAAAAAGGTGGCGTTTTTGTGTGTGTGTGTGTGTGTGTGTGTGTGTGTGTGTGTGTTTTTTTTTTGTTTTTTTTTTGAGATGGAGTCTCATTCTGTCACCCAGGCTAGAGTGCTGTTGCCCAGCTGGAGTGTGGTGGTACAATCTTGGCTCACTGCCACCTCTCCCTCCCAGGTTCAGGCGATTCTCCTGCCTCAGCCTCCTGAGGGACTGGGATTACAGGTGCCCACCACGACACCCAGCTAGTTTTTTTATTTTTATTTTTATTTATTTATTTATTTTTTGAGACGGAGTCTTGCTCTGTCCCCCAGGCTGGAGTGCAGTGGCGCAATCTCGGCTCACTGCAAGCTCCGCCTCCTGGGTTCACGCCATTCTCCTGCCTCAGCCTCCCGAGTAGCTGGGACTACAGGCGCCCGCCAACACGCCCGGCTAATTTTTTGTATTTTTTTTTTTAGTAGAGACGGGGTTTCACCGTGTTAGCCAGGATGGTCTCGATCTCCTGATCTCGTGATCCGCCCGCCTCGGCCTCCCAAAGTGCTGGGATTAGAGGCTTGAACCACCACGCCCGGCCTTTTTAGTTTTTTTATTTTTAGTAGAAACAGGGTTTCACCATGTTAGCCAGGCTAGTCTCGAACTCCTGACCTCAAGTGATCCACCTGCCTTATCTCCCAAAATGCTGGGATTACAGGTGTTAGCCACCGCGCCCGACCCCGGAAAGTTTAATTAACTGATCAGAGTGACACTACTAGCCAGGCAGAAAGGGGACAAGACTCCAGGTCTGTGACTCTCAGGACAGTGCTCCTTCCACAGGGATCCAGATTGCCTCATCCCACAAACATGTTTGCTGAGCACCAGCTATTTGCTGGGCCAGCGAATTCGGCACATTCCTGGCCTTCACGGAGCCAGGCAGTCTGAAGGGGAAGATTGACTTAGGGGAAATTTGATTATAAAGTGTCAACAGGTGTGGGACAGACAGACAGATGTGGGGCCT
This sequence comes from Hylobates moloch, assembly GCF_009828535.3. NCBI lineage: Eukaryota > Metazoa > Chordata > Mammalia > Primates > Hylobatidae > Hylobates > Hylobates moloch. The sequence goes on along the minus strand of NW_026652287.1, from coordinate 33,465,374 downwards.
TGGAAGCATTGACGAGGGGAGGTGGTGTTGCAGCTGGTTCTAGAAGATAAGTGGGTGAGAGCTAAGCTAGGAACTTTGTTCCAGCCAGAGGACAAAGAACCCTGGGAGGCGAGTGCAAGTGCAAGCAAGAACATTCAGGCCTGATCTTGACGGCCCAGCCTGAGAGAAAGCAGGAGAGAGGGCAGGGTGGGATCAGAGAGGCCTCGAGTGCCACTCTACCCTGGGGCGCCCTTTGCCTGTAATTATGCTGGTTCCCACTGGCACTTGCGGGAAGGACTCAGAGCTTCAGAATAGCGTACCATCACCACAGTTAGGGAAGGTTCTTCCCATCCTTGTCTCCTGAGCTGCATAAACTGTGTCACGCTGGGTCTTAGAATAAAAATTCCATGAAGGCAGAAATTTTAGGCTGTTAAACCAGTCCTGGGCACACAGTAGACATTCAGTAAATATTTGCAAGATCAATAAAAGGCAATATTTTCCCAAGATATCATGAGGTCCTTCAAGATTTTTACTTCATTCCCGTCTTCATAATGAACTGTGCTGCTTCCTACCAGGTCTTCAGGAACCAGCTTTGCAGCAGGAGCCATGCATCTTTCCATGCCTGGTGCCATGAAACAGGCAGGGCCAAGCGTGCCTCCCTTTTTTTTTTTTTTTTTTTTTTTTTTTAAAGACAGAGTCTCGCTCTTTCGCCCGGGTTGGAGTACAGTGGCACAAGCTCAGCTCACTGCAACCTCCACCTCCCAGTCAAGTGATCCTCTTACCTTAGCCTCCTAAGTAGCTGGAATTACAGGTGTGCACCACCACACCCAGCTAATTTTTGTATTTTTAGTAGAGACAGGGTTTCACCATGTTGCCCAGGTTAGTCTCGAACTCCTGGCCTCAAGTGATGCACCCACCTTGGTCTCCCAAAGTGCTGGGATTACAGGTGTAAGCCACTGCACCCGGCCCTAGAGTGCCTTCTTCCCTGTCAATCTTTATTGTTTTATTTTTATTTTGAGACAGGGTCTCATGCCGTCACCCAGGCTGGAGTGCAGTGGCACAGTCACAGCTCACTGCAGCCTTGACCTTCTGGGCTCAGGTGATCCTCCCACCTCAGCCTCCTGAGTAGCTAGGACTACAGGTGCCCGCCCCCACACCTGGCTAATTGTTGTGTTTTTTGTAGAGTCGGGGTTTCACTGTGTTGCCCGGGCTGGTCTTGATCTCCTAGACTCAAGCAATCTGTCCCCCTCAGCTTCCCAAAGTGCTGGGACTATAGGCATGAGCCACCGCACTCGGCCTCTTGTTTTGTTTTCATTACAAAAGTAATTTGTACTTCTGGTAACAGATCTTTAAGAAATACAGCCATATATAAATCAAAAAGTTGCAGTCACTGTATCATTTGAATGTTTTTAGATCAGAAATGTTTTTGGTAACAGAAAACTTAACCCCAGTAGCCTGAACAATATGGAAATCTGTTATTTTTAATGCTGACAACACTGTGAGGTAGGTGCCCTTGCAGTCCTCATTTTTCTTTAGAAGCAAAAGAGCCTCAGCGAGGTGAAGAGCCTTGCCCCGGGGCCAGACTTGGCGCTTGAATTAGATCTTAGTACTGCTTCCAAGGCCCACGCTCTGGCGCCTAATACTGGTGCCTTCACTTTGATTTTGGCCTCCTTAGCCCAGAGTAAACTGCCAGGCCCTCTCACTCTCCTCCTCCTCATTCCTGTGTGCAGCTCCAGAAAGCAGTGGGGCCTGAGATCACCAAGACAGACCTGGTCCCCGCCTTCCAGAACCTGATGAAAGACTGTGAGGCCGAGGTGAGGGCCGCAGCCTCCCACAAGGTCAAAGGTTGGTGCTGGCAGCCAGAACACAGCAAGTGGGGTGGGTATCCGAGAGGCTGGAGGTGGAACTAGCACATCAGGTCTCACTTCCCTTTGCCGCCCTCTCCCTGCCCACAGAGTTCTGTGAAAACCTCTCAGCTGACTGTCGGGAGAATGTGATCATGTCCCAGATCTTGCCCTGCATCAAGGTAACAGAGAGTTTGATGGGAGGAACCAAGTGGATCTGAGCCTGCCAAAAAGAGGGGCTGGAGACAAGGCTTTGGGGATAGTCAGCTGCAAACTAGGTTCCCAGCCCTCTGGGACCAGGCATTTCTTGGGTTTCAAGCAATTGGGGTCCTGACTGCAGCTTGAGGCTGACCTTAAAGGTGGAAGTACTTTCTAGAACCTCAGACGTCACTGAGTCCTCTCATTCACAGGGTTTTGGGGTTGGAGTGGAGGCTGCTGAGAGCAGGGGTCATTGAACTCTAAGTAGGTGGTACGCATAAGGAACAGTGATTTCCCCTGTACCCTAAGCCATCCCCTGCTCCATGAATGAGAGGGGCAGAAGCAGGTTATTGTCTCTTAGGAGTTGGCATCTGCTTGGCCACTTGCTGCTGCAGGGGTTGCGCTGACCCCTGTGCCTACCCCTTCTCTCTTCCAGGAGCTGGTGTCCGATGCCAACCAACATGTCAAGTCTGCCCTGGCCTCAGTCATCATGGGTCTCTCTCCCATCTTGGGCAAAGACAACACCATCGAGCACCTCTTGCCCCTCTTCCTGGCTCAGCTGAAGGATGAGGTAAGGGTGCCAGGATCTCAGCTCTGGGTTTGTGGAGGGGACAGGTGGGTCTACCTAGATTGTTAGGGTTTACCTAGATTGACCAGGAATCTCCTGATATCTCAGCAGACATCCAGATCTTTGCTGAGTTGGATGTTTGTGGGCATAGCTGTGTGTTCATGCATTCATTCCTCCAGGCACTCTGCATGAGTCCTTTCCTGGACATTAAGGATATGAAAAATAGAGTAGAAATTTAAAGTTTTTATTTATGGCCAGGCGCGGTGGCTCACGCCTGTAATCCCAGCACTTTGGGAGGCTGAGGTGGGTGGATCACCTGAGGTCAGGAATTCGAGACCAGCCTGGCCAACATGGTGAAACCTCGTGTCTACTAAAAATGCAAAAATTAGCCAGGCATAGTGGCAGGTGCCTGTAATCTCAGCTACTCGGGTGGCTGAGGCAGGAGTATCACTTGACCTCAGGAGGCGGAGGTTGCAGTGAGCCAAGATTGCACCACTGCACTCCAGGCTGGACAACAGAGCAAGTCTCTCTCTCAAAAAAAAATTATTTATTTATGTTTTGAGATAGGGTCTTGCTCTGTTGCCCACACTGCAGTGCAATGATGTGATCATGGTCCACTGCAGCCTCCACCTTCCAGGCTCAAGTGATCCTCCCACCTTAGCCTCCCAAGTAGCTGGGACTACAGGCAAGAGCCACCACATCTAGCTAATTTTTAAAAACATTTTCCATAGAGACAGGAAAATTTTGCCCAGGTTGGTCTTGAACTCCTGATCTCAAGCGATCCTCCTGCCTTGGCCTCCAAAGGCCTGGGATTATAGGCGTGAGCTGCCGCGCCCAGCCTAGATTAAGAGTTTTGGTCCTCAAAAGCCTTCAGAGACTGGCAGTGGAGAGAGACAGGCAGTCCCATGATGCCATTAAGGTGTTACAGGTGCTGTTAAGGATGAGTTCATGTTTTTTAGGGTTTAGGCTAAGGTGCTATAATATAGACCCCAGAATACACTGGCTTAAATTAGATGGTGGATTTTTTTTCTCTCTCTCTCTCGTAACAGTCTAGGTGGTCCTACACTGGTGGGTTAGCCCTGCTGACCTCAACTGTCTCTGAATCTCAGGAAACTTCTCCAATTTTTAGCATCTCTTAGCTGGCATGGAGGGGTCAGGCACAGACCACAGCAGGCCCAGTCCTCTGAAGGACGAGATTCCTCACATGTGCTTGCCACCCTATACACCTATTGGCCAGGAGGGTCACATGACCACACCCAGCAGTTCAGGTTGCCTGGATTACAAAGGATGAGAGGCGGTGCTGGGTGATGACTGGAGAGATCATCAGGGTGACCACTGGGGAAGGAGTTTGGACTTGACTGTGGGCAAGTGGAAGAGCCAGAATAGAGTTGATGTTAGAAGGCACCCTGAGGCTTACGTGAAGGAAAGATTGAAGTGAGGCGGCCAGCAGCAGTGTAGGAAGACCAAACCGGAGGCTGTGGGAGTCTGGAAGGCTGAGGCTAGACTAAGTGGTATGTAGAGACGAGGCTGCAGTGATACAGAAGGATTCAGGATTGTTCAGGAGGCAGAAGGGACCACATGGTGGTTTCTGCCTTGGTGGTGAAAAACTGGGCAGATGGTGCAATCATTTGCTGGTGTGTGACGTCTTTGTTCCCAAAAGCCTCAGTCCTTCTCTCTTCCCCATCCCCTTCTTTCTTTTTTATACACAGGCGCACACACAGTGTGCTAGAAAGTTGGAGGAAATACTGTAACAGAAAGTACTGCATCACACTTCAGTCCCCCATGCCCCTAAAAGTTAGTTACTCAGTTCCGTTACAGTGGAGTAATCTCTTAGCCCCAGAATTACAGTCAATTTTTTAATACATTGAAAAGAGTGCGCTATTTTTAATATATTTTTTGCTCTTTTTCTTTTTCCCTATTAGTGGGTGATTAACTGTACTATTTTTAATCAGTTAATTACGTCAGTTGCTAAAAGTTTGAATCATCATTAATGTTCATGACGAATTTTATGACTTAAGTAGTTTATCTGAGTTATGCTTCACATGCACGGTTTCTTTTATAATCATATTTTATAGATATTAATAGAATTTTTATTTGTTTTTGATGCTTTAATGGGCATAATTTGGCAGGTGAGAGCCCCTCAAGTTGTCAGCTATGTCATTTCACACCTCTCCAGAGTTTTGGGGAGCATTTTGCCTCCGGCATCAGGGAAGGATCCAGGCTCAGCCCAGTGTGAAGGCAAGCCCATACATGCTGCAAGTGCGCTAGGACTGGAGCATTTTTTCTCCAGTTTCACCTTCAGCAAGCACCATGTGGTAATCATGTGCTGGCTGCCAGCCTGTCTCAGGGCAGCTTCTCTTAGAAGAAAAGAACCAGCATGGTTTTCTTGGTGTGAGGAATTTATATGACTTATGTTTGAGATTTCCGTTTTAGATTGATAAACTTTATATTTCACATTTTGACTCTCACCAGAATTTATAAACTTGTCTAAATGAAAAAGGCTACCTTTTTATTGGTGCACCAAAAAGAAGTCTTTTTAAATGGGTAAGGTATAGTCTCTGAGCCTTCTCTTCTCATGCGTTCAGCACCTTGAGGCTCACACAGCAAGGGCTGAGCTGGGCAAGAGCCAGTCCTATCTTTGGAATGTGCAGGGTTTCAGCAGCCCAAGCCTGCCAGGCTTGTTCACTTGGTTATTGATTCATTTCAGTGCTCCTTTATTTTTTTAGACTAAAATAGTTTTTATAAGGAAATAGTTTTCTTCCTTCCCCTCTCCCATGTTGTGGATTGATAGCCAGAAAGGAACCCTTGTTAGCAAGCAGCAGAGCTAGGATTAGAAGAATCATGTCTGTCTGTTTTTTTCCAGGGTGCTATATTTTCCTACTGTAATTCTTAAAGTCCTTTCAAAATGGATAAACATTTCTTGTGATACTATTGTAAGGTTTAAAAATCTGCTTGACTTAGTGATCCATGCTGCTTGGTTTTTGTGTGCCGTTAATGTGTCCCCAGGACGGGGAGCCGGGCTTGAACAGGAATAGGCCCTCGGGAGATGTCCATAAAAGTTGATGCAGCTGAGCTCTTTCCATCCTGTCCTGGGTTGCTGTGTGCATTGCATTCTCTCAGAATCCTTCTTTCCTCTCCTCAGTGCCCTGAGGTACGACTGAACATCATCTCCAACCTGGACTGCGTGAACGAGGTGATTGGCATCCGGCAGCTGTCCCAGTCCCTGCTCCCTGCCATTGTGGAGCTGGCTGAGGACGCCAAGTGGAGGGTGCGGCTGGCCATCATTGAGTACATGCCCCTCCTGGCTGGACAGCTGGTGAGTTAGGAGGCCTGGGGGCCAGGCAGTGCTGCCTCAGGGGAGGTGCAGTGTGTCCAGGGCTGTGATAGGGAAACAGGGGGCTTTGAAGGCTTAGTGGAGGCTGTGACAACTGCCTGGGGAGTCGAAGGAAGGGACCCAGGAAATAGGGCTTTAAAAGATGCGTTGGATTCAATAAGAGAGAAGAGGGAAAGGAGCACCTCAGACGAAGTTGAGAAGTGTCGGTCTTTCTAGGGTGGGTGTAGGTTCCTTGGGGTGTGGCTAGCAGCTCCCCCTGTTTGCTCTCCTGGAACCCTTACTGTGGAACCCTTGGTTTCTCCTGTAGGGAGTGGAGTTCTTTGATGAGAAACTTAACTCCTTGTGCATGGCCTGGCTTGTGGATCATGGTGAGTGCCTCCGCAGGAGCAGCAAGAGGAGGTGGGAGCTCCAGAAAGGCAGGATGGATTGGCTGGGGCTGTGGCAGGTAGTGGAGGAGGCTAGAGTCACTCCCCGTGCCACTGGATGCTCGTATGGACCAGCTCCCATGCTTGTTAGAGTCCTAGAGAAGTGTTGAGTGGGAGGAGGACAAAACAGATCACCCAGGGGTTGCCTGGTGTAGTGGAGAGCCAGAGGGCCACTGAGCAGCCAGACCAGGGTTTTGAATCCTGCCCTTGGGGCTGTCAGATCTAAAACAAGTCACCTGCTGTCTTTGAATGAGCCCCACACTCGTTCTTTGAAACTTCTTATTCTGGTCCCTTGGGGCCATTATGAGAATTGCTCATTGTTTACACTAAGAGAGGAAAAAAATAAAAGGTAATATTTATCTCTGTGAAGCCCTGTTTGAAGTAATAAGTGCCACATAATTTAGGCAAATCACTTGTTAGAGCCTTAGTTTGCCCATCTGTAAAATGAAGCCAGTAGTGGAACCTACCTCTTGGAGTGGTTGAAAAGATAGTCTATAAAAAAAACAGTTACTAGATACAGCACATAGTAAGCCCTTTTTCTCTCTTTGGCTCACATGCGGCCTGGCACCTAGGGGCTGCTTTGTAAGCCATGGTGAGTGTGACCTACAGTTTGCCCACATCAGTTCTTCACCTCCAAATCCCTGTCTGTCTCACCCTCACCCTTCTGCAGTATATGCCATCCGCGAGGCAGCCACCAGCAACCTGAAGAAGCTAGTGGAAAAGTTTGGGAAGGAGTGGGCCCATGCCACAATCATCCCCAAGGTCTTGGCCATGTCCGGAGACCCCAACTACCTGCACCGCATGACTACGCTCTTCTGCATCAATGTGAGCCTTCCACCTGCCTGCTGGCCCATCCCTAGGGAACTGGAGTGCCGGGGAGAGGAAGGATGCTAGAGGGTTCCCCAAGGGAGACACCTGGTTTGGGAATGGAGACATGGAGGGGATCTTCTATTCAGAGATGAGTCCTTGGGGGAACTGCAGGCAAGGGGTTGGGGCTCCCAGGATCAGGGTCATAGGGCCTTTGGGACTGGGGACTTGGATGGTGAGGGACCCAGGGCCTGGGAGACTTGACACTGTTGGAGCAGCGATCTCAAGCTTTATGAGCACCCCTCTCCTTCCCTGCGAAATGTGTGTCTCTATCTGTGGTGCGGTGGGTGAATGTACGGGCTCTAGGTCAGACCTAGTTTTAAATTCTGGTGCCGCCATACATTAGCTATGGACCTTGGATAGTTACCTAACCCCTTCATGCTTTGGTCTTCTCATTTGTACGGAATTCATACTGGTAATCACAGCCTAGTGAGTGTGAAGATTAATCAGGTTATACACGCACAGGGCTTAGAACAGTTATGCTACAGATAGGAAGTGCTCCTGTCTATTTGCTTTTCCTATGATTATAATTATCTCATGTACTACTTATTTATGTGTAAACCATACACAGAGCTGAAAGGAAGGGATTTAAAAATAAATACAACTAAGTGTTCTGATCATGTCTTCCCATGCCACACTCTGGAGATCACTGCTCTAAGGAGGGATCCTAGGGCTTGGTAATTAAGGTCCATCTCCAGAATAATTAAGGGAAGCCTGAGGACAGAGAAACTGGGACATCGCAGAATGGAGACGTGGTGTTAGGATGGTGTTAGTGGAGTTGGGAGATTCACTCCACTAACTGAGTCACCCGTATTGCTCAGCCTCTGTAGGGCCTGATGATCACCAGAGTGGCCTGGTCAGAGGCAGCGGGAAATGAGAGTTAGCCAGAAGCTTTGCATACTCACCCCTGCCACTCACTGGCCTCCAGGTGCTGTCTGAGGTCTGTGGGCAAGACATCACTACCAAGCACATGCTGCCCACAGTTCTGCGCATGGCTGGGGACCCGGTTGCCAATGTCCGCTTCAATGTGGCCAAGTCTCTGCAGAAGATAGGGCCCATCCTGGACAACAGGTGAGGTCTGGATACTCCTGCACACACTGGCAGGGGCTTGTTGTGGGCACCTTAATCTTTGACCTTTGAAGGTAGAGCCCAGGGTCAGAGGCCCAGCACCACTCCTGGCTTGCTGTGTGACCTTGGCTCCCTTCCCTTCTCAAGGTCTGTTTTCTTCTCAACTGTAAAATGAACATCACAGCATGAAATAGAAAGAGGGGGTGATGGCATGGCAGTCCTATGTACTAGCAACAGGTCATTAGAAAATGAAATCACCTTATGTTTTATATAAGTATGTGTATAATTTATAATTGCACCAAAAATATCAAATAGCCAGGAATAAATACAATGAAAGATGTGTATGTAACACCTGTAGTGTAAACTGTAAAACACTACTGTGAGAAATTAAAGCAGAGCTGACCAAGGTGGGTGGATCAGTTGAGGTCAGGAGTTCACGACCAGCCTGGCCAACATGGCAAAACCCCATCTCTAGTAAAAATACAAAAAATTAGCCAGTGTGGTAGCACGCGCCTATAATCCTAGCTATTTGGGAGCCTTGAAGGCAAGAGAATCACTTGAATCCGGGAGGCAGAGGTTGCAGTGAGCTGAGATCACGCCACTGCACTCCAGGCTGGGTGACAGAGCGAGACTCTGTCTCAAAAAAAATTAAAGCAGACCTACATAATATTCATGGATGGGACAGTTCCCTGAACTCATCTTTAGATTCAATATAAGCCCATTAAATCTTAACAGGTTCTTTAGTGGAAAATTGACACTTCTAATGAACAAAGTTGGATGATTTATACTACCAGAGACCAAGACTTATGACACCACAGTAATTAAAATAGATGTGAACACAGCATATTTAAATCACCCAATAGGATGGAATCAAGGGCACAGAAACAGTCCCACGTGTGTTTAACAGCAGGGACCTCTGTCGTTCAGTGGAGAAATGTATGTATTTTAAAAAACATATTTGGGGCAGTTTGATACCCTTGTAGGAATAAAAGAAGTCTCACCTCAATGCATAAACAAATTAATTTGAGATGACAGACCAGAACCAGAAAGATTTTAAGAACAAAGGGCCTAGAAGAAAATGTAGGAAAATATCTTCATGAGTTAGTGTAGGCACAGATTTGTTAAACAGCAAACCGGAGGAAGTGATGGGTAAGTTGACCTTCTGTAAAATGTAGCACTATTTCTCAAAAGACAGCATTTTGAGAGTAAAATGCAAGCCACTGACTGGAGGAAGATGTCTGCAATGTATGTTTCTGAGAAAGGACTCATCCACAATACCTGCCTACAAATCAGGCAGGACAAGAAAGAGATGGGGGAAAAAGACTTGAATAGGCACTTGAAAAAGGATCTCCAAATAGCCAGTAAGCATATGACAAGGTGTTCAGCATGATTAGCCTTCAGGAAAATGCAAATTAAAGCTCAGTGACATATCACTACACACCTCCCAGAACAGCCAACATTAAAAAAGACTCAGTGGTGCAAATGTTGGTGAAGACATAGAAGAGCTGGAAATCTCATCCATCGCACTTGGGGCTGTACATTCAGAGTTTGATCACTCTGAAAACGGGAGTGGAACTGGAGTGGAATTTGGTGAAGCTTGTTATACAAACACCCTGTGAAACAGCCCTTCCACTCCTGGGTCTCTATCCAGGAGAAGTCAGTGCTGTTTCTGTCAGAAGAACGTTCATGGTAGCTTTGTTCATGGTAGCTTTATTCATAGTAGCCATAAAAACGGAAACAACCTCCATGTCTGTCCACAGTAGAGTAGATAAATTTTAGTTTACTGCTGCAGTGGAAAACTATTCAGCAGTGATGAAACAAATGCCTGCTCTAAGCAGCAACAGATGACTCTTACAGATACCATGTTGAGTGAGGAGCCAAACCCAAGGAAACACACCATTTATGTCAAGTTCAGAAACAAGCAGAATGAAGGAATTGAGATGATGGAAGTAAGAATAGTGGTTATTTGGGGAGAACAGGGAGCTGTCAGCTGAAAGTGGGGGACCCACAAAGCCTGCACATTCCTCTCTCTATCTGTTCCAGAACACAACCTCAGCTTTAGTTTCTCTCCGAAGTCCTCCTCCGTTTTCCAAAACAATTGACTCTTGGTGCAGGTGGATTTCCCTGGGCCCCATAGATGAGGGTGGATGCCTCCTCTGGGCTCCTGGAGGACCAGGAACTTCCCCTTGCGGCCACTTACCCCTCCCCTCACACGTACCAGTTTGGTCTCTTCCTCCTGGCCCGGGTGCCTCATGGCAGAAATCATGAGTGATTTAGCTCCATATTCACTCCTAATACATTGTAGACCTCAGTGAATATGTGTGAAATCAATGAAAGATCCATTTGCTGGGCCTCAGAGACTTGGGGGTTCTGAGATTCTGTTCCACTTTCCCAGCCTACTCTGATCTCCCTGTTTGGGGCCCCAGAGAAGTCTGTCCTTGTTTGTCATACTTCTGACCTTTAATTGGCTGGTTGGTTGGTTGGTTTTTTGCAGTTTGTTTGGTTTTCCGTTGAGACAGAATCTCGCTCTATCACCCAGGCTGGGGTACAGTGGTGTGATCTGGGCTCACTGCAGCCTCTGCCTCCTGGGTTCAGGCAGTTCTTGTGTTGTGCACCACCATGCTTGGCTAATTTTTGTGCTTTCAGTAGAGATGGGGGTTTTCCCATGCTGTCCAGGCTGGTCTTGAACTCCTGGCCTCAAGTGGTCTGCCCACCTGGGCCTCCCAAAGTGCTGGGATTACAGGCATGAGCCACCGTGCTCGGCCTTGTTTGTTTGTTTTTTTTGAGACGGAGTTTTGCTCTTGTTTCCCAGGCCGGAGTGCAATGGTGCAGTCTTGGCTCACCACAACCTCCACCTCCCAGGTTCCAGCGATTCTCCTGCCTCAGCCTCCCAAGTAGCTGGGAGCACAGGCGTGCACCACCACTCCCTGCTAATTTTGTATTTTTAATAGGGACAGGGTTTCTCCATGTTGGCCAGGCTGGTCTGGAACTCCCGACCTCAGATGATTCACCCATCTTGGCCTCCCAAAGTGCTGGGATTACAGATGTGAGCTGCCACGCCCGGCCTGATTTTACTTTTAATTGACACATAATTATACATATTTATGGGGGTATAGTAGTGTTTCAATAATATGTGCAAATGTGTAATGATCAAATTAGGATAATTAGCATATCTATCACCTTAAACGTTGACCGTTTCTTTGTGATGAGAACATTCAAAATCTTTTATAGCTGTTTTGAAATATGCAAAATATTGTGAACTGTGGTCACCCTCCTGTGCAGTGATCAGAGATTTCCAATTCCTGTGTGTGTCCCGGATTCTTGAGACTCCTCCCACCTTGGGTTTGGTGTGTCCATGTCTGTGTACACCCTCTTGCTCAAGAGATGTCCCCACCTGTTGCCCCAGTCCATCCTGGCTTACCCTCTCTCTCCCTGTCTCCTTTCGCTTTCCAGCACCCTGCAGAGTGAAGTCAAGCCCATCCTAGAGAAGCTGACCCAGGACCAGGATGTGGACGTCAAATACTTTGCCCAGGAGGCTCTGACTGGTAAGACCTAGAAAGCACGGAGCCCTAGCTGGAGGGTGGACTTTGAGAACATGCGCTAGGCCTGTGGGCAGCAGCTTCTGGGAGGGGGAGGTACCATGGCATTGTGGGCAGAGAGAGGGCTGTGGTTCTGATTCTTGCCTGTTCCTGTTTTCCTAGTTCTGTCTCTCGCCTGATGCTGGAAGAGGAGCAAACACTGGCCTCTGGTGTCCACCCTCCAACCCCCACAAGTCCCTCTTTGGGGAGACACTGGGGGGCCTTTGGCTGTCACTCCCTGTGCATGGTCTGACCCCAGGCCCCTTCCCCCAGCACGGTTCCTCCTCTCCCCAGCCTGGGAAGATGTCTCACTGTCCACCTCCCAACGGGCTGGGGGAGCACGGGGTTGGACAGGACAGCAACCCTGGGAGGAAGGGGCTACTCCACCCAAGTTGGGGAGAGATGTGAGCATCCCAGGTCACTGGATCCTGCTGCTGTAATGGGAACCCCTCCCCCATTTACTTCTCCACCTCCCGTCCTCCCTCTCATTGGTTTTTTTTTGTGTGTCAACTGTACTGTTTTTATTTTATTCCTTTTATTTTCCCCCTTTTCACAGATAAATAAAGGTCTAGAAGTAGTCAGTCCTCTGGCCTTAGTCATCAGCATGGAGGAGGGGGCACCACCCCAGAGCCATAACATCTGCCCTTTTCTCTGGAGAAGATCTTGTTACAGGACCCATTATACCCCTATGTCCCGAAAGAATTCTCTGGGGATCCCCCCAGGAGTGCTGCTGGCCTGTGGGGTAGAGGGTCCACGAGGTGCTGTGGCTGGTGTCCTGTAGTGCAGTCCAGTTTCATAGGTGTTGGCCGAGTATTTGGGGGGTTAAGAGCAGGTGCCTTGGAACCAGACTGCCTGGGTCCAAATTGTGGCTCCCTCAGTTAATAGACGTGTGACCAGAAGTAGCTTGTTAAGTCTTTATGAGCTCAGTTTTGTATTGTGTAAAATGAGAGTGACAGTAGTACCTAGATTGCAGGGTGGGTGGCGAGGACCAAGTGAATTAGTACCTGGAAAGTGTGTAATAGTTTCAACATGAGAAGTACACAACATGAGAAGCAGAGTTAGCTGTACATTGCTAGAGAACCCCCTGTGGGCCATTTCCTGTGTTCTTGAAGAAGGGCTTGTACCCTGTCCCCAGAAGGTCTCAGAGTAATCAGGATGGTACCAGGGAGAGAACTATGGCAAGATAGACCAGTTGTCTCTCAGTGTCTATTCTCCCTTTCCTAATATAGAAGCTCTGATTTTTAGCTGGGCACATGACTGTATGGATTCAAGGTATTTTCCTAGTGTCTCTTGAAATTAGGTGTGGTATTGTGACCAAATTCTAGCCAAAAAGATGTTGAACAGAAGTGGTATGTGCAGCTTCTAGGAAGTGTTCTTTTTTTTTTTTTTTTTTGAGGCAGAGTTTCGCTCTTGTTGCCCAAGCTAGAGGCATGATCTCGGCTCACCGCAACCTCCGCCTCCTGGGGTCAAGCGATTCTCCTGCCTCAGCCTCCCGAGTAGCTGGGAATACAGGCATGTGCCACCATGCCTGGCTAATTTTTGTATTTTTAGTAGAGGCAGGGTTTCTCCATGTTGGTCAGGCTCGTCTCGAACTCCCAACCTCAGGTGATCCGCCCACCTTGGCCTCCCAAAATGCTGGGATTACAGGCATGAGCCACCACACCTGGCCCGGAAGTGTTCTTACAGGGCAAGGCGTGATCCCCCACCTTTCCTCCTTCCTGCACGCTGGAATGTGGACCAGATGGCTGGAGTAGGAGCTGCCACCTTGGTCCAGAAAATGATCTCAGGAGTGAAGGTCAAGTAAGGCAGGACAAGATAGAAGGAGCCTGGCTCCCTGCGGCTGTGAAGAGCCATGCCAGTATTGTCACCTGGGAGAATTAAACTGGTCAAGTGCCTGTTCGTTTGGGGTTTCATCACTTGAAGGTGACCGGAATTCTAACTGATTCAGGGAGGGGCCCAGAGCACCCTGGAGAAAGGAGCAAGGGACGTAGGGCTGGTGGTGTCTGCATGGAAGGGTTTCGCAGAGGAAATGATGCTTGAGCACATGTTGACACAGGTGGTGGAAGGGAAATGTGGCTTTGAGTGACAAGGTGATTTCACCAGCTCAGCCCTCATATTACCACATCGCTACTCTTTGTTAGACTTCATTGTGCCCTCGGGGATGAGGCTGAAGGAGACCAAAAAGCATCTTTAGAAATTTCCATTTATGCCCTGGGCGATAAACTCTCCCAGTTGAGAACCACTGCTCTAGAAATGTGAACACACGTGTAACCAAACACCAAAGTCTGACATTAAACCTTGGCTTTCCCCATGGTTAACGCTGCTGGTCCATTGCAACAAGAGTGCGGTGGACCAGCAGCCTTTGCATTCTCAGGAGCTTGTTAGAAATGCAGAGCCTCTCGCCCCTGCCCCAACCTGCTCAGTCAGAGCCTTCATTTTAACAAGATGCCCAGGTTCATCTGCACACTGAAGTTTGAGAAGTCCTGCCTTAAATACCCAGTTTTTCTCTCCTGAGAGTGAGGTTAATGCTACCTGGCTCTAGGGCTGAGGATGTGCTAGGGCTCAGAGGTGGGGTCTAGAATTGGACATGTGTATGTAGACAAGGCTCAGGGATAAGTTGAGGCTGCAAGATTGGGCAAGTGATGGAATGGGATCATTACAGGAGGTGGAGGTGGGATGGATACCCAGGATGCGCTGGGTAATGAGGTGATTCCCAGCGACCACAGGAGTGAATATGGTGAGTATGAGAGAAGAGGGTGAAGGATAGCTTGAGTTATTGAACCCCGGCAGAGAGTCCTGAGTTAACCAGGAGTTGCTTGGTGTCTTGGGTCATGTGCTCTAGAAGCAGAGCCCCAGTGGAGACTCGTTCAAGTGTCTTACGAGGGAGTGCTCTCAGGAGAAGGGACTGAGTAACTCACCTTCTGTGAGCTTCAAGTTGGAAGAATCCAATCAGGTGATGAATGGGAAGTTATTGAGTCCATTGTTAGGAGCAGTTCCTAATCTCCCAGGCTGGAGGCTTTATTTGCTCCATACACCTGGCCTTCTCTGTAGCAGCTGAAGTTTGATGCTGGAGCTGGGTCAGGGTGGAGAGACTGTGGAGCCAGGATGCACGACCCTGGCCTGTTTCTCCCCCTCTCTAGGCCTAAATCCCAGCAGTTAACACTGGCCGTTTCTCATGGTTCCTTCCACAAGCACTGTTCTCCAGAGCCCACACACAAAGTTTGTCTCCTTTTGTGATGACTGCACTTCTTTGGCTGTTTTTGCCAACAGCATCTTCACTGACCCCTTCATTCCACCACTTTGACCCAGACGTGGATGCGGATGAGGTTGCTGAGTCACTTGATGCCTTTGGCTAATGCATAGGGGCACACGAGTAGCGCTGTAGAATCACCATGCCCTTGACTCAGGTTGCAGAATCTGCCTGTGGTGCTTGAGCTGTGGTTGCTGCTAGAAGAGAATTACCGTGGCTCCCCCGGGCAGATGAAGATGACGAGGTGGTGCCTCAGCCCCGAGGAGCGAACTGCAGGGCACTGACAAGATTCTGCCTGTCGCCATCAGGCCTGGAGGGAAGGAAGACACTAGGTTCACCTACCCAAGCTGGTGGCATGAGGCATAAATTTAAAAAAATAGGGCGGGCATGGTGGCTCACGCCTGTAATCCCAGCACTTTGGGAGGCTGAGGTGGGTGGATCACCTGAGGCCAGGAGTTCGAGACCAGCCTGACCAATGTGATGAAACTCTGTCTGTACTAAAAATGTGAAAAAATTAGCTGGGTGTGGTGGAGGGCGCCTGTAATCCCAGCTACTCAGGAGGCTGAGGCGGGAGGATTGCTTGAACCTGGGAGGCAGAGGTTGCAGTGAGCCTAGATTGGGCCATTGCACTCCAGCCAGGGTGACAGAGCGAGACTCTATATGAAAAAAAATAATAATTGAGGAACTTGCCAAAAAGAGAAAATCCAATAAAGATTCAGTGCCAGGCCCTGACTCCAGCAGGCCTTCCCCTGCTCCCTTGATGTCTTGCCATAGAGCTGCAAGGTGATGGGGGGTTACAGGCTTCATAGGGCTGGATTTTTCCCAGTCAGCCTCTAGGAAGGGTAAGAGACTAGTAGCTTGAAGTTTAGGTTGGCTAATTGGGTCCTTCCCAGACTTCAGAGGAGTGAAGGGAAACCTGAGACCCCAACTCTTCATGGGGAATCGCTGCCCTCTGTCCCCAAGAGCACATGCCTCTCCTGAGAGAAACTGAAGAGTGGGAATCTGCTCCCACCCACCCCTTAGCTTGGGCTTAGCCTCAGCCCTCACCCTGCTGTTCCTCTACCCTGTGCATATTCTAGAGCAATAGGGAGAATGGACCTTCCCTGATGCTGGAAATAAGAATGAGGGGCTAGAACTCCAATCTCACTCTCTAGGCAAATGGCAGATATTTATTATTCATGAATACTCTGGCTTTCTACGTTGAGTTAATTCAGGTCTATGTTCCTTTGCTGTTACTCCTCTTTTTTCATATGTTTTGTACAGATACTAAGCTTTTATTTTATTTTTGAGACAAGAGTTTTGCTCTTGTTGCTCAGGCTGGAGTGCAATGGTGCGATCTCAGCTCACTGCAACTCCCGCCTCCCAGGTTCAAGCGATCCTCCTGCTTCAGCCTCACAAGTAGCTGGGATTATAGGCATGTGCCACCACGCCCGCCTAATTTTGTATGTTTAGTAGAGACGGGGTTTCTCCATGTTGGTCAGGCTGGTCTCGAACTCCTGACCTCAGGTGATCCACCCGCCTCAGCCTCCCAAAATGCTGGGATTACAGGGGTAAGCCACCGCACCCAGCCGTTTTTATTTTTTGAGATAGAGTCTCGTTCTGTCACCCAGGCTGGAGGGCAGTGGCGCGATCTCGGCTAACTGTAACCTTCACCTCCTGGGTTGAAGCCATTCTCCTGCCTTAACCTCTTGAGTAGCTGCTGTTACTCTTAACATGGATAAAAATACTTTTTTAAAATTTCTTTCTTTGGGAAACTAAAAGATTTGCAATTCTCAATTGGTATTTCAGTCTGTGGTCTTCTACTGAGGAAGGAGCGTGGAGCTCTGTCAGATAGGATCCTGCTTCCTGAGGCCAGGACTTACTCTCCGATGTGATCAGAGGCTTTCACAGTGTCCACATTGGTCTCCAGATCAGCCCTATCATGGAGGCTTGGTCCAGAGACCCTCACATGAAAAGGGAAATGATAAACAAGTGTCCAGGAGACACCGTTCTGCAGGGATTCTGCCCTCTCTGAACAATCTCCCCCATGGCCACAGAAACCCTGGGATTTTCCCAGGAGCTAGCCAGCACACACAGATTATGAACTTCGGACAGAAGCCCCAGCCCTAACCCTCACTGATACCTGTCATGCCCAAACTGCTCTGAAGTGCTCATGTGCTGGTATCTCCTGAGAGTCTGCATGTCAGTGTGTCTCTGTGCTAGTGTAATTTATTTAGAAAAGTTGGAAGACCAACAGGCAAAGGGCAGGATACTGGAGGCTGGGTCTAGGGTCCTGTTACCTGATTTATGTCGCTGATTTTCCCAAATATTGATAAAAATGAATTGATCTCTAGGTGGCAGAGAAACAGGAGGAACCCCAGACTACATAGTAAGTAGAAAATGAAATTAATGCTGCATTTCATTTAGATTGAGCTCAGCCCTGAGTCACGAAGTCTTTTCAAAGCAAAGGTATAGTTCTCCCTTATCTGAAGCTCACTGTGGCCTTGGGCAGCCTGGCATTAAGAATTCTCAGCATGTTCACTCTTGAGTTCTGTGCCTGCATCACACAGCAATGGAACAGTCCCAAAGGATTCTTAAGGGTGGGGAAAGGCACTAAGAAGATGAACCTGCAGCCCATGTTATACTATCTGGTCTAATTTATACTACTGTTATCAAGCAAAAGGAGCTTTCTCCCTGAGGCACTGGAAGCCAATATTTTGACACCAGGTTTTTGAGAAAGAAAAGCTTTTTATTGTAAGTTGACTCAAGATGAGTCAAGCTCAAATCTGTCTCCCTGTGCTGACTTTAAGGCAGTAATTTAATTATAAAACGTTTAGGAGGTGGATTCTGGGGTTCTCAGGTGATAGGTAGAAGGAAAGGAGAGCTCTGGAAAGTCTTCAGGCATGCACAGTTCTCTTCATGTCTCCTCATGCATCATACGCACATTTAGGGGGAATTTAAAACATGGTGAGGAAATTCAGGCTGTAACATCAGCATGCTTGGTCTGTGCAAACTCCATTTGGCCATATTGGTTTCAACCAATTTTGGCCAGTTTTGTAGAGGGAGTTTGAGCATTTCAGAAAGTTATTTCTTATCTGCTGTTCTGTAAATTCATAATTTTTGTTAGTTACTGGTTTATTTAACTCTTTGGGCATGGGTTCACTACCACCTGTCCCGATACCACTTCATCTTTCCTGGGCCTCCTTACTTTCCACCTTCATTCTCTCATCATACTTTATATACACGTATAATTCCCTTTCTATTCTGTATGTAACCCAGATATCAGCTGTATTGCCTCATCTCTTAGATATCTATGTATACTCTGACCTAATCAAAACCAGAAATTGTGGAACTGAAAAAGCCAGTGTGTGAAATGAGAAAAGCAATAGAGAGGGGTAACAACAGTATTGAACAAGCAGAAGAAAGAATTTGTGAACTTGAAGATAAGTTATTTGAAAATACATGCTCAGAGGAGAAGAAAGAAAAAAGAATATATAAAAAAAAAGTCATCAGGATGTATGGGACAGCATCAAAACAGCCAAGTTCTCATTACAGGATTTTAAGAAAGAAAGGAGAAAGAAGGCTATAGAAAGCTTATTTAAAGAAATAGTAGCCAAAAATGTCTATATCTGGGAAAAGATATAAATGTCTAGGTGTAGGAAGCTTAAAGGTCTCCAGTTAGTTTTAATTCAAATAAAACTTCAGCAAGACATGTTATAATAAACTGTCAAAAATCAAAGACAAAAGTACAGGGGTTTCTGTTTTCTGTTGTTTTGAGCCAGAGTCTTGATCTGTTACCCAGACGAGTGCAGTGGCACCGTCTTGGTTCATTGCAACCTTCGCCTCCCGGGTTCAAGCAATTCTCATGCCTCAGCCATGCTCAGCCTCCCAAGTAGCTGGGACTACAGGTGTACACCACTGCCTGGCCAATTTTTATATTTTTTAGTAGAGACAGGTTTCACCATGTTGGCCAGGCTGGTCTGGAACTCCTAGCCTCAAGTGATCTGCCTGCCTTGGCCTCCCAAAGTGCTGGGATTACAGGCATGCTGCACTCGGCCCAAAGACAGAGTTTTAAAGGCACAAAAGAAGAGAGACTCATCATTTACAATGGAAATCTATAAAGCTATCAGCAGACTTAGCTGGCAGCTAAGAATAATTTACCTAGCAAGCTGTCCTTTAGAAATGAAGGACGTTGTATATGGATTTTCCCATACAAACAAAAGCTAAGCAAGTATATCACTTCTAGGTCCGTCTTACGAAAATGATAAAGGGAGTTTTTTTTAACATAAAAAAAGGACATTTAGTAGTAACATGGAAACATGTAAAAGGATAGAACTCTCTGATAAAAGTAAATGCAGAATCAAATTTCAGGATACTCTAACACTAATGGAAGTGTGGTAATCACATATATTGAGTATAAAGTCTAAAAGGCAAAACTGTTAAACATAATAGGCATATTAGCTTGTTTAGGGATATACAATATAAAAGAAGTCTAACATCAAAAATATAAAATGTGGGTGGAAGAATAAAAGTGTTTTCTGTGTGATAGAAGTTAACTTTTTATCAGGTTAAAATAGCCATTTATAAGTAAAATATGTTATATGTAAGACTCATGCTAATCACGAAGCAAAAAACCTATAGTAAGTATTCAAAAGATAAAAAGCAAGAAATCTAAACATACCAGTTCATAAATGCATCTAATAACAAAGACAGCAAGTGAGTAGGAAGAAACAAAGAATCTACAAAACAATGAGGAAATAATAAAATGAAGAGTAAGTTCTTTTTTTTTTTTTTTGATACGGAGTCTCTCTTTGTCACCCAGGCTGGAGTGCAGTGGTGCGATCTCAGCTCACTGTAACCTCCGCCTCCCAGGTTCAAACAATTCTCCTGCCTCAGCTTCCCGAATAGCTGGGACTACAGGTGCCTGCCACCACACCCAGCTAATTTTTTTGTATTTTTAGTAGAGACGGGGTTTCACCATATTGGCCAGGCTGGTCTCAAACTCCTGACCTTGTGATCTGCCCGCCTTGGCCTCCCAAAGTGATGGTATTACAGGCATGAGCCACTGCACCCCGCCAGGAGTAAGTTCTTAACTATCAATAATTACCTTGAATGAGGCCGGGCGCTGTGGCTCAAGCCTGTAATCCAAGCACTTTGGAAGGCCGAGGCAGGTGAATCACCTGAGGTCAGGAGTTCGAGACGAGCCTGGCCAACATGTTGAGACCCCGTCTCTACTAAAAATACAAAAAATTAGCCAGGCATGGTGGCGGGCACTTGTAATCCCAGCTACTTGAGAGGGTGAGGCAGGATAATCGCTTGAACCCAGGAGGCGGAGGTTGCAAGAGCAAAACTCCATCAAATAAATAGATACCTTGAATGTAAATGGATTAAGTTATTTAAAGACACCGAATATCATAATAATTTTTTAAAAGACCCAAGTATATGCTGTGAGAAGAGACTACACCATTAAGAACACAGAAAGTGAAGAACTAGAAAAAGATATTCTATGCAAATAGAAACCAAAACAGAGTAGAGGTTGAATAAACATTAAGGAAAAACTATAACGGTACAAAAATTGTCATTATACAATGATAAAGAGGTGAATTCATCAAGAGGATATAAGAATTGTAAATGTAGATATGTGCACCATCAGAGAACCTTAGTATATAAAGCAAATATTAATCTGAAGGGAGAGACAGATTGCAATACAATACTAGTAGGGAGCTTAAATATCTTATTTTCCATAATGGACAGATCATTCAGACAGAAAATCAATAAGGAATCATTGGATGCGAACTGCACTTTAGACCAAATGTACCCTAACAGACATACACAGAACATTCCATGAAACGGTAGCAGAGTATCATTCTTCTCAAGCATATGGAACATTCTCTGGACAGATCATGTAGATAAGACAAAGCAAATCTTATCAAATTTAATTGAAATTATATCAAGTATTAGTTTATACTACAATGGGACAAAATTAGAAATCAATAACGAGGAATTTCAAGATGGAGGGATATGGGAAAATTAAACCACATGCTCCCAAACAATGGGTTAAAAAAAGAAATCACGAGAGATTTTAAAGTATCTTGAGACAAGCAGAAATAGAAACACAATATATTAAATCTTATGGAAAGCAGCAAGAGCAGTTCTAAGGAGGAAGATTAGAGCAATAAATGCCTACAACAACAACAAAAAAGGTCTCTCAAGTAAACAACCTAACATTTACACCCTAAGGAACTAGAAAAAGACAAGCAAACAACTGGAAGTCAGTAAAAAAAGGAAGTAATAAAGATCCAATGTAATCAGAAAAAAATGAGAGAGCAGAAAAACACAATTGAGAAGATCCTTGAAACTAAGATTGCTTTTCTGAAAAGATAAATCACAAACCTTTAGCCAAACAAACCAAGAAAAAAGAAGACTCAATCAGACATGGAAGATGAGACATTACACTTAGTACCACAGAAATACAAAAGGTCATAAGACAACATTATCCACAATTATATGCCAACAAGTTAGACAATCTAAAAGAAGTGGAGAAATTCCTAGAAAGATAAAATCTGCTAAGACTGAATCATGAGGAAATAGAAAGTATCTTTCATTAATGCAGAATCGAGGAAAACAAATTAGGCCAGATGCAGTGGCTCACCCCTGTAATCCCACCACTTTGGGAGGCTGAGGCAGGCAGATCACTTGAGGTGAGGAGTTTGAGACCAACCTGGCCAACATGGCAAAACCGTGTCTTTACTAAAAATACAAAAATTAGCTGGGTGTGGTGGTGCATGCTTGTAATCCCAGCTACTTGAGAGGCTGAGGCACAAGAATCACTTTAACCGGGGAGGTGGAGGTTGCAGTGAGCCTAGATCACACCACTGCACTTCAGCCTGGGCAACAGAGGGAGACTCTTGTTTCAAATAAATAAAATTAAGAAAAACAAAAACAAATTAAAAATCTGAACTGACCAAGAATGAGAAACGAGATTCAATCAGTAATAAAACACTCGCATCAAAGTAAAGCCCAGAACGTGATGTGTTCTTTGCAGCATTCTACCAAATATTGAGTAATGCCAATCATTCTCAAATTCCTTCAAAATATTTAAGAGTAGAAAACATTTCCATTCTCTTTTTTGAGGCCAGCATTACCCCGATGCCAAAGCTACACACAAGGATACTACAAGAAAAAGCTACAGGTCAACATCCCTATGAACTTAGATACAAAAATCCTCAACAGAATACTAGCCAAAAAAAAAAAAAGTTGGCCTGTGCAGTGGCTTCACGCCTGTAATCCCAGCATTTTGGGAGGCTGAAGCGGGTGGATCACCTGAAGTCAGGAGTTCGAGACCAGCCTGGCCAACATGGTGAAACCGTGTCTCTACTAAAAATACAAAAATTAGCTGGGCATGGTGGCAGGTGCCTGTATGCCCAGCTACTCAGGAGGCTGAGGCAGGAGAATCACTTGAACCCAGGAGGTGAAGGTTGTAGTGAGCCCAGATAGTGCCATTTCACTCCAGCCTGGGTGGCAGAGTGAGACTCCATCTTAAAAAAAAAAAAAAAAAAACACATTAAAGGATTATTTACTATAATGAAGTGGTAGGTTATCCCTGGATGAAGGATGGGTCAACCTATGCGAATCTGTGAATGTGATGCACCACATACAAAGAATGAAAACATAATCCATATAAGCATCTCAACAGATTCACTGAATGCATTGGACAAAATTCAACATTCTTCCATGATAAAAACTCTCATCAAATTAGGCATAGAACCTCAGCACAACAAAGGCCACATATGACCAACCCACAGCTAATACTATGCCCAAAGATGAACAGTTGAAAGCCTTGCCTCTATGATCAGGAACAAGACAAGGATGCACGCACTCACCACTTTTATTTAACATAGTGGTGAACGTCCTTGCCAGAGCAATTAGGCAAGAAAAAGTAATATAAAGCATTCAAATAAAAAAGAAAGAAGTGAAATTATTCTTGTTTAGTAATGACCTTATACACGGAAAACTCAAGACTAAACAAAAATACTGTTAGAAATAATAAGTGATAATAAATGAACTTTAAAAAGTTTGAAGATGTGAAATTGGTGAGCAAAATTAGTTGCATTTTTATATACTAAAAATGAACTCTCTGTAAAAGAAATCAAAGCCATCTTATTTTCAATAACCAGCAAAACAATGAAATACATAGAAGTGATTTTGTCTAAAGAGGTGAATAACCTGTAAACAGAAAATTATAAAATGTTGACAAAACAATGAAGAATATACAAAAAAATGAAAAGATACGTCGTGGTTGGGAATTGGAAGAATTAATAGTGTTAAAATGTCCCTACTAACCAAAGCAATCTGCAGATTCAGTGCAATCCCTATCAAAATTCTAATGACATTATTCACAGTAATAGAAAAAACAATCTTGACATTCATATGAAACCCAAAACCCCCCAAATTTTCCAAAATAATATTGGATAAAGGAAACAAAGCTGGATGTATAACACTACCTGATTTCAACATCTACTATGAAGCTATACGAATCAAAACACATGACACTGGCATAAAAAGAGACACATGGACCAATGGGATGGAATAGAGAGCTCAGCAATAAGCCCATGCATTCATGGTCAATTGACTTCAACAATAGTGCCAAGAACACATGATGTGGAAGGATGCATTTGGATATCTACATAGAAAAACAATAAAATTGGGGTTTTTAAATCTGATGTTTATTCAAATATTGCCTCAAAATGCATTAACAACTTAAACATAAGGTCTGAAACTATAAAACTACTAGAATAATTCATAGAAGAGCTACATCATATTTGTCCAAACAATGATTTTTGGATATGACCCAAAAAGCACAGTCAATGAAAGCAAAAATAGACAATCGGGATTAAATCAAAAACTTCTGTACAGCAAAAAGTCGGGGTGGTGGTGGTGAAGAAATTTTGATTAATTAGTACAACGATATGGTTAGAATGAATAAGCTCTACTGTTAGCACAGTAGAGATTATTAACAATAATTTATTGTACATTTCAAAATAGCTAAGAGACGATCTAAAATGTTCTCAACGCAAAAAAATGATAAGCATTTAATGTCATGGGTATCCTAAATTCCTTGATTAGTTCATTTTTTTGCTTCATTAAATGGGATCTTGCTCTGCCACCCAGTGGCGATCATGGCTCACTGCAGCCTTGAACTCGGCTCAAGGGATTTTTCCACTTCAGCCTCCAGAAGTGCTCAGATTACAGGCATAAGCCACTTTGCTCAGCCAAAAGGGGCCAAAGGGTGGATCACTGAAAGGTGTTACATGAAAAATTTTGTGCTGCTACCCAAAACTAAACGTTGAAGTGCCCCGAATCTCCAGTACCTTAGAATGTGTTTTGAGATAGAGCCCTTTAAGTGCGATTAAATTAAAATGAGGGTGTTAGAGTGGGATGCAATCAATCTGACTGATGTTCTTATAGAAAGGGAAAATATGGACACAGAGACACCAGAGTGTCGTGCACATAAAGACTTTGAGGACACTTCATAATGGCGACCATCTGCACGCCAAGGAGAAAACAGCAAGCCTGCCTTCACCTCAATCTTGAACTTCCAGTCTCCACAACACTAAGAAAATTAATTTCTGTTGTTTGTGCTACCCAGTCGATGGCATTTTGTTATGGCAGCCTGAGCAGATTAACACACACGGCAAGAATCTGCCCTTTCTTTTTTCTTTTTCTTTTTTTTTTTGAGACAGACTCTCGTGTATCACCCAGGCTGGAGTGCAATGGCACGATCTCGGCTCACTGCAACCTCTGCCTCCTAGGTTCAAGCGACTGTCCTGCGTCAGCCTCCCCAGTAGCTGGGATTATAGGCA
This sequence comes from Hylobates moloch, assembly GCF_009828535.3. Lineage (NCBI taxonomy): Eukaryota > Metazoa > Chordata > Mammalia > Primates > Hylobatidae > Hylobates > Hylobates moloch. The sequence continues at coordinate 33,440,421 of NW_026652287.1, read as the reverse complement.
CCCACCACCATGCCTGGCTATTTGTATTTTTAATAGAGATGGGGCTTTGCCATGTTGCCGAGGCTGGTCTCGAACCCCTGACCTCAAGTGATCCACCTGCCTCAGCCTCCTGAAGTCCTGGGATTACAGGTGTGAGCCACTGCCCCCAGCAGAATCTCCCTTTTCAATGCTGACACCTCTATGAGTTTCTCATAATCTCTCCTTCTCATGAGTTCCAGGTTCCCAGTCTCTGAGGATGTCAGTTCTTACAGCTTGACCCTCTCAGAAAGGAGAGGCTTCACAGGGAGGCATAAAGAAAGCAGAATCTGGGGATACATCTCCCATTATATTGTTTGCCCAATTTCAGGAATTAAAGGATAACAAAGTCACCAAGGGATCTTCTCCATTAGAGGTGCTGAGATGTAGTGTGAACAGTATTGATTGGTTTTAGAGGCAGAACTTCCTGTTGCTGACTTTGGACAAATCGTTAACTTTTCTAAGTCTGAATCCTCCAGTGATATAGCACGTCGCCGGCATTCCTCGCTGGGATATTGTGAGTCTCACAGGGCATTCTGCACGTGAAAGGAGGTGGCAAATATAAATCACTGCACATGTGTGAGGCTTCATATTATAGTCACAGATGTTTTGGATCTTGCTCCCTGATTTCTGATGCTCACAGAATCTAAAATTACAGGATTTAACCAAAGAGGGCATTTTTCTCGACCTCCTGTAAAATCCCTTTGTTCTTAATTTCACCACATCAGAAGCAGCCTTCTATCTTCTAGCTCTGACATTATTCAGTGCATGGGTCTTAATTTAGAAAAGTGACTGAGTGATGACACAGAGAGGCCAATGGGATTTTTAAAGGAAAGGTAGGGCAGAGTAGGGTACACAGTTTAGGAGTGGCCAGATTGAAGCATTCCTGAGGGCCTTGGGGAAAGGGGCTGTTCCTAGTTGTCTGGTACCTGGCTTTGTGTTGACTTAGGAGAGCAGAATATTGGCTTGGTGTGTGAGAGTTTGACAAGGAGAGGGTTGAGGGCATGGGCTCTGGGTGGGTAAATTTTCATAGGAAAGGCTGGCTCCAGGAAACCCACTTCTACCTCTAAGAATTTGCTCGCCCTAAGGTGGGCAGTCTCTGCCCAGTCAGGGAAGACACAGTCACAGCACCAAGAACACAGAAAATAAGGAAATATAATAAATATAATTGGCCCTGTGATGGACAGGTGCCAAACAGACAAATACAGAATCTAAAGAAACGGATTTAAAACAGAGTTTGTCACAAAAAAAAAAAAAAGAGAAATCCTGGGGATTTTTTTTCAAAGCAATTTCACTTCTAGTCTTTTTTTTTTTTTTTTTGAGATGAAGTCTCGCTCTTGTCCCACAGGCTGGAGTCCAATGGTGTGATCTCGGCTCACTGCAACCTCTGCCTCCCGGGTTCAAGCGATTCTCCTGCCTCAGCCTCACAATTACGGGCGCCTGCCACCATGCCCGGCTAATTTTTGTACTTTTAGGAGAGATGGGGTTACACCATGTTGGCCAGGCTGGTCTTGAACTCCTGACCTCAGCTGATCCACCCGCCTCGGCCTCCCAAAGTGCTGGGATTACAGGCATGAGCCACCACACCCAGCCTACTTCTATTTTTTAAATTTCTATTTCTTTCTTTTTTTTTTTTTGAGACAGAGTCTCGCAGTTGCCTAGGCTGGAGTGCAGTGGTGCGATCTTGGCTCACTGCAGGCTCCGCCCCCCGGGGGTTCACGCCATTCTCCTGCCTCAGCCTCCCGAGTAGCTGAGACTACAGGCGCCTGCCACCACGCCTGGCTAATTTTTTGTATTTTTAGTAGAGACGGTGTTTCACTGTGTTGGCCAGGATGGTCTCGATCTCCTGACCTCGTGATCCGCCCGCCTCGGCCTCCCAAAGTGCTGGGATTACAGGCGTGAGCCACCGCGCCTGGCCAAATTTCTATTTCTAAACCAGTCTTTGCAATTTCAGTCTCCAGTGAAGTCTTGGGTTGACATTACAGGAAGAGGGAGAAAACCTATAGGGAAGAGAAGGGTCTCAGAGGTGGCTATTTGGATGTAGGACTCATAACTGCCTCTCTTCAAGGTAGGAGAAAATGCTGTAGTCACAGGAATGTCCATGGGCTCTGCCTGGGAGTGGGTTTCTTCCTCTGTTGACTCTCCTCTATCTTAGCAGTGCTTTTGGAAACCCTAGCCAGTGAATGTCTTATTATCTTGAGTTTCAGTGACTCTAGAGTTCATCTAGAAAGCTCTAATACTACATGGATTTAGATATTGTCTGAGGATAAAACTGATTTGCCTTTTTTGCAGGGCAATTTTCAGTTATTCTTTTGTTCCTGGGTTGAAGAAACTGATGCATATGTGTCTTGGAGTTTAACTTTTTTTTTTTTTTTTGAGACAGGATCTCACTCTGTAGCCCACGCTGGGGTGCAATGGTGCGATCTCGGCTAACTCCAACCTCCACCTCCCAGATTCAAGCAATTCTCCTGCCTCAGCCTCCCAAGTAGCTGAGATAATAGGCACCTGCCACCACGCCTGACTAATTTTTGTATTTTTGGTAGACACGGGGTTTCACCATGTTGGCCAGGCTGGTCTTGAACGCCTCACCTCAAGTGATCTGCCCGCCTTGGCCTGCCAAAGTGCTGGGATTACTGGCATGAGCCACCATGCCTGGCCAGTATGGAACTTTTAAAAGAGTTTGTTCTTTCTGTGGCAGGAATAGATTGTTTTGTCCACATGCTTTTCTCCTACACCTGTGTTCAGGGCTTGGGGAGTGTTTTCCTCTGGAATAGGAGGTCCTGGTTCTATATGTCCTTAGTGAAGCTCTACTGATTTCAATCTTCTCGGATCATCTCTCTCTTCAGTATGGGCTAAATTCTTATCAGATCTCTGCAACCTGCAGCTTTGAGCACAATGATCCAAATACCCCCAGCTGCTCCTCCTGTGAGTGTCCACGTAGCACCTGGGAAGCTGTCACAGGTCTAACAAGCACAGTCTGGGGATGATGCAGTGACACCTCAAAAGCCACCATCTCTGGGCACAGTCATTATAGTGGGAAACACTTCAACTTGGCTCTGGTAATTTACCTCCATTTTATTAGTAGCCTCAACTCATGAGCAAGGTGGTTTTAAAAGAATGACTTCTCCACAATATTGATCATCAGAGTTCCTAGTGGAAGGGAGCATGTTATTGCACCCTTTAGATGGCGCATACGCCATTTAGATTTTTAATATTTTCTTTTTTCTTTTTTGAGATGGAGTCCCACTCTGTCACCCAGGCTGGAGTGCTGTGGGATGATCTCAGCTCAATGCAGCCTCCGCCTCCCGGGTTCACGCCATTCTCCTGCCTCAGCCTCCCAAGTAGCTGGGACTACAGGTGCTCACCACCAAAGTGCCCAGCTAATTTTTTGTATTTTTTGTAGAGACGGGGTTTCACCGTGTTAGCCAGGATGGTCTCGATCTCCTGACCTCGTGATCCGCCCGCCTCGTCCTCCCAAAGTACTGGGATTACAGGCCTGAGCCACTGTGCCCGGCCAGCTTTTTAATATTTTCTAACTCACCCTCTCTGAGCACATTTTGTGATATAGGTTGGGGATCAGGAGACTTCTTAGGCTTACCTTTTTCCATGGATCTCCAAAATTCTTGTCTCCTGGGGTATTTCTTGGCTGGAGTCTCTTATTACTATACACAGCAAACAAATCTGTCCTGTACCCCGGGGGTCCCCAACTCCCATGCCATGGGCCTGTGCTGGTCCGTGGCCTGTTAGGAAACCAGCTGCACAGCAGGAGGTCAGCCATAGGTGAGTGAGCATTCCTGCTTGAGCTCTGCCTCCTGTCAGATCAGCAGCGCCATTAGATTCTCATAGAAGCATGAACCCTATTGTGAACTGCACATGTGAGGGATCTAGCTTCCATACTCCTTATGAGAATCTAATGCCTGATGATCTGAGGTGGAACAGTTCCATCCCGAAACCATCCCCTGCCGGCAACCATCATTGGAAAGATTGTCTTCCATGAAACCAGTTCCTGGTGCTGAAAAGATTGGGGACCACTGCTCTGCCCCCGAGAAGCTGACACTACCCCTATCATTCAAGGTTCCTTATTTGCATACACATTCATGAAAACAAAGTCCATGGTAAATTGCACATGTCTCTGCCTATAAGACCTCACATGTACAGGCAGCCCACAGAGAGTTGTCTAACAACTTTATCCACCACCCATTTCTTCACTGTATTTACTTTTGGCAAATATTCTCATGAGTACACCATATAGGAAACCACCCTGATTCATCAGATGCAGGAGGTAAAACGAAACACATTCAATTCCCTCAAGTAACATTTGATTAAGACCATTGTAAACAGGATAATACACACCAGAATTAGGCTAACCTGCTTAAATCCACTCCACTGTGCTCATGAAGGTACCACATTCAGCCAGAGGAAGAAACTCCAATAACCGTGAGGGTTTATCCTAGAAATTAATGTGGCTTCTCCTTAAATTTCTATATTGACTTTTCGAGGGTGATGAGCAAGTAAACTACTCAACAGTTTTCAGAAACATGAAGTTTACATATTTCTGATCAGATAAGGACATTTTTTATTCCTTATCCAGACAAAGAAGAGCCTGGACACATTGGAAACATGGCTCATGAGCCGAAAGGGGCTGACAGTTGGAAAACATAGAGAAATTAGTTAGAGATGTTCACCAACCACCAGCTGAGATTATGAAAGAGGGCGATAGAAACGTGAAAGATGGAGGAGAGGGTGTAGAAAGATACAAGGGTGCTCGCCAGGACGAGGATGCTTTGGGTGGCTCTGGACTCAGGGGAGGATCCAGAAGCATGAGTTCTGTGAATGGATTGGACCTGCTGCTTGTGCCTGTACAGGGTGAAAATCGTAGAGCCACTCACCCAGATTATAAGCACAGAAAATAAAACTTCAGGGAGCACTATCAATGCTGTATACATGGAGCCAGGGATTTTCTCATAATCTACAACAAAACAGTATCCCAAATCCCTTTCCTTAGTGATATTTTTGGATCTGCATTTGCTAGACAAGAATAACAGACACATTGGAAAAATAAAATTGACCAGCATGTGTAGGATCTAGCAAAGGGAAATTGAGAAGCCAATATACTCTGGAGCTTTTACTTTAAAATCTTTCCAACAGGAGTTCATAGGGCTGATCGTGATGGTCTGGGAGACACTCAAGAGGCAGGTGGTGCCAGTGGACACTCCCCTGCTCATTCTCTGAACAAACAAAACAAGTTTGCACCCAAAATCATTGAGGAAATGTTTCAACCTAAAGCCTACTATTGTTTGTGGTACTCCATAAGAGAAAATGACCAAGGAGTTGGCTATAGTCAGGTGCTTGAGAATCAAATCTGTGGACCTCAACCTGCATTCAAAGTGGTCAAACAAGAGATAATGGTAAAGAAGAGAGAAATTGCCCAGAATTCCAACTGTAGTCTGTGATAAGAAGATCATTCCTATTGCAAAATTCATGTAACCTATTCTGTCATTCAATATGTTTTTAAAAATTATAGCAATTGTTCTTCTGATAAAAACGTTCATAGTTGAGTTTTGAAATAGAAAATGTACTTTGAAAGTGCGCTCTTGTGGGATTGCCAAAGACTGCAGGAGGCAGGAAGAGATGTGTGGAATTCCCAGTATAATTCATGGAGAAGTCAGCACTAGGAATGAGGTAGAATTAACCTGGGGGAAGAAATGACAGGTGAGTTCAAATGGAAAGAAAACAGAATCAGACACTTTCATTATAACCTGACGTTTATGCTAGTCATATTGGAAAAAAGAAAAACTGTAATCATTAACCACATCACAGAGTGTAAATTCTGAATGGATTACTCATCTAAATATTAAAGATAATAAAGGTTTTAGGAAGAAAAGTTAATATTTCAGTGGCCTAAGAATAAGAAAATATCTCTAACAAAACACAAACATTAACGATATGAATGAAATGACAAATTACATTAAAACTAATAGTTATTTGCATCAAATCCACATACGTATGTACACACATGAGAGAGAGAAGGTGGGGGAGAGAACAGAGGTGGTGACAGACAGAGAAAGATGTGTATCCATCATGAAGAACTTTAACAAACCACACAAGAGATGACAAAGTGGGCTGATTGTTCCATCTGAGACTATGAAAAAGAAGTTATTCGGCTGGGCGCAGTGCCTCACACCTGTAATCTCAACACTTTGAGAGGCCAAGGCAGGGGGATCACTTGACCCAGGAGTTTGAGAACAGCCTGGGCAACGTGGTGAGACCTCGTCTCCACAAAAAATCCAAAAATTAGCCAGGCATGGTGGTGTGTGCCTGTGTTCCCAGCTACTCAGGAGGCTGAGACAGGAGTATCACTTGAGCCCAGGAAGTTGAGCTATGATCACACCATTGGAATCCAGCCTGGGTGACAGCGCGAGACCCTGTCTCTAAAAACAAAAAACAAAACAAAACAAAAAAACTAGCTGGGTGTCATGGGCATCCGTGTGAAGAGACCACCAACAGGCTTTGTGTGAGCAATAAAGCTTTTTGCCGGGCGCGGTGGCTCACGCCTGTAATCCCAGCACTTTGGGAGGCCAAGGCAGGTGGATCACAAGGTCAGAAGATCGAGACCATCCTGGCTAACACGGTGAAACCTCATCTCTACTAAAAATACAAAAAATTAGCCGGACGTGGTGGTGGGTGCCTGTAGTCCCAGCTACTCGGGAGGCTGAAGCAGGAGAATGGCGTGAACCCAGGAGGCGGAGCTTGCAGTGAGCCCAGATCATGCCACTGCACTCCAGCCTGGGTGACAGGGTGTGACTCCGTCTCAAAAAAAAAAAAAGTATTCAGTGGCTAAGGAATATGCAAAATATTCAATGCTGTTAGTAATCAGGAAAATTCAAATGAAACCAATACCTGGTACCATCATACACCAAACAGAAAGCTCAGATGGAAATGACAGGAAATACTAATTTTGACAAGGATGTGGATAAACTAAGAATTCAGGCACTGCTGGTGGATGTTGAAATGGATACAAACATTTTATAAAACTGTTGCAATAACCTCTAAATAAACTTACCAGATGTCAATTTCTGTTGCAACAATTTCATTTCTATGAATTTACAAAACATAAATTCTTACATATACCACCAAAAGATGAGTCACACACTATATAGTGGCACTATTCATTACTTACAAGAGCCACAAACTCAGTACCAGTCACATGCCCATTAACAATGAAATGGCTTGATCAATTGTTTGATATTCATGCACTGGAATCTGATGAAGCAATACTGATGAATACCATCAACAATACATAATCATAAAGATATATTCAGCCAGGCACGGTGGCTCACGCCTGTAATCTCAGCACTTTGGGAGGCTGAGGCAGGCGAATCACGAGGTCAGGAGTTCAAGACCAGCTTGGCCAACATAGTAAAATCCCGTCTCTACTAAAAATACAAAAATTAGCCAGGCATGGTGGTGCATGCCTGTAGTCCCAGTTTCTGGGGAGGCTGAGGCAGGAGAATTGCTTGAACCTGGGAGGTAGAGGTTGTGGTGAGACGAGATCGTGCCACTGCACTCCAGCCTGGGCAACAGAGCGAGACTCTGTATCAAAACAAACAAACAAACAAAAAAAACAAAAACCATAATCATAAAGATATATTCACAAAAAATTCTTATGGAATATAGGAGCCAAATAGGAAATAATTTATGCTGATTTCATTTATATCAAGTAGCAAACAGACAAATGTGATTTAAACTCTTAAATACTGGAATAAATGTAAACCAGTATCTTGACAGCAACACTTCTACAAATAGTTCCAACAGAACGATAGCCTTGAGGATAGTGACTTAGCACAGAGGAACTTCTGGTGAACTGGCAGTATTCTGTTTCCTCATCCACGTGTTGCATAAAGAGTTATGTTCTTTTGTGAAATTCCAGTGAACTGTGATTTATAACCTATAACAAGTCTTTGACTTAATCAAAATACATATCACTGGAAGCCTTTATCCTCAGCAGACACAGGAACAGAAAACCAAACACCACATGTTCTCAGTTATAAATGGAAGCTGAACAATGAGAACACATGGACACAGGGAGAGGAACAGCACACACTGGGACCTGTCGAGGAGGAGGAGGGGAGGGAGAGCATCAGGATAAATAGCTAATGCATGCAGGGCTTAATACCTAGGTGATGGGTTGAGAGGTGCAACAAACCACCACGGCACACATTTGCCTGTGTAACAAACCTGTATGTCCAGCACATTGATCCTGGAACTTAAAATTTAATTAAAAAAAAACTATTAAAAAAATAAAAAATAATAATACATATCACCAAAAAGAGTTAAAAGAAGTTTAGGGTGGGGATATTGGTGCTAAGAATGTGTGTGAACTTCCACTTGTGTCTGTACCAGATAAAATTTATGAAGATGCAGGCACAGATTAACAGCCACAGCAAGAAACATAAGAGAATAATGCCAATGCTATATAGGCTGATTCTTTGATTTTTGTCCTGAATGCAGAAGAAAACTATCCTATCTTGTTTTGTTTGTAATGTTTCTGCTGCTATATTTGGCAATCACACGCATAGGGAAAAACCATATTTATCAGCATATTCAAGGTCCAGTAGAGGAAAATAGAAAGCCCCATATACTTAGGATAGTTTATTTTAAATTCTACACATCTGGAATTCCTGGGGCTCATCATGATGGCTTGAAACACTGCAGATACAGTTGGTGCCAACGGTCACACCCTGCCAACTCTGTGAGGATAACAAATCAGAATCCAAAATCACGAAGGAAATTATTCAATATAAAGTCTGCCATCGACTTGGTGCTGCATACAGAGGTGTGTCTTGGGAATACCCTTAAATAGAATGCGTAAGAAGTGGCTATAATCAGGTGCTTCCGATTCAAATCTGTGGTCCTCAACCTGCACCCTGTTAAGTAAAAGAAGACATAATGGTAAAGAAGACAGAAACTCTTTAGGATTCCAACAAAATTCTACGATAAGTAGATCATTCCTATTGCCAACTCCCTGGAGGCCATTCTGCCAGTTCCCAGTGACTGATATTCATCTTTAGAGCCAGCAGATCCTGCAGAGAACATGAAGTGTAGGTGAGGTGATATTATCCATTGATAATATCAATGGAAAAACCCGTATTCTACTTAGAAACATTTAAAGTTTTGTTTTGCGAAGAAGCTTTCTAGGGTTGAATGTGTAACACTTAAAGAGCACTTACGATATAGGAATCACTGCTGTAATGTGGTATGTATGATACCTTCTTTGATTTTTATAACTGTATGATGGATTCACTGGCATAATTTTCCTTGTAGAGACAAAAGGAACTTAAGATACAGAGAGGTGCAGTGATTTGTGGAAATTCACCAGCTGCTTAGGGGCTAAGAGGAGACTTGCACTTGACTAGGGTGGCTGCGAAGGTCATTGCTAAGGCCTGTGCTATGCTAACAGACCATTCAGCTGTGTTTTCAAAAAACCTGGACCTAATTAGTTTTGTTTGTTTACCATGCCATTTTATTTTCCATCTCTGGTATTTTAAAATTTTGTTCAAAACAAGTTTCCATTCCTGTGTAAAGATTTACTGCATAAGTCAATATCCAATGTCAGTAACCTTTGATATCCCAATACACTGTTGGTGCACTAATTAGAGTATAATCCTAAAGGAAACTTCCCCCGGTACAAGTTGGATTTACTGAATGCAAGAATGGCTCAATATTACTTTGGTAGCAGGAAAACTCATTAACTCATCCAATAGGAGGAAAAAATACTATGGCATTTATCAATGAAATTATTGAAGAATATTACTCTGTTTCTAGACTGTTAAACATGAAATACTAACAGGTAATAAAACAATATAGATAGAAACTCAATTATTGGTAATTTTTGATCAGTCAGAAATCAATATGTTAATGTACAAGTCATGTGAAACTATCAGCAGGATAATGTAATTTGTAAAATACATTAAAACAGAAGAAATACCTGCAAAATGGAATCTGGAGACACAAAATCTTGAGCATTATGGGATGTTGAAGTCATAGTAAAATGAACTTTTACAACTCAATAGCAAAAAATAACTCCTAAAACAAAAAATAGATCAATTTAAAAATGGGTTAAAGGCTTGAATAGCATTACTCCAAAGAAGACATTCAAATGCCCAACAGGTATATAAAAACATGCTCCATGTCACTGATTCTGCAGAAAATACAAGTCGAAACCACAGTGAAGTATCACTTCACACCTCCTATAATTACTATTAGCAAAAACCCAAAACAGCAAGTGTGGCAAAGAGGCAGAGAAATCGTAACTCTTATACACTGTGGCTGAAAATGCAAAATGGTGATGCCTATATGGAAAACGATACAGACGTTCCTCAAAAAAATTAAAATGAAGCCAGATGTGGTGCATGCCTGCAGACCTGCAGTTACTCAGGGAAACTCTGTCTCTAAAATAAAATAAAATAATAGAATAAAATGGGGACAATTACCATATGATCCAGCCTTCCCACTTCTGAGTATATAGCAAAATAACTGAAATCAGGACCTCAGAGATGTCGGAACTTCCATGTTCATTGCAGCACTGCTCACAATAGCTTGGATGTGGAAACGACCTGCCTATCCATTGAATGATGAATGGATGAAAAAAATGGGATGTGTGAATATACAGTGGAACATTATTCAGCCTTTAGAAAGAAGGAAATTCTGCAAGAGATGACGACATGGATAAATCTTAAGGATGTTATGCTAAGTAAGTAAGGCAGTGGTCAGTGAAGGACAAATACTGCATGATCTCACCTGTGTGTGTAATCTGAAATAGCCTAATAGAATGAGAGAGTAGGATAGGCCGGGCACGGTGGCTCATGCCTGTAATCCCAGCACTTTGGGAGGTCGAGGTCGGTGGATCACCTGAGGTCAGGAGTTCGAAACTAGCCTGGCCAACATGATGGAACCCTGTCTCCACTAAAAAAAAAAGTGCAAAAATTAGCCAGGCATGGTGGCATATGCCTGTAATCCCAGCTACTTGGGAGGCTGAGGCAGGAGAATAGCTTGAACCTGGGAGGCGGAGGTTGCAGTGAGCTAAAATCATACACTCCATCTGGGGCAAAAAGAGCAAAATTCTATCTCAAAAAAAAAAATTAAAGAGTTATGCAGAATATTTTTGACCAGGAAAAATAACACAAGATACAGCTGATCCTGACTACTGCTATTTGCAGCTCTTAATAGTAAAGTTACCCTTCCCTTAAATGCTACTTCCCTAACATGAAGAGGGAAAGCAGCCTCACCATAATCCTAAGAGCACAGACGTTTTCCGTGGAGGACAATCACTGTCTCCATTAAGCGCATCATTTATACAGAGTTAGATTTCTTAAAAAACAAACTATTTTGTTCCGGAAATGATTTCAGATGTATAGTTTCTGCACAGGATAAGGTAATTTTTCTAGCTCTATCCTACTCTTCATTATAATCACGGAGGCAGTATAAGCATATTATTAAAAATATTGTAAATGTACTGTGTGATTCTTATGAGGTGTGTGAACAACATATATATTTATTTACTACAATCCTTGAGCACCATAAATCTTATTTAATTATCACTGGAATTATTCACCAACTCTCATCCTAAGTGAAGATTTTATTAAGTTACCTTTGTTTTGTTTGGTTTCTGAGACGGAGTCTAGTTTTGTCACCCAGGCTGGACTGCAGAGGTGTGATCTCGGCTCACTGCAACCTCCGTCTCCCGGAATTCAAGCGATTCTCCCGTCTCAGCCTCCCAAGTAGCTGGGATTACAGGCGCCAGCCATCAAGCCCAGCTAATTTTTGTATTTTTAGTAGAGATGGGGTTTCGCCATGTTGGTCAGGCTGGTCTCAAACTCCTGAACTCGAGTGATCCGCCCACCTCAGCCTCCCAAATTGTTGGGATTACAGGTGTGAGCCACTGTGCTCGTCCAGATTTTATTATGATAGCTTTGTATCCATCAGGGATTGGTAGAAGGTTTAGGCCCCTCATCTCTCTTTATTGACTCAGCCCATAAGACAGGAATTATTCCGCCTCCCTGTCTGGCTTTGCTACTGACTCTGTTTCTACAAAAGATAAATCCCTTTCCAGACATGAACACCTGGACTTCTTTTCTTGCAGATTCTGCCTCCCAGACTGAAACACAAAAATACTCACCTGATTCCTTCCCACTGCCAGGACAGCCCAGTTTGTGTGAAGGTCGTAACAGCACCGTGTGGGAAGGAGGCAGCCAGACCCTGAGATAAAGGTTTGTGAGTCTCTGACCTCATCTTCCCTCAGAAGTGCAATTATAATTTTACCTGTAGCAGCAATGACAGCCGACTTAGGGAGTTGATAACTTTTTGAAAAACTTTTTGCAGTTGCTAATTACCAGAGGCAATTACAACTTTCTCATAAATGTCTCCAAAGAGACCATGAAGTATCCAAAAGAGGCTCTTACTTTTTAACAATCCCTGAAGACTGCAAGGAGCAGAAAATATTGAGGTCTGATCTGTGAGGCACTTATAGAGAAGCATGTTTGTCTCACTGGATTTCCTAATTCTTTTTTTTTTTTTTTTTTTGAGACGGAGTCTCGCTCTGTTGCCCAGGCTGGAGTGCAGTGGCGCAATCTCGGCTCACTGCAAGCTCTGCCTCCCGGGTTCACGCCATTCTCCTGCCTCAGCCTCTCTGAGTAGCTGGGACTACAGGCGCCCGCCACCACGCTCGGCTAATTTTTTGTATTTTTAGTAGAGACGGGGTTTCACCGTGGTCTCGATCTCTTGACCTCGTGATCCCCCCGCCTCGGCCTCCCAAAGTGCTGGGATTACAAGCGTGAGCCACCGCGCCCGGCTGGATTTCCTAATTCTATGAGATACTCTTCTTCCTAAAATCAAGCTGATCCTTAATTTGCAGATCCATTATGTAAGTATTCAGCAGGTAACTGGAATCAGACAAAGGATCTAGAATGGATTAATAATAAGAAATGAGATAAATGTGGGAGAAAAATATGGAGTAATTTGCAATAGAAATCGATGGACTCATTTATATAATTAAATGTAAATTAATTTAGAAATGATAATATGGGCACGTTCTAGGAAATATACTTTACTATTGTGACCTCAGCAGTGACAGAAAAAGTCTGGACATAAAACTATTCTAAAGAGAAAGATGTAAAAAAAACAAATTTCTCACAAATAAAACACATGATTTAACAGGCAAATTCTACCATTCTTTTTTTTTTTTTTTTTTTTTTTTTTGAGTTGAAGTTTTGCTCTGTTGCCCAGGCTGGAGTGCAATGGTGCGGTCTCGGCTCACTGCCACCTCCACCTCCCTGGTTCAAGCAATTCCCCTGCCTCAGCCTCTCAAGTAGCTGGGATTACAGGTGCATGCCCCCACACCCAGCTAATTTTGTTATATTTTTAGTACAAACGGGGTTTCACCATATTGGCCGGACTGGTCTTGAACTCCTGACCTCAGGTGATCCACCCACCTCGGCTTCCCAAAGTGCTGGGATTACAGGCGTGAGCCACCATGCCCAGCCATTCTTGTAACTATTAGATAAACCTAGGCTATCTTCTCAATTGAACAGCAGTAGCTAGGAAATTTCTTTATATTTACGATTCCTGAATTTTTAGTAAAAAGCACTAATCAGTTATGCCATTAATTTGGAAGTTTAAAATAGAAGAGCCGAAAATGAAACTTTGGTTTCCCAACACATAAATCCACAGTTTGACCCAGGTCCACTCTCCATTCTCCTAGGAGACATTCGAGGTAAACTGAGAAGTTACAGGAAACATAGTCCACACAAGATCACACTCCCTTCAGACGCCCACTGCAATTTCAGGGCTTCCCCAAATCACCCTAAAGTGGGACAATTCACTGGAAGAACTCATGCAACTCCTTGAAAGCTGCCATGCTCACGGTTACGGAAAAGATCCAGGGTAGCAGCAGCCAAGGGAAGAAGCAGATAGGGCAGAGTACAGGATACGCACCACATCTGGAGCTTCCATTTGTCTTCGCTCTGTAGTCCCAGCTACTCGGGAGGCTGAGGCAGGAGAATGGCGTGAACCCGGGAGGCGGAGCCTGCAGTGAGCCGAGATTGCGCCACTGCACTCCAGCCTGGGCGACACAGCAAGGCTCCGTCTCAAAAAAAAAAAAAAAAAAAAAAAAAGTAGCCAGGTGTGGTGGCGGGCACCTGTAATCCCAGCTACTTGGGAGACTGAGGCAGGAGAATTGCTTGAACCCAGGAGGTGGAGGTTGCAGCGAGCCGAGATTGCGCCATTGCACTCCAGCCTGGGCGACACTAGCGAGACTCTGTAAGTTTTTTTTGTTTCTACAAGGAAAATTATGCCAGTGAATCCATCATACAGTTGGAAAAATCAAAGAAGGTACCATACATACCACATGATAGCCGTGATTCCTATATTGTAAGTGCTATTTAAATGTTATACATTCAACCCTAGAAAGCCTTTCAGCAAAACAAAACTTTAAACATTTTTCAGTAAAATACTGTTTTTCAATTATGTCATTAATGCGATCTACACCTCATGTTTTCTGCAGGATCTTCTGGCTCTCAAGACGAATGTCAGAAGACATTTATGCAGCCAAGAAACACATGAAGAAATGCTCATCATCACTGGCCATCAGAGAAATGCAAATCAAAACCACATTGAGATACCATCTCACACCAGTTAGAATGGCCATCATTAAAAAATCAGGAAACAACAGGTGCTGGAGAGGATGTGGAGAAATAGGAACACTTTTACACTGTTGGTGGGACTGTAAACTAGTTCAACCATTGTGGAAGTCAGTGTGGCGATTCCTCAGGGATCTCGAACTAGAAATACCATTTGACCCAGCCATCCCATTACTGGGTATATACCCAAAGGACTATAAATCATGCTGCTATAAAGACACATGCACACGTATGTTTAGTGCGGCACTATTCACAATAGCAAAGACTTGGAACCAACCCAAATGTCCAACAACGATAGACTGGATTAAGAAAATGTGGCACATATACACCATGGAATACTATGCAGCCATAAAAAATGATGAGTTCATGTCCTTTGTAGGGACATGGATGAAACTGGAAAACATCATTCTCAGTAAACTATCGCAAGGACAAAAAACCAAACACCGCATGTTCTCACTCACAGGTGGGAATTGAACAATGAGAACTCATGGACACAGGAAGGGGAACATCACACTCCGGGGACTGTTGTGGGGTGGGGGGAGGGGGGCGGGGACAGCATTAGGAGATACACCTAATGCTAAATGACGAGTTAATGGGTGCAGGAAATCAACATGGCACATGGATACATATGTAACAAACCTGCACATTGTGCACATGTACCCTAAAACCCTAAAGTATAATAAAAAAAAAAAAAAAAGACGAATGTCAATCACCAGGAAGTGGCAGAATGGCCTCCAGGGATAGGAGGAATGGTCTATTTATCACAGAATGTTGTTGGAATCCTGAAAAATTTCTGTCTTCCTTACCATTGTGCCTTCTTTTATTTAGCAGGGTGCAGACTGAGGTCCACAGATTTGAATTGGAAGCACCTGATTATAGCCACTTCTTGCTCATTCTGTTTAAAGGTGTACCCAAGACACACCTCTGTATGCAGCACCAAGTCAATGGCAGATTTTAGGTGATATAACTTCCTTAATGATTTCAGATTCCAATTTGTTTCTGTCCTCACAGAGTTGGTAGGGTATGACCGTTGGCACCACCTGTGTCTGCAGTGTTTCAAGCCATCATGATAAGTCCCAGGAACTACAGGTGTGTAGAATTTAAAATGAATTATCCAATGTATATTGGACTTTCCATTTTTCTCTGCTGGACCCTGATACATTGACAAATATGATTTTTTTCCAGCCAGGTGCGGTATCTCACACCTGTAACCCCAGCACTTTGGGAGGCCGAGGTGGGCAGATCACTTGAGGCCAGAAGCTGGAGACCAGCCTGGCCAACGTGGCGAAACCCCATCTCTACCAAAAACATGAAAATTAACCAGGCGTGGTGGCGCAGGCCTGTAATCCCAACTACCTGGGAGGCTGAGATACAGGAATTACTTGAACCTGGGAGGTGGAGGTTGTAGTGCACCGAGATCGTACCACTGCACTCCAGCCTGGGTGACAGAGTAAGACTATCTCAAAATAAAAAAAAAAAAGATTTTTCCCATGTTTATAATTGCCAAATATAGCAGCAAAAACATCACAAAGAAAACAAGATAGGATAGTTTTCTGCTGTATTCATGACAAAATCAAATCAAAGGGTCAATATCTACAACATTGTTATTATTCCCTAATATTTCCCGTGTTTCTTAATCTGTGCCTGTAGCTCTATAAGTTTTCTCCTGTACAGACACAAGTGGAAGGTCATTCATAACCTTAGCACCAATATTCCCTACCCCCACCAAAATTATTTTAACTCCTTTCGGTCATATGTATTTTTATCAAATTCAAGACCCATCACAGGTTATAAATCACAGCTCATTGGAATTTTGCAAACAAACATAGCTCTTTATGTAATACATAGATACAAAAACAGAACACTGTTCTGTTCACAAGAGTTCACAAGAAGCTCCTTCTTTGCCCTCTAAGTCAATACCCACAACATTATAATTCTGTTGTTTCTATTTGCAGGAGTGGAACTCTTGAGATTTTGGTTTACATCTCTTCTAGTATTTAAGGGATTAGATTATTTTGGCCTGTTTGCTACTTTATATAAATGGAATCAACATGAATTCTTTTATATTTAGCTTTTATATCTATTTCATTAGAATTTTTGTGTGTGACTATACCTTAATTATTGCATTCTATTAATGGTATTCATTAGCATTGCTTCCTATGATTCCATTGAATGAATAATCAGATGATTGAGTCATACTATTCTGTTTGTTTGCTTTTACTTTTGTTTGTTTGTTTTTGAGATAGAGTCTTGCTCTTGTCACCCATGCTGGAGGGCAATGGCGTGACAAAGGCTCACTGCAACCTCCGCCTCCCGAGTTCAAGTGATTCTCCTGCCTCAGCCTCCTGAGTAGCTGGGATTACAGGCACCTGCCACAACACCCGGCTAATTTTTTTTTGTATTTTTGGTAGAGATGGGTTTTCACCATGTTGGGCAGGCTGGTGTTGAACTCCTAACCTCAAGTGATCCACCCACATCGGCCTCCCAAAGTGCTGGGATTACAGGCATGAGCCACTGCGCCCAGCCGAGTCATACTATTGTTAAAGGGCATGTAGTAATTTTGAGTTTGTGGCTTTTATGAGCAATGAATAGTCCTACCTATATAAATTATGTAACTTGTCTTTTGTTGATATATATATGAATTTATGATGGATAAATTCATAGAAGTGAAATTATTGAAGCATAAATTGGCATCTGGTAGGCTTATGTAGCCACTACCAAACAGTTTTCCAAAATGTTTGTATCCATTTCAGCTCCCACCAGCAGCACATGAGTTCTTGGTTTATTCACATCCTTGCCACACTTAATATTTCCTGTCATTTTCTTTTTTCTTTTTTTTTTTGAGACAGAGTCCCATTCTGTCGCCCAGGCTGGGGTGCAATGGTATGTTCTCAGCTCACTGCAACCTCTGCCTCCTGGGTTCAAGCGATTCTCCTGCCTCGGCCTCCCTAGTAGCTGGGATTACAGGCACACGCCACCACGCCCAGCTAATTTTTGTATTTTTTTGTCGAGATGGGGTTTCACCAGGGTGGTCTCGAACTCCTGACCTCAGGTGATCCACCTGCCTTGGCCTCCCAAAGTGCAGGATTACAGGCGTGAGCCACAGCGCCTTGCCTAATTTTTTGAATTAGCTGAAATTTTCTTTTGGCCAACATTAAGGTCACTGGTGAATATTCTATGCATGCATTATAGGGATAAGTACGAAATAAAAATGAGAGCCTGCATTCCTCCTTTGAAAATATGGGAAGGCATTTTTCTTCCTCTTCTTTTTGTCAGAACATTTACCTTAGAAAACTTGTAAGTGTGAGTACTTTCTCCTGAAATGTTTATTTTTAGAAACTAAATAAACCTTTTGTCAGCATAATGACCTAGGGATATCTTTCTCAAGGACTTGGGAGACATCTCTTTCAAATGTCAACATCACTAGAGATAGCACCTGTATCTCTGTTTCTGTGGGATAGTAGGAGCCTACCTACAGTGGGTACCTGGCTCCATTTTGTAAAACTACCACTTGTTGTAAACATGTAAGTTAGGGTTTTCCCCGCCGTTTCTGAATAAAGCTAATTGGCTAACATAGATGGTCTCCCCAATTACCATGTAAGGTCAGGATGAACAATGTACGAGCAATAGTGCAATCAAGTTTTTGAGGCTAATCAGTGCTTATCTCAAAAAGCAGTCTATAATGGGTTGTATAGAAATTACTCTTTTTCCTATCTCCTAACGGATTGCCTCTATTGCCTATGATATTCTTGTTAAACGTTTATTCATCAGTAAAATTGTTGGCCAGGTGCAGTGGCTCACACCTGTAATCCCAGCACTTTGGGAGGCCAAGGTAGGAGGATCACTTGAGGTCAGGAGTTTGAGACCAGCCTCGTCAACACGGTGAAACCCTATCTCTGCTAAAAATACAAAAACTTAGCTGAGTGTGGTGGCACATGCCTGTAATCCCAGCTACTCAGAAGGCTGAGGCAGGAGAATCACTTGAACCTGGGAGGCGGAGGTTGCAGTGAGCTGAGATTGTGCCACTGCACTCCAGCCTGGGCGACAGAGCGAGACCCCGTCAAAAAAAACAAAAAAACAAAAAACAAAAATGTCCATGCTGATCCCTTGAAAATTTTAGAAGCAACAAACTCCCCATATACATAATGGATTCATAACTTTAAGCTATAATCAGCTTATCCTCTGCTTTTTAGTTTCATGAAAAGCTCTGCAATCAACTCATTTCTTTGCTTCAGATCATAGAAGTCAATGCTAAAAGTTCTTCCGTGGCAACATAGCTATTTAGCAATATTGCATAATATAGACATCTATCTTGTACAGATCCCAAAATCTATCCCAGATACTGCATCTTCAGAAAATAATGCTGACCCAGGTCACCGTGGAGTGTGCCTGGAGTCCTAGCTACTTAAGTGGCTGAGGCAAGAGGATTTCTTGAGCCCAGGAGTTCATATGCAGCCTGGAAAACACAGTGAGACCCTGTCTCTAAAAAATAATAATAATAATTGAAGTAAAATATGCTGATATTGGCTGGGCGCGGTGGCTCACGCCTGTAATCCCAGTGCTTTGGGAGGCCAAGGCGGGCTGATCACGAGGTCAGGAGTTCGAGACCAGCCTGGCCAACATGGTGAAACCTCATCTCTACTAAAAATACAAAAAATTAGCTGGGTGTGGTGGCAGGCCCCTGTAATCTCAGCTACTCGGGAGGCTGAGGTAGGAGAATCGCTTGAACCCGGGAGGCAGAGGTTGCAGTGAGTGGAGACCATGCCACAGCACACCAGCCTGGGCAACAGAGCGAGACTCCATCTGAAAAAAATTTTTTAAAAATGCTGATATGTCATCTCATATCCATCTTTGTGACATATCACTATATCCTTCTCATTTTAACCTGCTAATATTTTAAATATGTTCATTTTCATATCTAAACATGATCATACTTCAAGATGGATGAAGGGATCCAAAAATAGGGATATAAGGCCGGGTGCGGTGGCTCACGCCTGTAATCCCAGCACTCTGCAGGCCAAGGTGGGCAGATGATCACCTGAGGTCAGGAGTTCGAGACCAGCCTGGCCAACATGGCAAAACCCCATCTCTACCAAAAATACAAAAATTAGCCAGGCATGGTGGCACGCGCCTGTAATCTCAGCTACTCGAGAGGCTGAGGCAGGAGAATTGCTTGAACCCAGGAGGCAGAGGTTGCAGTGAGCTGAGATCGTGCCACTGCACTCCAGCTTGGATGACAGAGTGAGACTCTGTCTTAAGAAAAAAAAAAAAATTGGGGGAGTGAGATACGAGAGAAAAACATACTTATTAGTACCTGTTAATTAAAAAATATTGCCATAAAATTATTGCCGGCAGACGTAAGGCTATTTAAAATTTGATAATCTAGTTTTATTTCTATCAGGGTTCTATAAAAGAATAATCTGCCTACCAAATACACTTAGAATTACTGCAGAATTATTCTTTAGATCAATAAATACAATTGTCTTCTGAAGACTATTTTAAGGGCTTTGTTATCTACAGGTGCCAGGACATTGAAGAAGAGAAAACAAGATTTAAAAGAGATTATAATTTTAAAATAAAAAGTATGTTTACTTATTACTTTCAGAATGCACCTAAAGTGAATCTGAAATTACAATATTTTTAGAAAATATTGACGTAAGCATATTTCAAAGGTGTTTAAAATAACTCAAGTGTGGAATAGAACAAGTGAAAAGAAGTAATTTACATGTATTTTTAAAAAGCTATTGCTTATTTATTTATTTAGACGGAGTTTTGCTTTTGTCGCCCAGGCTGGAGTGCAATGGCGATCTCGGCTCACTGCAACCTCCACCTCCCGGGTTCAAGCAATTCTCCTGCCTCAGCCTCCCAAGTAGCTGGGATTATAGGCGTGTGCCATCACGCCCGGCTAATTTTTGTATTTTTAGTAGAGACGGGGTTTCTCCATTTTGGTCAGGCTGGTCTCGAACTCCTGACCTCCAGTGATACGACCGCCTCGGCCTCCCAAAGTGCTGGGATTACAGGCGTTAGCAACCGCGCCCGGCCTCTATTGCTTTTTTAAAAGCAACAGCTGGTGACCTGACTTCTCACTGGCCTTAGCACTCCACGCCCCAGATGTGGCCCAGGAAACTCTTTGGAACTCTCTTCTCCAGAGTGAATGGGGAATAGAAATGGAGAGGATTTCTATGCTATTCTGTGGGGCGTCAGCATGAAATTACACATTCTGCACAGGTTCAGTTTGCATATTGTACTTTAGTTTGCATTCCTTTCACAGACAATTTAAGGGCTTTTCAATTAAATTTCTAAATTTTAATTGAATTCCTTAATTTTAATTGTGGGACCTTTCCTGGATCCAAACAGACGTTGACCCTCCTACTGAGATCCCAGGTCACAAACCGTGGAGCGGCTCCAGCCTGACTGGCAAGTGTGGCTTGCAAAATCCGGAAAACCGAGACACGCCCAGAGATAGGAGAAGGGAAGCGCAGGGCCCGGCCCATAAGCATTCAGGCCCCGCCCGCCGCCTCGCTGGCCACGCCCCGGCCTGGCCTCTCCGTTCGCGCGCAGCCGCCTGCAGACCCGGAAGTGGATGGCGAGGAGATATGGCGCAACTGCGGCGCGTGAGTTTTCCTTTGTTTAGATTAAGTGTTCGCTTAGCGGTGCCCTCACGCTTCTGTACCCGGGATGTGGGGGGCGGTACAGACCTTAAAATCCCCGCACCGCTCTCTCCACCCCGAGTAAATTCATGCGTCCCTTCAGAATACTGGGGGTCGCTTCCCTGTGTGTTAAAATCGCCCTAGGGCTGGTTCTGTCCCTGGTCGTTCTGCCGTAGGGCCGTGTAGGCAGCTGCTTTCGCGCCGTTTTCCTGCTTAAAACCCTTCAGTGACCCCTCCGCCAGCCCCGCGCCACGTAAAGTCCCCACCTGCGAGGCGGATCCACGCCTTCCGGGTCCCAAGCCTCGCCCTTGTCGGCCCCTGGGGCGCAGCGCCGCAGCCGCAATTCGGGAGGGGCCTCGTCCTCTGCCTGGCCTGGAGATTCTGCAGACCCCACCCCTGATCTGCCTGCCGCCCTAGTCCTCCTTGGGCCGTGCCCTTCTGTCCCCAGGCCTCTTCGCAGTCACAGCTTCTCCTGATCCTGTGTTGGGGGAGGTGGCCGGGACCTATCTTAGGGCACCCAGTGTTCTTCCGTCCCAGATTCCTCCCACTGGAAACTGTGCTCTTGAGGAGGTGGGCATTTTATTCCAGTCCCCTCCCTGTGAATGTGTAGTGAAAGAGAGATGGAGAGCGAGGTAGAGGAAACAGAAAAATTTAGAGAGAAAATAATGAGGGAGATCCCTAACAAGACGGCAACGCAGAGGGAGGGTGAGAGATTTGCAAAGTGAAAGAAGCACCCCAGGAAGTAGCAGGGAGAGAAAAGCAACTGGAGAAATGTAGAGAAAAGTTCTATTTCTAGACAGATGAAGGGCAGCAAGGTAGGGAGAGGGGCAGCAAAGCGGGAGGCTCCTCAGACAAAGTTGGGGAGAGGAGGAGGGATTTAGAGCCGGGGCAGACCGAGCAGCGTGGTGCTGGGACAGCAAGAGGGGACAGCCGGTGACAAGGAGAGCAGAGGGAGAACCACCCCAGAGATCTGGGGTAGCCAGACACTGGGGACAAGGGGGCGTAACAGAGAAGAGGGAATTTAACAGGAGGAGCACAGATGGGAGAAGAAAGAGGCAGAAATATATGGAGATTGGAGACAATCAAAAGATTGGAGAGAAAGAGCAACAAGAGGAAAAAAATTGCAAGACGGAGCAGATCAAGTGGAAAAGAAGGAATAGAGGGAAGAAGGGGAGAAACTGTGGGAGAGGAGAGGGGCTCAAAATCTCGGCTCACTGCAACCTTAGCCTCCTGAGTTCAAGCGATTTTCCTGCCTCAGCCTCCCGAGTAGCTGGGATTACAGGCGCCCGCCACCACGCCTGGCTAATTTTGTATTTTTAGTAGAGACAGGGTTTCACCGTGTTGGCCTGACTGGTCGTGAACTCCTGAGACCTCAGGTGATCTGCCCACCTCGGCCTCCCATAGTGCTGGGATTACAGGCTTGAGCCACATTGCCCGGCCTCCTCACATTTTACTAATTCGCTAGAATGGTTCCCAGAACTCAGAGAAAATTTTACTTAGGTTTACTATCAGTTATGAAGGTTATTACAAAGGATACAGATGGAAGAGTCATCCTAGCAAATCAAAACAGAGGAGTGTGTTTTGGAAACCGTTAATTTTATCCATATGTGAAGTGAGGGGCAGTCTTGTGGGACTGAGTCCTTAACTGGGATCTGATTCTATTTCCAGGTAGATACTATCAAAATTGAGTTAAATTGTGGGTCATCCAGCTGGGAGTGTGCCAGAGAACTAGTCAGTATGGGGAAAAACACGTGCACATTTCCGTCTCAACTAGTAAAGGGAAGAGATCTCCAACCGGCCCACCCACCTGTATCAGGGCCTGTGATCTTTGCTCAGTAGTAACTGGGAATGGTCTGTCCCTCCCCCTGGCTGTTGCTGACCCTGCGATTGTGCACCATGTGCCAGCCCTACTCACAGTCTCAGGACACTGTGACATCCTTCCTCTGCGGCATCACCAATATTTACTTCAAGGAATTACTTTGGTTAGTGTACCCACATGGAGGTATCGTCCAACAAAACACACACAGACACACTGGCTGGGTGTGGTGGCTCACCCAGCACTTTGGGAGGCCAAGGCATGTGGATCACTTATGGCCAGGAGTTCCAGACCAGCCTGGCCAGCACAGTGAAACCCATCTCTACTAAAAATACAAAAATTAGCTGGGCATGGTCACACGTACCTGTATTCCCAGCTACTCTGGAGGCTGAGGCAGGAGAATCACTTGAACCCGGGAGGTAGAGGTTGCAGTGAGCCGAGATGGAGGTTGTAGTGAGCCGAGATCACGCCACTGCACTCCAGTCTGGGTGACAAGAGTGAGACTCTGTCTCAAAAAAAAAAAAAAAAAAAGGCACGGAATGAAGCCTTTATTTTCTTGCCACTCCTCCATGATTAAAACAAAAAATATTCTATTAATTACATCTCTCCCTGTAGTGAGTACCCCTCTTTCACTGCTCCGTTTGAGAACACAGTACACTAAAATCTTGTTTATATTTCTGTCTTCAGACTTGCCTCCAGTTCTTGATTTACCCCCTTCCAATTACTTTCACCTCCACCATTCCTTTGATCCTTTTTTCCCAGAGGCACCAGTGATCTCTGTGTTTCGAAGTCCAGTTTTGAATTTCCTGTCCTCATCTTTTCGTCTTAGCAACATGTTGCACAGCTGATCATTCCCTGTTCTTTTTTCTTAGCTTTGAAGACATCTCTAAATTTATTTAATTACTTTGTTTCAGATTTTTGTCTTACCAGTTTCCTCTGCTGGTATCTCCTGAAGCTGTCTTCTCTGAATATGAGAGTGTCCCATGATGTAGGTCTTTTTCGTTTTTGTTTTGGTTTTTAAGACGGTCTCAGTCTGTCACCCAGACTGGAGTGCAGTGGTGCAGCCATAGCTCCCTGCAGCCTCGAACTCCTGGGCTCAGGAGGTCCTCCTGCGTCAGCCTCCCAAGTAGCTGGGATTCTAGGTGCACACCACCACACCCGAGTAATTTTTTTATTTTTTAGTACAGGCTGGGTTTCCCTATGTTGAATAGGCTTAGATCCCAAAACTCTTCTTATCTCTGTTCACACACACTACCCTTCCATATCATCTCATCTCATCGCTTTGAACCCCATCTACCTGTCTCCATGTGCCCTGCAGACCTCTGCCCTGAGATCTAGAAACCTGTGTTCAGTTGTCCCCTCACTTCTTTGCTGGGACATCTAACAGGCATCTCCACCTTCATATGTGCCACTTTCTGAACTTCCCCAAATGCATTCCCCTGCAGTCCTGCACATCTCAGATGAGGGTGACCCTGTACTTCCTGGGGCTTAGCTGAACTTGTTATATGTTCAAAATATGTAAGATGTTACATTGTAAATACATTAGATTTTTTTTTTTTTTTTTTTTTTTGGAGAGGGAGTCTTGCTATGTCGCCAGGCTAGAGTGCAGTGGCACGATCTTGGCTCACCATAACCTCCACCTCCCAGGTTCAAGCAATTCTCCTGTCTCAGCCTCCTGAGTAGCTGGGACTACAGGCGTGCACCACCACGCCCGACTAATTGTTTATATTTTTGGTAGAGATGGAGTTTCATCATGCTGGCCAGGATGGTCTTGATCTCTTGACCTCGTGATCTGCCCGCCTTGGCCTCCCAAAGTGCTGGGATTACAGGCATGAGCCACCATGCCAGCCTGTAAGTACATTAATTTATAACATAAATAATTACATATTTACTAAAACAGATGAGGAAATTTGTTGTTTTTGAAATTCTTTTGAAGTATTGGAGAGAAATGTTGGCGGCCTCATCCCTGTGTGATCTGCGTCCCAGGACCTCTCTGGGCTCATCTCCTGCCTGTGTCCCCCTCGTTCCCTCTGCTGCAGCCACACAGGCCTCTTCCCTGGGGCCAGGGTTGCTCCTGCCTCAGGGCTTCCACCTGGGCTGTCCCTCTGCCTGGACATCTCTAGCCTGTCAGCTGCAGGTGCAAACACCTTTTCTTCCCCAGGTCTTTGTTCTGATATTACCTTCTTCGTGGAGGCTTCTGCGTTCCTCTCTACCCTACATTTAACACTCCAGCTACACCCTTACCCCCACTGTGGTCCACATTGCCTGCTCTGGATGTTTCTTTGTGCTCTTTTGCTGTCCAGTACGTAAATCCTGGTAACAAGACCCAAGGGTAGAGCAGAGCCAGAAGGTGGGAGTGTGATGGGCTTGCCCCATCTGAGTGGAGCTCACCCCTGGTTTCACGTTGGGGTGCAGATACATGTCTTGTGCCCCCAGCCTCTTAACCTGAGATTCCCATTCACATTCTCGGGTTGGGCCCAGCCTTAATATTTGAAGTTGATTCTACAGTAGTTGCTCCTTATCTGCTAGTGTACTTTTTGAGGTTCCAGTTACTCATGGTCAACCATAGTCCAAGGATATTACATGGAAAGTTCCAGAAATGAAGAATTCACAAGTTTTAAATTTCTTACCCTTCTGAGTAGGATGAGACAATCTCTCACTGTCCCACTCTGTTTTGTCCAGGACTTGAATCATCTCTTTGTCCAATATGTCCCCCTATATAGTCATCCCTCGGTATCACATAAGATTTGCTTCCAAGATCCCCCCCAAGACTACCCAAATCAGATGATCTTCAAGACCCTTATATAAAATTGCATAATACGGTCACATGCCACATAAGGACATTTCGGTCAACAGCAGCCCACGCCTATGATGGTGGTTCCATAAGATTACACTGGGGCTGAAAAATTCCTGTTGCCTAGCTACCTCAGAGCAGTCATGACATCATAGTGCAGTGCATTCCTTGTATTTGTGGTGATGCTGGCGGAAACAAACCTAGTGTGTTACCAAACAGCTTTAACCTGGATGTGGAGGAAGATGACATTGAGAATCTCTTAGAGGTGGTTCATGAGGAATGGGTTAATGAGGAGTCATTGGAACTGATACAGGAACATGTAGCTGAAGAAGAGGCAAGAGAATAGGGAACTGGCTGGGCACAGTGGCTAACATCTGTAATCTCTGCACTTTGGGAGGCTGAGGCAGGTGGATCACTTGAGGTCAGTATCAGGAGTGGTGGCACATGCCTGTGGTCCCAGCTACTTGGGAAGCTAAGGTAGGAGAATCACTTGAACCCAGGAGGTGGAGGTTGCAGTGAGCCAAGATCGCGCCACTGCACTCTAGCCTGAGCGACAGAGCAAGACTCCATCTCAAAAAAAAAAAAAAAAAAAAAAGAGAATGAGCCAATAGGAAACTGAAGGAGAAAAAGAAAGTACTCTCAAGGCAATTCACAGTTAAAGATATAGCAGAAGCTTTTGCAGACCTTGACAAGCTCCTTAAAAGGTTTGAAAACATAGGCACCAACACCTAAAGATTTTCATTAATAGAAAGGAACGTCCATGATGCATTATCTGCTGTAAGAACATTTAGGAAGACAAAAGAAACAAAGCAAGCAAACCACCATGGATGTATTTCTGAAAGGAGTGACACCTCTAGAAGAGCCTCAGGCAGGTCCTTCAGGAGGCCTCCGGGAGAAACCATTGTTACCATAGGAGGACTTTCTGGTGGGACAAGATGTGGCACTGGAAGACAGTGACACTGATGGTCCTGACCCTGTGCAGGCCTAGGCTGATGTGTGTGTTTTTGTCTTAGTTGTTGACAAAAATGTTTAAAAAGGTTAAAAAAAAATTAGGCCGGGCGTGGTGGCTCACGCTTATAATCCCAGCACTTTGGGAGGCCGAGGCAGGCGGATCACGAGGTCAGGAGATCGTGATCACGGTGAAACCCTGTCTCTACTAAAAAAAAAAAAAAATACA
>NW_026652287.1:33394436-33413173 GCF_009828535.3 Hylobates moloch | reverse complement strand
TAAAAAAAAAAAAAAAAAAAAATTAAAAACAAGAAAAAGTTTAGAGAATTAAGGTAAAAAGATAAAATATTTTTGTATAGCTGTACAATGTTTGTGTTTTAAGCTGTTATTGCAAAAGAGTCAAAAAGTTAAATTTAAAAGTTTATACAGTAAAACAGTTGCAGTAAGTAAGCTTAGTTTATTACTGAAGAAAAAAGTATTTTTTGTGAAGTTAGTGCAGCCTAAATGTGCAGTGTTTATAAATCCTGTAGTAGTGTACCGTCATGTCCTAGGACTTCGCATTCATTCATCACTCACTCACTCCCCCACAGCAATTTCCAGTCCTCCAAGCTCCATTCATGGTAAGTGCCCTAGACAAGTGTACCATTTTTTAAACTTTTATACCATATGACTACTGTATTTTTTTCTTTTTCTTTTTTTTTTTTTTTTTTTTTTTGAGACAGAATCTCACTCTGTCACCCAGGCTGGAGTGCAGTGGTGTAATCCTGGCTCACTGCAACCTCTGCCTCCTGAGTTCAAGTGATTCTTCTGCCTCAGCCTCCCGAGTAGCTGGGATTACAGGCACCCACCATCATGCCTGGCTAATTTTTGTGTTTTTAATAGAGAAGGGGTTTCCCCATGTTGGCCAGGCTGGTCTCGAACTCCCAACCTCAGATGATCCACCCGCCTTGGTCTCCCAAAGTGTTGGGATTAGAGGCGTGAGCCGCCGTGCCTGGCCTTACTGTACCTTTTCTATATTTAGATATGTTTTGACTTACGAGTACTTACCATTGTTACAGTTGACTATAGTATTCAGGACATAGCATGCCCTACAGGTTTTTAGCAGTAGGCTGTATTATATATAGCAGATGTGTAGTAGGCTATGCTATCTTGGTTTGTGTAAGTTCACTCTAATGAAATGGTCTGAAAATGCTTTTCTCAGAACATGTCCCTGTTATTAAGCAATGTGTGACTGTATTTGCATATAACCTATGCACATCCTCCGCATCCTCCCATATACTATAAATCCATCTGATTACTTGTAATACCTAATTAAATACAAATGCTATGTAAATACTTGTTATACTGGGTTGTTTTCTTGTATTATTTTTATTTTATTGCTGTTTTATGTTGGTATATTGCTTCCTTTTTTAAAAATTTCAGTCTATAATTGGTTGAATCCATGGATACAGACCCCACGCACTGTATACTCTGTCTGCCCATTAATCTGTTAATAGTCTTCTTTTTTGTTTTGTTTTTAATAGTAGTCTTTTTGATCAGATCCAATTTTGTGGTATCTCATTGGTTTTGTTTAAGTGATCCTTATTTTACTTAACATGTCCCCCAAGCACATGAGCATTGATGTTGGCAATTTGGATATGCCAGTGAGAATCTGTCACATGCATCCTTTAAGTGGAGTAAATAGGGTTCAGCATTGTTCCAAGTTTCATTCACTCGGGGTTTTGCACCATATCCCCTTGGATAAAGGGATTTTACTGTATTCTGTATCCAGCATTGAGCACCGAAGCCGTGTCCTCATTTCTGAAGGCTGAGCTCAGCCTCTGATTCACAAAGAGGTGAGGGGGTCTGTGTTCTGCATGGGGTTTGGTCAGAGCCAGGTCTGCACCCTGAAGGGGAGATTAGTCCAGCCCAGCTCCCCACTGCTGCAGCGTGTGTGTGGGCTTCTCTAGGAGGGGAGCGGGTTCTGAAGAAAGGGGCCAAAAACTCACTTGTTCTTCCTGTAGGAGTTTATTGTCCCGGCATCAACTCTGACGCAGTGGGCAGCAGAGGACCGTGTTTCCACAGGGTGAAGTCTTCCCTACGTGTGTGGTTGTGGCACAGCAAGAAAGTATGTTGATTCTAAACCCTAAACAGCATATTTTTGACATTCAGGATTGACTTCTAAAGAGTCATGTTGGCCGGGCGCGGTGGCTCACGCCTGTAATCCCAGCACTTTGGGAGGCCGAGGGAGGTGGATCACAAGGTCAGGAGATCGAGACCATCCCAGCTAACATGGTGAAACCCCGTCTTTACTAAAAATACAAAAAATTAGCTGGGCATGGTGGCGGGAGCCTGTAGTCCCAGCTACTCGGGAGGCTGAGGCAGGAGAATGGCATGAATCCGGGAGGTGGAGCTTGCAGTGAGCTGAGATCGCCCCACTGCACTCCAGCCTGGGGGACAGAGTGAGACTCCGTCTCAAAAAAAAAAAAAAAAAAAAAGTCATGTTATTTGAAGGAGAAGCCCAGAAGAGGAAAGCAGAGGAGTCAGGGATGCCACTTACTCAGGTAAAGTGATATTCTCAGTAGATTGTTCTGTTTCTTATTTCTTCCTGAAATGCTGGGTGCTGGAGTTGAGAATCTTCTCTGAGTCTGAAGCATCCTGCCTGACAGGTTTGCTGGCACTCACCCATGCCTTCCTTCAGTCCCTCTCATCTCGCTTAGATTCCATCTTTTGTGACCCAGTGACATGAACTTGGGAAGAGGCTGCACTGGGCATGGTCCTGGGAAGGGCTCACACCCAGACATGGATGGAGACGGGGTGTGGGTCCCGTGATGTCAGTGCTGTTGGGCAGCAGGGATTGTTCAGGGGCCACATCTGGATGCACTGTCAGCTCTCTGTGGACCAGGATTAGAGCAGCTGCCCACAGAAATCACGTATTAATGTGCATAAGTACCTGGTAAATTCTGCAATAAAAATTCAGGAAATCTTTTCTGCCTTTTTTTGTTTGTTTGTTTGTTGGAGACAAGAGTCTCGCTCTGTCATCCAGGCTGCATCCAGATTGCATCTGGCATCCAGATTGCATACAGTGGTGCAATCTTGGTTCACTGCAACTCTACCTCCCAGGCTCAAGCAATCCTCCCACCTCAACCTCTTGAGTAGCTGGGACCACAAATGCATACCACCACGCCCGGCAATTTTTTGAATTTTTGGTAGAGATGGGGTTTCACCATCTCCACCCACCTCAGCCTCCCAAAGTGTTGGGATTACATGTGTGAGCCATCACACTGGGCCTTTTCTGACTTTTAGTAATAGCCATTCTGACTAATGAGATGGTATCTCATTGTGGTTTTGATTTGCATTTCTCTCTTTTTTTTTTTTTTGAGTCTTGCTCTCACCCAGGCTGGAGTGCAGTGGCGTGGTCTCGGCTCGCTGCAAGCTCCGCCTCCCAGGTTCACGCCATTCTCCTGCCTCAGCCTCTCCGAGTAGCTGGGAGTACAGGCGCCCGCCACCACGCCCGGCTAATTTTTTTTTTTTTGTATTTTTAGTAGAGACGGGGTTTCACCGTGGTCTGGATCTCCTGACCTCGTGATCCGCCTGCCTTGGCCTCCCAAAGTGCTGGGATTACAAGCGTGAGCCACCGCGCCTGGCCTTGATTTGCATTTCTCTAATGATCAGTGATACTGAGCTTTTTTTCCATACGCTTGTTGGCTACATGTATGTCTGCTTTTGAGAGGTGTCTGTTCGTGTCCCTTGCCCACTTTTTTCGTTTGTTTGTTTGAGATGGAATTTCGCTGTTGTCACCCAGGCTGGAGTGCAATGGTGTAATTTCAGCTCATTGCAGCCTCTGCCTCCAAGGTTCAAGCGATTCTCCTGCCTCAACCTCCCGAGTAGCTGGGATTACAGGCCCCTGCCAGCACACTCAGCTAATTTTTGTATTTTCAGTAGAAACGGAGCTTCACCGTGGTGGCCAGGCTGGTCTGGGAACTTCTGACCTCAGGTGATCCAACTGCCTCAGCCTCCCAAAGTGCTGGGATTATAGGCATGAGCCACCGCACCTGGCCCTTTGCCCACTTTTTAATGGGGTTGTTTTTCTCTTGTAAATTTGTTTAAGTTCCTTGTAGATGCTGGATATTAGACCTTTGTTAGATGCATAGTTTGCAAAAATTTTCTCCCATTCTGTAGGTTGTCTGCTCACTCTGTCGATAGTTTCTTTTGCTGTGCAGAAGCTCTTAAAAGTTAATTGGATACCACTTGTCAATTGTTGTTTTTGTTATGATTGCTTTTGGTGTCTTTGTCATGAAATCTTTGCCCATTCCTGTGTCCAGGATGGTATTGCCTAAGTTGTCTTCCAAGGTTTTTATAGTTTTGGGTTCTACACTGAAGTCTTTAATCCATCTTGAGTTGATTTTTGTATATAGTATAAGGAAGGGATCCAGCTTCAATCTTCTGCATGTGGCTAGCTGGTTATCCAGCACCATTTATGAAATAGGGAGTCTTTTCCCCATTGCTTGTTTTTGTCAGCTTTGTCAAAGATCAGATGGTTGTAGATGCACGGCCTTATTTCTGGGCTGACTGTTCTGTTCCATTGGTCTTTGTGCCTATTTTTGTACCAGTACCATGTTGTTTTGGTTACTGTAGCCTTGTGGTGTAGTTTGAAGTTGGATAACTTGATGCCTCCAGCTTTGTTCTTTTTGCTTAGGATTGCCTTGGCTATTTAGGCTCTTTTTTGATTGCATATGAATTTTAAAATAGTTTTTTTCTAGTTCTGCAAAGAATGTCATTAGGATTAGCCTTCAATCTGTAAATTCTTTGGGCAGTATGGTCATTTTAATTATATTGATTCTTCTTATCCATGAGCATGGGATGTTTTTCTGTTTGTGTCTTCTCTGATTTCTTTGAGCAGTGGTTTGTAATTCTCACTAGAGAATAAATTTTAATGGACAAAGCAATGGGTTAGTGCAGTAGTATAAGCCTATAATTTGAGCTTCTTGGGAGGCTGAGATGGGAGGATCTCTTGAGTTTGAGACCACTCTGGGCAACATAGACCTCACATAAATTTTAAAACATATTTATATATTTGAAAATAGGTATTTGTGACTGGAGTTCAAGTTTCTATGTTTGTTTTCATGATTTACTTTTTTTTTTTTTTTTTTTTTTTTTTGGAGTCTCACTCTTTTGCCTAGGCTGGAGTGCAGTGGTGTGATCTCAGCTCAGTGCAACCTCCATCTCTTGGGTTCAAACAATTCTCCTACCTCAGCCTCCCGAGTAGCTTGGATTACAGGTGCCTGCCACCACACCTAGCTAATTTTTACATTTTTTGCAGAGATGGGGTTTCACCATGTTGGCCAGGCTGGTCTCGAACTCCTGACCTCAGGTGATCTGCCCGCCTCAGCCTCCAAAAGTGTTGGGATTACAGGCTGAGGAGGGAGGATCATTTGAGATCAGGAGTTCAAGGCTGTACTGTGCTATGATTACCCACTGCACCCTAACCTGGACAACATAGCAAGACCCAGTCTCTAAGAATTTTTTTTTAAAAAGATGACAAATACCATCTAAAAAATAGGTCATTGAGAGACAACTCCTTATTTCATCTGATGTGTAAATTGTATGTGTATTACTTTATAAGCTAAGTGTGTGTAAGTGTGTACATGAGATGTGTTTGCATGAGTGCATGGATAAGCAAGCCTATAGTTAAGGTACAACATCATTTTATAAGAATTTTTTTATTTTTATTTTTATTTTATTTTTTATTTTTTTGAAACTGAGTCTTGCTCTGTCACCCAGGCTGGAGTGCAGTGGCGTGATCTCGGCTCACTGCAGCCTCTGCCTCCCGGGTTCAAGCGATTCTTCTGCCTCAGCCTCCCGAGTAGCTGGGACTACAGGCATGCACCGCCACACCCGCCTAATTATTATATTTTTAGTAGAGACAGGTTTCACCATGTGGGCCAGGATGGTCTTGGTCTCCTGACCCTGTGATCCGCCTGCCTCAGCCTCCCAAAGTGCTGGGATTACAGGCGTGAACCAACACTTTTGGCTGTGCATGTTGGCTCACGCCTGTAATCCCAGCACTTTGGGAGGCCTAGGCGGGTGGATCACCTGAGGTCGGGAGTTCGAGACCAGCCTGACCGATGGAGAAAGGCCATTTGTACTAAAAATACAAAATAAGCTGGGCATGGTGGCACACACCTGTAATCTCAGCTACTCGGGAGGCTGAGGCAGGAGAATCCCTTGAACCTGGGAGGCAGAGGTTGTGGTGAACCAAGATCGCACCATTGCACTTGAGCCTGGGCAACAAGAGCAAAACTCCATCTCAAAAAAAAAATTATATTTTTGAACAGTTGAAATTACATCTGAAATACTTTCCATAACCTTATAAGTGTTCTGCACTATTGGGCCGGGTGCGGTGGCTCACGCCTGTAACCCCAGCATTTTGGGAGGCCAAGGTGGGTGGCTCGCATGAGGTCAGGAGTTCAAGACCAGCCTGAGCAACATGGTGAAACCTTTCTCTACTGAAAATACAATAATTAGCCAGGTATGATGGCGCATGCCTGTAATCCTAGCTGCTCGGGAGGCTGAGGCAGGAGAATTACTGGAACCCGGGAGGCGGAGGTTGCAGTGAGCCGAGATTGCGCCACTGCACTCCAGCCTGGGTGACAGACTGAGACTCTGTCGATTAAAAAAAAAAAATGTGTTCTACACTATCATGTTAATGAGTTAATGGCAGTAAGAATAGTAACATATTATGAGGAGGATACATGTGTATGCATATATAATGACCTTTTATGCAGATTCAGGTTTTTGTCCATGAACTTAACTTTACTCAGGTAATTGTCCGTTTACTTTTGATGCTGATGTGTTACTTAACTGTTTGATTCTTTAGGTTTGATTCTAATGCCCAGACACAAAATTAACCCACAATTATCTCTATAGAAGTGTTAGGTATTATGTTCGACACACCAGGTGATATTCATTATCTACCTGAGCTAGAATACAAGTAGTTGGTGTCTTCAGCTCAGGTAGATATTGAATGAAAAATCTACACTAGTTTAAAGAATATCATAACTTTTTATGGAAAAGTATAATAAAACTCAATCACAGACACATAACTAGTTCAAAAATGCCTTAATGTGGATATGTCAGAATATTCACGTCAGCACTTCAGTTGAGTCAATCCTTACAACCCTCTTCTCATTTTGTGTGAACATAATTACTCTCTCCATACCCTGTTGGTCAAATACATCTTTTATTTTAGGGACACTTGACATTCAGGGACGTGGCCATAGAATTCTCTCAGGAGGAGTGGAAATGCCTGGACCCTGTGCAGAAAGCTTTATACAGGGATGTGATGTTGGAGAACTACAGGAACCTGGTCTCCCTGGGTAAGGATAATGCCCCTCCAGAAGTTGGGGTCTGCCCTTAGTGTCTCTGCATTTTCCCTTGTGTGCCTCTTGGGAGCCCCTGCATTGCTTGACTGAGATTGAAACCCTGTTGAC
Source organism: Hylobates moloch (assembly GCF_009828535.3). Lineage (NCBI taxonomy): Eukaryota > Metazoa > Chordata > Mammalia > Primates > Hylobatidae > Hylobates > Hylobates moloch. Next base: position 33,405,980 of record NW_026652287.1, on the reverse strand, counting down.
TTGGCTGGGCACGGTGGCTCATGCCTGTAATCCCAGCACTTTGGGAGGCTGAGGTGGGTGGATTGCTTGAGGTCAGGAGTTCGAGACCAACCTGACCAAAATGATAAAACCCCATCTGTACTAAAAATACAAAAATTAGCCAGGTGTGGCGATGTATGCCTGTTATCTCAGCTACACGGGAGGCTGAGGCAAGAGAATCGCTTGCACCCAGGAGGTGGAGGTTGCAGTGAGCCGAGATCATGCACTACACTTCAGCCTGGGTAACAGAGCAAGACTCTGTTTCAAAAAAAAAAGAAACCCTGTTGACTCAGAAATGAAAAGCTCCCGTATGCTTTCTAGACTTGAAATGCACCCTTTCTTCAGACATTCTGTATCCTTCATGATACACCTTTGGGTGGTACCTGGGTTTAAGTGTGCATAAAACCTTATGACAAACTTTTAAAATATCCAGTTCCCTGTTTTCTACCCCTGTGCTTTTGATTCTGTAGTTCTTGGAAGAGAGTTCGATGTCCAATTATTACAGGGTTCCCTAAGCATTCAGAAGGAGACAGTCTGTGGGTGAATTTGTGAAATGTTTTTCTTGAATTCTTGATTAGTTTTTTAATTTATTTTTAGTAGAATGACTTATAATCCTTTGAGTATATACCCAGTAATGGGATTGCTGGGTCAAATGGTATTTCTGGTTCTAGATCCTTGAGGAATCGCCACACTGTCTTCCACAGTGGTTGAACTAATTTACACTCCCACCAACAGTGTAAAAGTGTTCCTGTTTCTCCACATCGTCTCCAGCATCTGTTGTTTGCTGACTTTTTAATGATCGCCATTCTAACTGGTGTAAAAGGATTAATTTTTAATATCATGTCTCCTGCCTAGACAGAGGGCTTGGATTGTGGAGACATCACAGCACATCTTGATTCTTTCTTCTATAAACAGGAATCTGTCTTCCTGACCTGAGTGTTATCTCCATGATGAAGCAAAGGACAGAGCCCTGGACTGTGGAGAATGAAATGAAAGTAGCAAAAAATCCAGATAGGTGGGAAGGTATCAAAGATATCAACACAGGTAAGAGCTCAGATGGATGGAGTGAAAGCCACAATTTTTTTTTTTTTTTTTTTGAGACAGTCTGTGTCCCCCACACTGGATTGCAGTGGCCATCATAGCTCACTGCAGCCTTGAACTCCTGGGCTTCAACAGTCCTCCTGCTTTGGCCTCCCAAAGTGATGTGATTATAGGCATGTGCCCCATGCCTACCGGAGCCACACTATTAAATCATGTTTGGGAAACTCTCTATAAGTGGGAGGATTGTGTGGAGAAATAAGAGTTTAAATCCTGTGAGTTCTTAAGAGAAATCTTTCTTTACCCCCACCTGTCACCATGTCCTTTATGTATATATGTATTTATTTATTTATTTTGAGTTGGAGTCTCGCTCTGTCTCCAGGCTGGAGTGCAATGGCGTGATCTCAGCTCATTGCAACCTTTGCCTCCCAGGTTCAAGTGATTCCCCTGCCTCAGCCTCCCGAGTAGCTGGGATTACAGGTTCTGCCACCATGCCCAGCTAATTTTTGTATTTTTAGTACAGACGAGGTTTCACCTTGTTAGCCAGGATGGTCTCAATCTCTTGACCTCGTGATCTGCCCGCCTTGGCCTCCCAAAGTGCTGGGATTACGGTGTGAGCCACCGCGCTTGGCCCACGCTGTCGTTTAGATGTGTAATAGTTTTATGTTTTTGCCCTGCAGTGTTCCTGCAGCCCAAACAGAGGCAAAAGCAAGGGCTTTTATCATGATGGACAATACCCTGTCATGTGGCTTCTGTCAACTCTTTAGTCCTTGATTCTGAGGGTCACAGAGAGCGCTGTTTCAAAGGAGTCCCTTTCCCCTGTGGTCTCTTTCTGTATGGGATTTTATCTGATGCTCAGTTCTCTGTCCTTATACCTCAGAGCTGAGGTCTGCGTAGACCTGCCTCCTTGACCTATTCATGATCTGCCCATTTCCTGTACTGGGAAGACCTGATGGGGAGATGAGAAAACACAGGCTGCTGTCTTTTGCAGCTGGGTCCTGGAAACTGCATGGAGCTGTTTCAAGCCCTCTTTGCCTGTTCAGGTCTGTTTGAGGTGGGAAAAAATCAGTGATTTTCCTACTCTCACATGCCACTTGGTATAGAATGCTTCATTTCTGATCACCAAAATGTGTGGAGATTTCTCCCCACCAACAACCGGTTTTGGGGTTTCCTGCAATTCATTGGTGACACTATCTACCTGAGTTAGAGTCGCATCCCACAGGCTAAGGGTTGAGTTCCCAAGCCTGTCCCCCACCTAAGCCACCAGTTGCCAGTAGCGGGGTTGTCACCTTCCCATCTGACCAACCAGCCACAAGTCAGGGTTCCCTCGACCCCCTTCTTCTGTTTGGTTACTTTGCAAGGGTGGCTTACAGAACTCAGTGAAACACTTCGTTATGTTCATTGGTTCATGAGGAAGGATGTTTCCAAGGATCCAGATGGACAGCCAGATGAGGAGATTCACAAGGCGAGGCATGTGGGAAGATTCACTGGCTGTGCCACCCTCCAGGCCCACCGCATGTGTTCAGCATGTGAAAGCTCTCAGGAATTTTTATGGAGGCTTCAGTACTTAGGCATGATTGATATTAACTCAATCTCCAGCCCCTGTACCCTTCCTGGAGGATGGTGGTTGGTGCTGACAATTCTATGCTTCTAACCATGGCCTGGTCTTTCTGGGCTTTCTGTATCTGCAGGTATAGAAACCATGCATATGAAGGCCAATAGTAAGGGACTTGAGCATCACACATTTTGGTATCTCAGGGTTTTTTAGCACAAAACTCGCAAACCATGTTTTTCCTCTGCTCTCACACCACCACAGTTATCAACACAGAAGAAGACTTCTCTGACCAAAGGTGTGGGGGTTTTTCCCCATACACCAAGCAGCAGACAGCAGCTGCGTGTCCTCCAACTCACTTCCAACACTGTACCTAGAGATAGGGCCAGGTCCTGCAGGTTTAGGGCTCAGTCTCCAAGACTTGCCCCACTTGCCACCAGTTGCAAGTCTGGGTCCTCAAACTTCTGACCAACTGGCTTCTAGTTGAGGTTTCCACAATCCCCTCTTTGGGCCCAATTAATTTGCTGGAGCAGCTCACAGAAGTCACAGAAACACTCAGATGTTTGCCGGTTTATTATGAAGGATATTGCAAGGATACAGATGAAGAGACGTGTGGGACAGGTATGGCGGAAGGACTGTGGAGCTTCCAAGCCCTCCCTGGGCGTGCCACTCTCCAGGAAACCACCATGTGTTCAGACATCCTGAAGCTCTTGGAACCCAGTCCTCTTGGGTTTTGATGGAAGCTTTGTGACATCAGCATTCCTTCCCCCAGGGTATACAGCAGGACCCTCTCTGGGGAGGTCTTAAGACCCGCAATCAGAAAGGTGGGGGGAAAGTTAGAGTCCTGCCTTAGGGCAGGTGAAAGGACAGGAAGAGAAGGTTGGAGAGGTTATTTTTCTTAAGGTCTGCAGAGAAGGTCTAACCCAACATTATAACGAAAGACCGTAGCAAGGGCTATGGGAGTTATGAGCCAGGAACTGTGGACAAAAACCAATGTATATGTGTATCATACCACCACACAGAGGAGCCTGCAACGCGTCCTCCCTGGATACCAAGGGAGGTATTCTGAATAGAAATAATGGATGTGCACCCAGTCAGTAACCAATGAAAGAGAGCTAATAAGCACAAGTGGGTACCACTGCATTTAAATGATGGAAGAACAGAGAGTCAAGAAAGACCTGCATCCCGAAGAGCTCAATTAAAAAAAAAAAAAAAAGAATCCAAGTGGGCTTCCCCTCCCCAGTTATAAAGGAAAAGCCGTCATTCTTTCAGTATTGAGTATGATGTTACCTTTCGGCTTTTTATATATGGCCTCTATTATGTTAAGTAGGTTCCTCGTATTCCTAGTGTGTTGAGTGTTGTTTTTTTCTTTTTTTCTTTTTCTTTTGAGGGGGTGTCTCATGCTGTCGTGATCTTGACCTCGGCTCACTGCAACCTCCACCTTCCAGGCTCAAACGATCCTCCCACCTCAACCACGTGCCTGGCTGATTTTTGTATTTTTTTGTAGAGGTGGAGTTTTGCTATGTTAGCCAGGCCGGTCTGGAATTCCTGAGCTCAAGGGATCCTCCCGCCTTGGCCTTCCAAAGTATTAGGATTACAGGCACGAGCCACCGTGCCTGGCGAGTGTTTTTATCATAAATGATTGCTGAGGTTTTTCAAATGTTTTTCTGCATCAGCTGAGATTATTGCATGGATTTCTTTTTCTTTATTCTGTTATTGTGGGGTATTACATAGAATAATGTTCCAAAATTACATCCTTCTTGCATTCCTGAAATAAATCTTGCTTGGTCATGAGGTGTGATCCATTTTAATATGCTGCTGAATTTATTTTGCTACCATTTTGTTGAGGATTTTTGCATTAGATTAATCAGGAATATTGCTCTGCAGTTTTGTTTTGTTTTAAGATGGAGTCTCACTCTGTGGCCCAAGCTGGAGTGCAGTGGCGTGATCTCGGCTCACTGCAGCCTCTGCCTCCTGGGCTCAAGTGCTTCTCCTCCCTCAGCTTCCCAAGTAGCTGAGACTACAGGCATCTGCCACCATGCCCGTATAACTTTTATATTTTAATAGAGACAGGGTTTCACTATGTTGGCCAAGCTGGTCTCAAACTCCTGACCTCAGTTGATCTGGGATTACAAGTGTGAGCCACCATGCCCGGCCTGCTCTGCAGTTTTCCTTTTTTGTTTTTTTGGCTGGAGTGCAGTGGTGCAATCTCAGCTCATTGCAAGCTCCGCCTCCCGGGTTCAAGCGATTCTCCTGCCCCAGCCTCCCGAGTAGCTGGGACTACAGGCACATGCCACTACGCCCAGCTAATTTTTGTATTTTTAGTAGAGATGGGGTTTCACCTTGTTGGTCAGGCTGGTCTCGAACTCTTGACCTCGTGATCCGCCCGCCTCGGCCTCCCAAAGTGCTGGGATTACAGGTGTGAGCCACCACACCCAGCCTGCTCTGCAGTTTCCTTTAGGGCCTTTGCCTCTGCTTTCAAGGTAACACCAGCCTCATTGAATGAGTGTAGAAGTGGTTCTCCTCGTCAACCTTATGGCAGATTTTGAGGATTGGTGTTAAATCTTTTTTCAATATTTTTTTTTTTTTTTCTTTTTTTTTTTTTGAGACGGAGTCTCGCTCTGTCACCCAGGCTGGAGTGCAGTGGCGCAATCTCGGCTCACTGCAAGCTCCGCCTCCCGAGTTCACGCCATTCTCCTGCCTCAGCCTCTCCAAGTAGCTGGGACTACAGGCGCCCGCCACCACGCCCGGCTAATTTTTTGTATTTTTAGTAGAGACGGGGTTTCACCGTGGTCTCGATCTCCTGACCTCGTGATCCGCCCGCCTCGGCCTCCCAAAGTGCTGGGATTACAAGCGTGAGCCACCGCGCCCGGCCTCTTTTTTCAATATTTGATAGAATTTTATACTGAGGTCATCTGGTCCATTGCTGTTGTAGTTGGTAGGTATTTAATAACTGATTCAGTCTCCTTATTTGTTACTGGTGTGTTTAGATTTTCTACTTCATTGTTAAGTCTTGGTAAGTGGTGTCTATCTACAAATTTATCCACTTTTTTCTTGGTTATCATATTTTTTGTTATATAATTGTTGAGTCTCATTTAATTTCCATTTTTATTTGTATAGACTTGTTTGTAATGTCCTCTTTTACCTTTCTAATCGTAGTTATTTCGATCGTATGCTTTATGTTTCTTTTTTCTAGTTTAGGTAAGGGTTTGTCAGTCTTTTTTTTTTTTTTTTTTTTTTTTTTTTTGAGACGGAGTCTCGCTCTGTCTCCCAGGCTGGAGTGCAGTGGCGCAATCTCAGCTCACTGCAAGCTCTGCCTCCCGGGTTCACGCCATTCTCCTGCCTCAGCCTCTCCGAGTAGCTGGGACTACAGGCGCCCGCCACCACGCCCGGCTAATTTTTTTTTGTATTTTTAGTAGAGACGGGGTTTCACCGTGGTCTCGATCTCCTGACCTCGTGATCCGCCCGCCTCGGCCTCCCAAAGTGCTGGGATTACAAGCGTGAGCCACCGCGCCCGGCCATGGGTTTGTCAGTCTTATTCAAAGTGTGAACTCTTACTTTCCTGACTTTCTCTAGTGCTTCTCTGCTGTTTTCTCTGTTTTCTAACCTTTATTTTTTCTTTCTGCTATCTTAGTGTTCATTTTTTTCTTTTTCTTTTTTTTTTTGAGCCGGAGTCCTGTTCTGTCGCCCAGGCTGGAGTACAGTGGTGCGATCTTGGCTCACTGCAACCTCCGCCTCCCGGGTTCAAGCAATTCTCCTGCCTCAGCCTCCCAAGTAGCTGGGACTATGGGCACACGCCACCATGGCCAGCTAATTTTTTGAATTTTAGTAGAGACGGGGCTTCACCTTGTTGCCCAGGCTGGTCGCGAACTCCTGAGCTCAGGCAATCCACCCGCCTCGGCCTCCCAGCGTGCTGGGATTACAGGCGTAAGCCACCGTGCCTGGCCGTGTTCGTTTTTTTCTTTATTGAGATATAAAGTTAGGTTGTTTATATGTTATTTTATTCTAGTTTAGTTATTTATTTTTTAAGAGAGAAGGGTCTCACTGTGTCACTTAGGCTGGAGTGCAGCAGCATGATCATAGATCCTGGGATCCAGTGATGATCTCACTTTAGCCTCCTGAGTAGCTGAGACTACAAGCACACGACGCTGTGCCTCACTAATTAAAACAATAATTTATTTTATTTTATTTTATTTATTTATTTTGTTTAGAGATAGAGGGTCTCACTTTGTTGCCTAGGCTGGTCTGCAACTCCTGGCTTCAAGAGATCCTCCCACCTCAGCCTCCCAAAGTGCTGGGATTACAGGTGTGAGCCACCGCACCCAGCCATTTGTTTATTTTTCATGTATGCATACATCATTACAATATCCCTTCCAGCACTATTTTTGTTGCATTTCATGAGTTTTGCTGTGTTATATTTACATTTTCCTTTATATCAAGATATTTTCTAATTTTCCTTTTATTTTATTTTTATTTATTTATTTACTTTTATTTATTTATTTTGAGATAGACTCTCGCTCTGTCGCCCAGGCTGGAGTGCAGAGTGGCATGATCTCGGCTCACTGCAACCTCTACCTCCCGGGTTCAAGTGATTCTTCTCCTGCCTCAGTGCTGAGTAGCTGGGATTACAGGCGCACGCCACCACAGCCGGCTAATTTTTTTTTTTTTTTGTATTTTTAGTAGAGACAGGGTTTCACCATGTTGGTCAGGCTGGTCTTGAACTCCTCACCTCATGATCCACCCGCCTCGGCCTCCCAAAGTGCTGGGATTACAGGTGTGAGCCACCGCATGTGACTTTTTTTTTTTTTTTTTGAAATGGATTCTCATTCTGTCACTCAGGCTGGAGTGCAACGGCGCAGTCTCAGCTCACCACAACATCTGCTTCCCGGGTTTAAGCAGTTCTCTGGCCTCAGCCTCCTGAGTAGTTGGGATTACAGGCACACACCACCATACCTGGCTAATTTTTGTATTTTTGGGTGGAGACGGGGTTTCACCATTTTGGCCAGGCTGGAATTGAACTCCTGACCTCAAGTGATCTGCCCGCCTCGCCCTCCCAAAGTGCTGGGATTACAGCCACCACACCTGGCCTATGCAGCTGCTCATAAGTGTCGCATTTTCCCTGAGAGGCTCATCCTGCTTTTTCTTAGAAGCTTTCAATTTCTGTTGTATTTCTCTACTCATAATCCCTCTCAAACTCACCCGTAATCCTCCTGAGTCCTGCAGATTCCCCATTGCTCCATTGCATCACCCTACCTTTTGGGTTTTCTCCACTGCCAGTGTGATATATGAAATATGCTGATATTTCTTCCAGTGTCTGAGTCAGATGAGGCAGATTCCAGTTCCTCCGTCAGGGTCTAAACATGCCAGAGGCTGGGCGCGGTGGCTCACGCCTATAATCCCAGCACTTTAGGAGGCCACAGCGGGTGGATCACGAGGTCAGGAGATCGCGACCATCCTGGCTAACACGGTGAAACCCCATCTCTACTAAAAATACAAAAAAATTAGCCAGGCGTGGTGGCGGACGCCCGTAGTCCCAGCTTCTCAGGAGGCTGAGGCAGCAGAATGGTGTGAAACTGGGAGGCGGAGCTTGCAGTGAGCCGAGATCATGCCACTGCACTGCAGCCCGGGCGGCAAAGCCAGACTCCAACTCAAAAAAAAAAAAAAAACAAAAAACATGCCAGAACCATGGGTTGAAATTACACTCTTTACTTGCTTTCCTAGGGAGGAGCTGTGCAGTGAGAAGCCAAGCAGGAAGCAAGCCTATTACAAATCAACTCGGATTAACCTTTCACTTACCTCTGCCAGAACTGGAGATATTTCAAGGTGAGGGGAAGATTTATGAATGTAATCAAGTTGAAAAGTTCGTCAGCCACAGTTCTTCAGTTTCACCACTTCAAACAATTTATTCTGGGGTCAAAACCCACATTTTTAATAAACACAGGAATGATTTTGTTGACTTTCCATTGCTGTCACAAGAACAGAAAGCACACATTAGGAGAAAACCTTTCGAATGTAATGAGCAGGGCAAAGTCTTCAGAGTGTCTTCAAGCCTTCCTAATCATCAAGTAATCCACACTGCAGATAAACCTAACAGATGTCATGAATGTGGTAAAGCCTTCAGGGACAAGTCAGGCCTTGCAAAACATTGGAGAGTTCGTACGGGAGAGAAACCTTACAAATGTAAAGAATGTGGCAAGCTCTTCAATCGAATTGCATACCTTGCACGACACGAGAAAGTACATACTGGAGAGAGTCCTTACAAATGTAATGAGTGTGGCAAGGTCTTCAGTCGAATTACATACCTTGTACGACATCAGAAAATTCATACCAGAGAGAAGCCTCATAAATGTAACAAATGTGGCAAGGTTTATAGTAGCAGTTCATACCTAGCACAACATTGGAGAATTCATACAGGAGAGAAACTTTACAAATGTAATAAATGTGGCAAAGAATTTAGTGGGCATTCAAGCCTCACCACCCATCTGTTAATCCACACTGGAGAGAAACCTTACAAATGTAAAGAATGTGACAAGGCTTTTAGGCACAAGTTCTCCCTAACAGTTCATCAGAGAAATCATAACGGAGAGAAACCTTATAAATGTCAGGAATGTGGCAAAGTCTTCACTCAAGTTTCACATCTTGCACGACATCAGAAAATTCACACTGGAGAGAAACCTTACAAATGTAATGAGTGTGGCAAAGTCTTCACTCAGAATTCACACCTTGCTAATCATCAGAGAATCCATACTGGAGAGAAACCTTACAGATGCCATGTGTGTGGCAAGGTCTTTAGACATAGTTCATGGTTTGTACAGCATCAGAGAAGTGTTCATGAGAGAGTCCTTACAAACTGAGTCTGGCAAACTCTATCATAAGTTCTAGCAATAAGCAACATCTGAGAGTATACTGGAAAGAAATCATTTAAATATACTATATGTGGCACAGGCTGTATCGAGACCCACCAAATCACTAGACATCAAAACATTCATCTTTGGTGAAGCCACACAAATGGATTGTGTGTGCCAAGGCTAACAAGTCAAAACATATTGAACCTAATGATATGATGTGTATAAAGGGTGCAAGGACACATGGAAATGGTCTGTTATGTTCGGGTTATTAAAAATGTAATTGGCTGGGTGCCGTGGCTCACGCCTGTAATCCCAGCACTTCAGGAGGTTGAGGTGGGTGGATTACAAGGTCAGGAGTTCGAGACTAGCCCGGCCAATATGGTGAAACCCCGTCTCTACTATAAATACAAAAAAATTAGCCGGGCATGGTGGCACATGCCTGTAATCCCAGCTATTCAGGAGGCCGAGGCAGGAGAATTGCTTGAATCCGTGAGGTGGAGGTTGCAATGAGCCGAGAGCGCGCCACTGCACTCCAACGTGGGTGACAGAGCGAGACTCTGTCTCAAAAAAAAAAAAAAAAAAATGGGATTTGAAAGGCCAAGTACAGTGGTTCATGGCTATAATCTTAGCACAATAGAAAGCCAAGACAGGAGGGTTACTTGACGCCAGGAGATCAAGATCAGTATGGGCAACGTAGCAAGGCCCATCTCTACAAAATAAAAAAAAATAAGCCAGGCCCCTGGCATGTGTCTGTAGTTCCAGCTACTCAAGAGGCTGAGGCAAGAGGATTGCTCAAGCCCAGGAGTTTGAGAGTTTGAGCAGTTAGCTCTAATCTTGCCATTTGTACTCCAGCTTGGGTGACAGAGCGAGACCCTGTCTCAAAAGAAAACAAAAAGGGTAGCTTTTATTACTTAAACCTGAACTTTGAAATCTCTTCATGTGCCTTCCCTACAGGCCTTTCACTGTGGTCTCTGGGAAAGAATCAGTAAGATGACAGGGCTGACTTCATTAGCTGAGGAGCGTTTCTATCCAATTTCCTGCAGGAATAAGGACACTGCCTTTTCAGATTAAAGATTGTCTGATTTAGAGACCATGGAGGTGGACAGAGAATAACAAAACTGTGATGGCAGTCATCATGCTTATTGCAGTTGGCACACTTTTCCTGACAGGCACAGTGCTGCTGTGCTCTCCAAATGACCATGAAATAGAGCACGCCATGACTTTAGGACACAGGGATTTTTATGGGAAGAGAGGTTATTAGGGACTGATTACGTAGTAGAGACGATGCAGGGGAAATGGTGTCCACCTTCTCCATTGGATAGTAATAGCTGCTGTTGAGCAAAGACTGATTAAAAAGTACTCTGATTTTTCAAATGGAAGAGAGAACAGTTAAATCAGAGTAGAGAGTTTAATCCAAACTACCAATGGAACATGTTCTTGAGTAGGATTCACATTTAACTGCTGGCATAATGTGCAACTGTTGGATTTTCTCATGTTTGGAACAATAAAGTTGAAATTTTCCAAAGTGTGAATGATTCACCTTCTTTCTACCAATATTGTTTTATCCCATCTCAGAAGGATACTTTATAGCAGACAATAATAAGGCACCATTAGGATTTTATTATTATTATTATTATTATTATTATTTTTTTTTTTTGAGACGGAGTCTCGCTCTGTCACCCAGGCTGGAGTGCAGTGGCGCAATCTCGGCTCACTGCAAGCTCCGCCTCCCAGGTTCACGCCATTCTCCTGCCTCAGCCTCTCCGAGTAGCTGGGACTACAGGCGCCCGCCACCACGCCCGGCTAATTTTTTGTATTTTTTTAGTAGAGACGGGGTTTCACCGTGGTCTCGATCTCCTGACCTCGTGATCCGCCCGCCTCGGCCTCCCAAAGTGCTGGGATTACAAGCGTGAGCCACCGCGCCCGGCCTATTATTTTTATTTATTTTTAAAATTATACTTAAAGTTCTAATGTACATGTGCATAACATGCAGGTTTGTTACATAGGTATACATGTGCCATGTTCGTTTGCTGCACCCATCAACTCATCATTTACATTAGGTATTTCTCCTAATGTTATCCCTCCCCC
>NW_026652287.1:33353672-33394426 GCF_009828535.3 Hylobates moloch | reverse complement strand
TTATCCCTCCCCCAGCCCCCCACCCCCCGACAGGTCCCGATGTGTGATGTTCCCCACCCTATGTCCAGGTGTATTGTTCAATTCCCACCTATGAGTGAGAACATGGGGTGTTTGGTCTTCTGTCACTGTGATAGTTTGCTGAGAATGATGGTTTCCAGCTTCATCAATGTCCCTGCAAAGGACATGAAGTCATCCTTTTTATGGCTGCATAGTATTCCCTTTTTTTTTTTTTTGAGATGAAGTTTTTGCTCTGTCACTCAGGCTGGAGTGCAATGGCACGATCTTGGCTCACTGCAACCTCTGCCTCCCGGGTTCAAGTGATTCTCCTGTCTACACCTCCCAAGTAGCTGGGATTACAGGCGTGCACCGCCATACCCGGCTAATTTTTTGTATTTTTAGTAGAGATGGGATTTCACCATGTTGGCCAGGCTGGTCTCGAACTCCTGACCTCAGGTGATCCAGCCGCCTCAGGTTCCCAAAGTGCTAAGATTACAGGCATGAACCAGGCGTGAGCCACCGTGCCTGGCCAGGATTTTTAAGGTTGAAGCATCCACAACAATTTTGTGTGTGAAATGAAATGACATGCACTTTTGGGTATGTACACTTGGGTAAGTATGATTTTGGGTAATAATACTTAGTACTTAAGTTATTCTCTCTACTCTTTGTTTTTGTTTTTTGTTTGTTTTGTTTTGAGATGGAGTTTCGCTCTTGTTGCCCAGGCTGGAGTGCAATGGTGTGATCTCGGCTCACCGCAACCTCCGCCTTCCAGGTTGAAGCAATTCTCCTGCCTCAGCCTCCTGAGTAGCTGGGATTACAGGCATGTGCCACCACCCCCAGCTAATTTTGTATTTTTAGTAGAGACAGGGTTTCTCCATATTGGTGAGGCTGGTCTCGAACTCCTGACCTCAGGTGATCTGCCCACCTCGGCCTCCCAAAGTGCTGGGATTATAGGCGTGAGCCACCGCACTTGGCCTACCTCTCTACTCTGCCCTAAGATACTTATGTGGGTAAAGTGAAAATCACGTAACAGTGCAGCTTCATCATCATATACCCTCAATGTTCATCACTGTTGGTAAACATGCACTGTATTATGTTTCTATGTGCCTTTTTCTTGTGTGCCAAATAAGACCCATGGCAGGCACCTTCATTTTCAGGAAGCAAAAATACTGATACAGTAATATGGAAAATAGGACAAAGTGTGGACTTCAGGATGAAAATATTGTAACAATCTTGCTATTGACCTCGTAGCGCTCAGTGACATAATTTGAAAATATTAATGTTCAGAAATGTTCTCTTGAGGATGAACACACAGAATGGGAATTTCGTTTTGCTTTGGTAGATTAACTAGAAACTTCATATTTTCACCCTTATAACCTTTTTGGTAATTTGAATTTTTGATCACTCTTCTGGAACTGCTTTGACATCCACCTGAAGTTTGGTTTGGATATTGAGAATAATGATGCCATTCACTAATGTGATCTGAAAATGTTTACTCCATAATGAGGCTTTCTGGGGAGAGCAGGGTAGACTTCCCCAGTTGGTCCAAATATGACTAGGGAATCGGCATAGGTGACTGGCTTGGGGTATGATGATTATTAAGGGATAGGCCTTGGGCAGGGGTGCCCACTTGTGGTTTGAACTTTCAGCTGGTGCCAAAGGAGTGGGCACTGAGGATTTTTCAGTTGGCCAGACGGGCAGAATAGGAAGAGGGAGTGCAGAGGTGTAAAAGGCGTTGGTGTTCAGACATCACAAAATGCAGTCAACTCTAGTACAACACTGAATGCTTCCTCTGGAAACTCCTGCCATCTTGGTTAGAAAAGACCCCGATTTTCTTCATGATAATATCTTACGTTCCTTTTATAGTTACAGATACAGGTCTCATTGCACAATATGATTGTTGAAAACACTTGTGAAATATTTTTTAGTAAAATTGCCTAAGATACTTTTTATAGTAGGCAATGAAAATTATTGTGTGGGTTTATAATAAATATAATGTATTATATAATATGATTCATTAAAATATATTTATTATAAACATGATATTACTAGAAGAGCATTTTTCCAAAAGCTGTGGAAATGTCATTTTCCCATTATAGCATTTAGCAATATATTCCATGGTCCATTTTCAACTCTAATAAAATTATATTTTGTGTTTATATATGTATATATAGACACATACATAATTTTTTTTTTTTTACTTTTTTCTTTTTCTATACATTGCATCCAGACGCTATGCTTGGTTTTTTTTTTTTTTTTTTTTTTGAGACAGTCTCGCTCTGTCACCCAGGCTGGAGTGCAGCGGCACGATCTTGGCTCACTGCAGCCTCCGCCTCCCAGGCTCAAGTGATTCTCCTGCCTCAACCTCCCGAATAGCTGGGATTACAGACGTGCACCATCACCACACCTGGCTAATTTTTGTATTTGTAATAGAGATGAGGTTTCACCATGTTGGCCAGGCTGGTCTTGAACTCCTGACTTCAGGTGATCTGCCTGCCTCGGCCTCCCAAAGTGTTGGGATTACAGGCATGACCCACCACGCCCAGCCAGATGCTATGCTTAATACATTTTTTCCGAATGTCACTCTAGTGAAAATTTTAGGGGACATAAAAATGAGACTGTTGTGAGGCCGGGCGCGGTGGCTCACGCTTGTGATCCCAGCACTTTGGGAGGCCGAGGCGGGCGGATCACGAGGTCAGGAGATCGAGACCACGGTGAAACCTCGTCTCTACTAAAAATACAAAAAAAAAATTGGCCGGGCGTGGTGGCGGGCGCCTGTAGTCCCAGCTACTCGGAGAGGCTGAGGCAGGAGAATGGCGTGAACCCAGGAGGCGGAGCTTGCAGTGAGCCGAGACTGAGCCACTGCACTCCAGCCTGGGTGAAAAAGCGAGACTCTGTCTCAAAAAAAAAAAAAAAATGAGACTGTTGTTTGGAGACAATATTTTTTGACAGGAGTATGCACAAGACAATGGCACGTATAAACGTTTTATTGTAAATATGAAAAAGGAAAAAATGCTTTCACTATATTAGAGAACTTGAAGTAATGTGAAGTGATTCCAAGCCTTTATCTTTATTTTATTTTATTATTTATTTATTTTTTTGAGATGGAGTTTCACTCTTGTTGCCTAAGCTAGAGTGCAATGGCGCGATCTCGTCTTCCTGCAACCTTCACCTCCTGGGAGCATGCTCCTCTATCTTTTTTTTCAGATGTTTGAGCTATTCCAGGTTTTTTGGGATTTCTGTTGGTTTGTTTTGTGTTTTGCTTTTCTACATAATTGTTTGGATAATCTTGTCAGTATCTACAAAGTGCCTTGATAGTAAATATATTAACCCTGTGTATCAATTTGGGGTAATTTCACATTTTTTTCTATGTTGGGTCTATCAATAAATTGATATTGTATATGTCTCTATCTGGGTGTCTTTGATTTCTTTCATCAGCATTTTGTAGTTTTAAAATCCTGAGAATGTTAAATTAACATATTTTTTGACTTTTTCTTTTTTTTTTTTGAGACAGAGTCTTGCTCTGTTGTCCGGTCTGGAGTGCAGTGGCACGATTTCGGCTCACTACAACCTCTGCCTCCTGGGTTCGAGCGATTCTCCTGCCTCAGCTTCCCGAGTAGCTGGGATTATAGGCGTATGCCACCATGCCCAGCTAATTTTTGTATTTTTAGTAGAGATGGGGTTTTACTGTGTTGGCCAGGCTGGTCTCAAACTCCTGACCTCAAATGATAGGCCCACTTCGGCCTCCCAAAGTGCTGGGATTACAAGCCTGAGTCACCACGCCTGGCCTTCACTGACCTTTTTATTGAGCAATCATATGTGGTATTGTATTTTTAATTTCAGGTTCCACGTGTTAATTGCTAGTGGATAGAAATATACGAGATTTTTGTATGTTGATGTTGTACCTTGAGACCTTGAAATTTTACTTTGGAGACTTTTGTAGATTTTTTTTGGAATATTCTACATAAAGCTATTTTGTTAGTTTCCTGTTGTTACCGGAGTGAATGCCTTAAAACAAGAAAAAATGTGTTCTTGCCCAGGCGCGGTGCCTCACGCCTACAATCCCAGCACTTCGGGACACTGAGGCAGGTGGATCACTTGAGTTCAAGAGTTTGAGACCGGCCTGGCCAGCATGGTGAAACCCCGTCTCTACCAAAAATATAAAAATTAACCAGGCTTGGTGGCGGGCACCCGTGATCCCAGGTACTTGGGAGGCTGAGGCAGGAGAATCGAGGTGGAGGTTACAGTGAGCTGAGATCGCGCCATTGCATTCCAGCCTGGGCAACAAGAGCGAAACTCTGTCTCAAAAAAAAAAAAAAGTACATAATGGGTAATATACAAGGGTGAGCCTTCTTTGTTGTTGTCGTTGTCTTGGTTGCTTGTTTGCTTTTTTTCTTTTTTTTTTCTTAGGGTCTCAATCTGTTGCCCAGGTTGGAGTGCAGTGGTGTGATCTCTCTGCTCACTGTAACCTCCACCTCGATTCTCCTGCCTCAGCCTCCCAAGTACCTGGGATCACGGGTGCCCGCTACAACACCTAGCTAGTTTTTGTATTTTTAGTAGAGATAGGGTTTCACTATGTTGGCCAGGCTGGTCTCCCAACTCCTGACTTCAGGCAATCCACTCGCCTTGGCCTCCCAAAGTGCTGGGATTACAGGCATGAGCCACCGTGCCTGGCCGACAAAAATAATTTTAAAGTAATGGCTAGTTCATCCATATCTATATGTACTCCCTATATACAGAATCTGAATTCAAATTCAATTATAGCCTTTTTTTCCCAGGTCACAGAAAACAGTCTCTTCTTGGAATTAATACAAGTTTATTTTTATCAGCTCACTTCTCTGATAGAGAAAATGTCTCCTCTTACCTGTCTTCATCAGGGCTCAGTTGGTACAAGAGAAATATCATGATAATTTAATTTTTTAAATGTTACATAGACATGACATTTTAATTACTGCTTGTATTTTGTAGTAAGACCAAAGAATTCATAATTCTATATGCTGTTTTCCCCATGATTAGTAGGAAAGAGAAAAACATTTTTCTAAATATCCTTTTTTTTTTTGGAGACAGAGCCTCACTCTGTTGCCCAGGCTGGAGTGCAGTGGCACAATCTCAGCTCACTTCAACCTCCGCCTCTGGGTTGAAGCAGTTCTCCTCCCTTCGTCTCCCAAGTAGCTGGGATTACAGTTGTGCACCACCACTCCCGGCTAATTTTTGTATTTTTAGTAGAGACAGGGTTTCCCCATTTTGGCCAGGCTGGGCTCGAACTACTAACCTCAGGTGTTCTGCGTGCCTCAGCCTCACAAAGTGCTGGGATTACAGGAGTGAGCCACCATGCCTGGCCTAAGTATACTTCTAAGTTTTTGTTCCATTTAACAGGTACAAACAATGGAAATTTCCTAACAATGGAAATTGACAAGCACACTTGGCAACAATTCATAATCTCTCTCTCTCTTTTTGAAAGGAGGTCTCTTTATGTTGCCCAGTCTGGGCTCGAACTTCTGGACTCAAGCAATTCTCCTGCCTCATAGTCCTGAGTAGCTGGGATCACAGGCCCGTGTCACTGTGCCCAGCTAGTGTTGTCTCTTGTACGTGACAGGAACAGATGCCAGACAACCAAAATGAATACTTAGGGCCCCTCAATACCATTCAAAGAGAGAAGTATGGGCAAAGTTTATGCTGACATTATTTTCAGTTTAAACTTTTTCATGTTCCATTTGACAATTATAACGTGCGTTTATTATGTTTTCAATTTTTCATGTTAGAATATGTGGTGACAATGTTGAAAGTGACTCCACTGCTAAATTCCTAGAAAATAGCAAAGGGTGGCCGGGTGCCATGGCCCACACCTGTGATCCCAGCATTTTGGGAGGCTGAAGAAGGAGACTTGCTTGAGCCCAGGAGTTCAAGAGCACCCTGAGCAACAGAGGGAGACCTTGTCTCTACGAACAGTTTTTTGTTTTGTTTTTTAAAATTATCAGAGCATGCTGGCATACACCTGTGATCCTAGCTACTCTGGAGGCTGACATAGGAGGATCACCTGCACTCAGGGAAGTCAAGGCTGCAGTGAGCCCTGCACTCCAGTCTAGCTGACAGAGCAAGACTCTGTCTCAAAAAAAAAAAAAAAAAAAGAAAAGAAAAAAAAAGAAAATAGAATAAAAATAAAAATTATTTGTGCTGGTGATCTCAGTTATTCAGGAGGCTAAGGTGGAGGTTCTCTTGAGACTGGTCCAGATTGCAGTGAAGCCCAATTGCACCACTGCATTCCAGCCTGGGCAACAGAGCAAGACCCTATGATTAAAAAAAAAAAAAAAAGGCCAGGTTCAGTGGCTCGTGCCTGTAATCCCAGCACTTTAGGAGGCCGAGACGGGCGGATCACGAGGTCAGGAGATCGAGACCATCCTGGCTAACACGGTGAAACCCCGTCTCTACTAAAAATACAAAAAATTAGCCAGGCGTGGCAGACGCCTGTAGTACCAGCTACTCGGGAGGCTGGGGCAGGAGAATGGAGTGAACCTGGGAGGCGAAGCTTGCAGTGAGCTGAGATCGCGCCACTGCACTCCAGCCTGGGCGACAGAGTGAGACTCCGTCTAAAAAAAAAAAAAAAAAAGGAAAAAAGAAAAGAAAATTGCAAAGGTTAAACACCCACCACAGCACCCTCCCACCCGCCCCTTCCTCCCTCTCTCACCTTTGTTTTCCTGGGAACAGCTTACTGGAGAGAACCAGCAGTGAAGAATTACTCTTCCTCATAGCACTTCATTAAGTCTAATGATCCCCGCCTTGTTTACAAAAGTAAAAGCCAGATGGAGACCTCCCAAATTCCCATCCTTTGACTTACCAAGGATTACTGAATTGTTTGTCCCCACTGCCAGGTGCTTTTGCACCGCCCCGTACCTGGTCCTTTCTAGCCTTGCTCCCTGCTCCACATAAAAGAAAAACTCTTTTCTTTGTGGCTCT
Organism: Hylobates moloch; assembly: GCF_009828535.3. NCBI lineage: Eukaryota > Metazoa > Chordata > Mammalia > Primates > Hylobatidae > Hylobates > Hylobates moloch. Next base: position 33,387,475 of record NW_026652287.1, on the reverse strand, counting down.
TGGTCATGTGGTGATCTTGTGGTTGGAGCATCGTTCCTATTGTAATAATCCTTTTGAATACGATCTCTCCCAACTAAAGTATGAATTTGTGTTTCGAGAGACGTAAATATTTTCATTATGCCATCTGTGTTGGAATCTGTTCATTCTTTTGTATTTGTGTGTGGCATAGGCTATAAAGTATACTCAACAGTTGAAAATAGTTCCTATGTTAGTAAAATATTTTGAATCTTCAATGATTTGCATCTGTGTTATAATGATATTACAGGGTAAGCATATGTTAAAATCTCTGAGGAAATATTCATTTTTACTTATTAGAGAAAAACTATATCCATGTTGGTCCCTTGAAAATTTTATGCTAATTTTATATCCTAACAGGATCATATTTTTGTTGTTGTTGTTGTTTTTTGTTTTTTTGGATGAATAGATGGAGTCTCACACTGTCACTCAGGCTGGAGTGTAGTCACCTAATCTTGGCTCACTGCAACCTCCGCCTCCGGGGTTCAAGCAATTCTCCTGCCTCCACCTCGAGCTGGGATTGCACGCGCGCACCACCACGCCCGGCTAATTTTTGTATTTTTAGTAGAGATGGGGTTTCACCATGATGGCCAGGCTGATCTCAAACTCCTGACCTCAAATGATCCACCTGCGTTGACCTCCCAAAGTGCTGGGATTACAGGTGTGAGCCACCTCGCCCGGTTAATGCTTTTTTAAAAGCAACAATTGGTGACCTAAATTCTCACTGGCCTTAGCCCTCCATGCCCCTGGTGCTGTCACTAGAACACTCTCTGGAGCTGAGCACAGGGTTACCTGTGTCCCTCCCGAAAGAACAGGGAATAGAAAAGGAGAGGATTTCTATTCTGCTTTGTGGGCCGTCAGCATGAACTTGCACATTCTACCCAGGCAGGGCTTTGTAGTTCACATATTAACTTGTGTCGCTTTCACAGACAATCCCAGGGCTTTTTAATTAAATTGCTAAATTTAGTTTTTTATGTATTTATTTTAGAGACTGAGTCTCTGTCGCCCAAGCTGGAGTGCAGTGGCCGTTGTAACTCAGTGTAAACTCGAGCTCCTGGGCTCAAGAGATCCACCCGCCTCAGTCTTCGGCGTAGCTGGGACTACAGGTGCCCGACCCCACGGTCGGCTTAAGATTAACTTTAATAGCAGGAATTTTCCTGGATCTAATCATTAGCCCTCTGTCCTGGCAAGAGTACAGTTCGGAGACAGCTGAGTTGCTCCAGCTTCCTTGACAGGTCTCGCCTGCAAAACCCGGAAAACAGAGGCACTGGAAGCGAGGCGGAGGGAAGCGCAAGCCCCGCCCCCCCCGCCCCCGCCCCCGCGTTGACCCCGGCCAGGCCCGGCCCCGCCCTGCTCAGACCCCTCCGCTGCGCGCGCAGTTTCCCACAAACCCGGAAGCGGATCGCGTGGAGTGAAGGTCACGCCGCGGCGCGTGAGTTTCCCTTTGTGTAAATTAATCTGCGCTTCCCAGCTCCCCCGCGCTTCTGTACCCAGGATCTGAGGGGCCACACAGACCTTGAAATCCTCGCACCGCTCCCTCTACCCTGACCAAATTGAGGCGTCTCCGTGAGAGTCAGGCGGTCGCTTCCCTGTGTGTTTAAATCGCTCGGCGGCGGGTCCTGTCTCCGTCTTTCTGCCACAGGCCATGTGGTCACCTCCTGTCGCGGAGTTTTCCTGCTTCAAATCCTTCAGTGATGCTTACATCCACCCCTCACAGCGTAAAGTCCTCCTCCGCTAGGCGGATTCCGGTCTATCAGGTCCCCCAAGCCTCGCCTTTGTTGGCCCTGGAGCTCAGCGCTCCAGTCTCAATCCAGGAGAAGCCGCGTCTTCTGCCGAATCCTGGGATTCTGCAGACACTACCCCTCTCTTGATCCAGACCCTACCTTTACCCTCCTTGATACGGGGCTCCGCTACTCCCCAGGCCTCCTCTTCCCAGCCACCGCTTCTCCTAACCCTGGGTGTGGGGAGGTGACTTATTCTGTCTCTTGACATCTAGTGTTCTTGCGGGCCAAATAACACTCCACTGAAAAGGTGTTCTGCATGTGGGCATCGGATCCCAAATACTTCCATGGGAATGTGTGCAGAAAGGGATGGAGAGCGAGGGAGAAGAAAGAGAAACATTTTGAAGGAGAAAAGAAGATTGAGGGAGAGCCATAAGTAGATGGCAAAGTAGAGAGTGGATGGGGGATTTGCAGAGACAGCGAATGAAGCTGGGAAAGTAGCAAGGGGAGAAAAGCAACTGGAGAAATGCAGAGAAAAGTTCCATCTCTGGAGAGTTGAAGGACAGCAAGATAGTGAGAGGGGCAGCAAAGTGGGAAGTTCCTCAGTTTGAGAGTGGGGGAGAGGAGGAGGGATTTGGAGCCAGGGCAGACAGAGCAGCATAGTGCTGGGACAGCAAGAGGAGTCAGCTGGTGACAACGAGAGCAGAGGGAGAACCACAGCAGGTGGAGGCCTGGGATCTCAGGGTGCCAGAGAGTGGGGACAAGTGGGTGTAACAGAAAAGAAGGGATTTAACAGGGAGAGCAGAGAGGGAGCAGAGACAGGGAAAGAGACAGGACCGGGCACAGTGGCTCACGCCTGTAATCCTAGCACTTTGGGAGGCCGAGGTGGGTGGATCACCTGAGGTCAGGAGTTTGAGACCAGCGTGGTCGACATGGTGAAACCCCATCTCTACTAAAAATACAAAAATTAGCCCGGCGTCAGCACGCGCATGTAATCCCAGCTGCTCGGGAGGCTGAGGCAGGAGAATTGCTTGAACCCGGGAGGCGGAGGTTGCAGTGAGCAGATTGCGCCATTGCACTCCAGCCTGGGCGACAAGAGCAAAACTCCATCTCAGGAAAAAAAAAAAAAAAAGAGGCAGAAATAGGTGGAGATTGGGATGATCAAAGATGGAGCAGAAAGTTTAGGAGAGGGGCGAAACAAGTTGCCAGAATGGAGCAGAACAGGTGGAAGAGAAGGAATAGAAGGAAGAAGGGGAGAAACATCAGGAGAAGAGAGGGGCTCAAAATGAGCAGAATCTTAGGGGAAAAATAAAGAGGGGGAAAAAAGCTAGAGAAAGAAGGTGAGAATGAGAAATGCGTACAGAATGAGGGAGGGAAACAGTACTGAGAAAAGAAGAAACCCTGGGTGCAGATGAACGGTGAGTTGATTGGATATTATGATTAAGTTGTGACATTGATTTATCTGTTTATAATCTGATAATATGAAATATACTTTAAAAATACAGATGAAGATGAAATGTACGAAACTCCTGTCTGTAAGGCTGGTGCATTTTATAATTCTTGGCATCAGACTTTAGCTTCCGCTCACATTCCCTATTCAGGCACAGGTCAGTGACTTGAGTCATTCAGGTGTGGGTCACCCACTTTCCTTTTCCTGGGATGGGGTAGGGTGTGGGCGAGTGTATAAGACAGCAAGAAAACCGAAGTATTTTTCTTACTCTTGCAGTCAACACCATAATGAACACTCAACACAGAATGCTTCATATCTGATGAACAAAATGTGTGGGGATTTCTTCCCACCAACAAACAATTCGTCAGACTCCGCCTGGGTGATCCGTAATTTCACTCAACTTGACGCTGTCTACGTGAAGTTAGCATCATATCCCACAGGTTGGGGGCTCAGTTCCACAAGGCTGCCCCTACTTCACGTGCTGGTTGTAAGTTCCTGGTTGGGACCTGAACTTCAACCAAACATCTAAAAATTGAAGATTCCCTTGACCCTTTCCTCAGATTTTATTAATTCGTTAGCCTCGTTCACAGAACTCAAGGAAGCATTTTGCTTAGTTTTACCCATTTGCTATGAAGAATATTGCAAAAGATACAGATGACTAGCCCGATGGAAGAACCCTCCTAGCAAATTAATCAAAAGAAGGGGCTTTGGGATACCCTGATTTTTTTTTCTTTTGTTTTGTTTTGAGACAGAGTTTCACTCTTGTTGCCCAGGCTGGAGTGCAATGGCGTGATCTCAGCTCACTGCAACATCCACCTCCCGGTTTCAAGCATTTCTCCTGCCTCAGCCTCCCAAGTAGCTGGGATTATAGGTGTGTGCCACCATGCCCAGCTAATTTTTGTAGTTTTAGTAGAGACATGGTTTCACCATGTTGGCCAGGGTGGAATAAATGGAGTTCAGTACTGTTTGAATCAAGTTCCAGGCATCCAGTGGGGGTCTTGAGACATATCCCCATGGATAAGGGGATTCCACTGTGTTCTGCATCTGGCACTGAGCACCAAGGCTCTGTGTCCTCCATTTCTGAGGGATTACATGAGCCTGGGATCCATAGAGAGGGGAGGAGGGGCTGTGCTCTGCATGGGGTTTGGTCAGGGCTGGGTCTGGCCCTGAAGGGGAACTTAGACCAGGCCAGCTCCCCACTGCTGCAGCATGCATGTGGGCATCTCTAGGAGGGGAGCAGGTTCTGAAGATGAGTAAAAAACTCACTTCTTGTTCTTCCTGTAGGAGTTTCTTGTCCCTGCATCAACTCTGGTGCAATGGGCAGCAGAGGACATCTTTCCACAGGGTGAGGTCTAACCTGTGTGTGTGATTGTGGCACAGGAAGAGGGTGTGTTGATTCTCAGCCCTAAACAGCATATTTTTGACATTTAGGATTGACTTCTAAAGAGTCATGCTGTGTGATGAAAAAGCCCAGAAGAGAAGGAAGAGGAAAGCAAAGGAGTCAGGGATGGCTCTTCCTCAGGTGAGATGATATTCTTGGTGGATTTTTCTGTCTCCTTTCTTTCAGAAACGCTGGGCCTTGGAGTTGGGAATCTTCTCTGAGTCTGAAGTGTCCTGCCTGACAGGTTTGCTCACGCTTACCTATGCCTTCCCTCAGTGCCGAGACCAGCTTGGTCGTGGGGACCCTAACCTAGTGGCACTAGAGGAATTAAAGACACAGACACAAGAATAGAGTGTAAAGTGGGATCAGGGGCCAACAGCCTTCAGAGCTGAGAGCTTCGAACAGGGTTTTACCCACATTTTATTGACAGCAAGCCATTGATAAGCATTGTTTCTATAGATTATAGATTAACTAAAACCATTCCTTACGGGAAACAAAGCATTCTTAGCAAGGAGTAGAGAAACAGGCTCTGGCTAATTATCTGCAGCAAAAACGTGTTGAGACACAGGCCACTCATGCTATTGTTTGTGGTTTGAGCAGTTTTCCGCTCCGGGCAGGCCAGGTGTTCCTTGCTGTGGTCCAATAAACCAACAACTTCAGCCGTGTGTGTCATAGCCATCACGAGCACATTTCATTGCTGCAAAAATCCTGCTTATGGCCAGTTTCTTTAAAGCCTGTTTATGACAGGCTTAGGGCCTGTTGCCAGCATGTCCCCCTTTCTGTTTTTGCAAGGCGGCAAAGGCAAAGGCTGCTTTGTCACGGTGGGCTACTTCTCACTGGATTCGGGATTCGGATCTTCAGACTACACAAAGACAAACAACACAGATTAAAAGCACAATCATCATTGAAATCACAGCACCTCCAAGTGTCTTGATCCATTTTAATGTGTTAATAGCTGCTAATCCGTCTGCAGCTCCTTCAAGCTCTTTAGTTCCTGGCATTAGCATCAGATGTGCCTGAGAGGCTTGGAATACTTGTTCCTTCAGTTTTGTAATATCTAAAGATAAATTTCCAGTATGACCCTTTAAATGTCTGTTAACTCTTTCCTACTCATGCTCTGTTTCATTATACAGATGAGGAGTAATGCAAAAATCAGAAGTATTCTAATCACACTGTATCTGCATTCTATATTCTGGACTAACTACTTGATCTCCTAGCCACATTACAGTTTATCGGAGATCATTGATTTGATTACCTAGTTTTCGGTCTGTGTTAGTCTGGGAATTCCACCACAAAGTAGAATTTTTCTGCCAATTATTTACATAGTCTACTCTTTGTACTGTGGGATGCAAAGTAACTCCAGCTACCATGGCAGTAGCTGTGACAGCAATCAATCCCATCATGATTAAAATTAAAGTGGCAACGAAATGCCAAGAGTACCTCAAATTCTTTTGAAGAATTTCAGTAATGTATGCACAGAAGGAGAGGCTTCCCAAGGACAGGAAAGCTTTACAGGTATGCATACTCCTTCTCAGGCTCTTACTACTAAAATAGAATGATCAGTATTATACAAGGAAGAATTCACACAAGAAAACAATGTAGGCCGGGCGCGGTGGCTCAAGCCTGTAATCCCAGCACTTTGGGAGGCTGAGGTGGGCGGATCACGAGGTCAGGAGATCGAGACCATCCTGGCTAACACGGTGAAATCCCGTCTCTACTAAAAATACAAAAAATTAGCCGGGCATGTTGGCGGGCACCTGTAGTCCCAGCTACTCGGGAGGCTGAGGCAGGAGAATGGCGTGAACCCGGGAGGCAGAGCTTGCAGTGAGCCGAGATGCGCCACTGCACTCCAGCCTGGGGGACAGAGCAAGACTCCGTCTCAAAAAAAAAAAAAAAAAAAAAGAAAACAATGTATATTCGTATATTCTTGGCCGGGCGCGGTGGCTCACGCTTGTAATCCCAGCACTTTGGGAGGCCGAGGCAGGCGGATCATGAGGTCAGGAGATCGAGACCACAGTGAAACCCCGTCTCTACTAAAAATACAAAAAAATTAGCCGGGCGTGGTGGCGGGCGCCTGTAGTCCCAGCTACTCGGAGAGGCTGAGGCAGGAGAATGGCGTGAACCCGGGAGGCGGAGCTTGCAGTGAGCCGAGATCAGGCCACTGCACTCCAGCCTGGGTGATAGAGCAAGACTCTGTCTCAAAAAAAAAAAAAAAGGAAAACAATGTATATTCTTGACAAGTCACATGATGATTAGGGAGATCAAGTTTTAAATCGCTTACTACAAACAGAGAAGGGGGCCTTATTGTCAGTCTCGACATGGCTGCAACTGGGGGGTTCTCGGGTTCCTCCCAAAATCTCTTCCTCAGCATCTGGCTCATGATAAGATTTCAGATGTCTTAATGGTATCCAAATCGGCTGCTGGTTTTGGCCTGGAGATACACAAGCATAACTTCTACCCCAAGTTGTTATTTTACCTATTTCCCAACTTTTTGTTATCGGATCTCTCCACCAAACCAGTTGTTCTGCTTCTGTCTTTGCAGCTGATTTCTGTAGATGCTGTTCAGCTGCTGATAGCATCTGGCCTTTAGGCAGACTCAAAAAATTTCAAGTCAATAGTGCTAGATTCAATTGCATAATTGGAATTCCATAATCACTGTTCCCCCCTTTGTGTTTTTGTAATTGCTCTTTTAGGGAGAGATTCATTCTTTCCACAATGGCTTGTCCTTGTGAATTATATGGGATGCCAGTAATGTGTTTAATACTCTATATAGAGAAAAATGTAGCTAGAGCTTGGCTAGTACAGCCTGGGGTGTTATCTGTTTTAATAGAAGCTGGAATGCCCATCACTGCGAAGCATTGCAGAAAATGCCATTTAACACAGGCAGAAGATTCTCTTGTTTGACAGGTAGCCCAAACAAAGTGAGAAAAGGTATCTACACATACATGCACATAAGCCAGTTTACCAAAAGAAGGAACATAAATGACATCCATTTGCCAAAGAGAATTAGGTTCCAATCCTCGAGGATTAACTTCTCCTGTGAAAGATGAGGAAGGCACCATTTGGCAAGTTGGGCATCGCTGGATAATAGCTTTAGCTTCTTTCCAGGTAGTGCTGTATCTACATTTTAGACCAGAGGCATTAACATGGGTTAAATTGTGAAAGTGTCTAGCATTAGATATTGCAGTAGCAACTAGGCGATCAGCCATTTGATTCCCTGCAGTTAAAGGTCCTGGAAAGGGTGTATGGGCTCTAATATGAGTAATGTAAAAGGGTGCATTCTATTCCTAACTGTGGTTTGTAATTGGGTAAATAGTCATTAGCTGTTCATCTGTATGAAATCGTAACTGAGCATTTTTAATTGTGTGGAATGGACTACATATGAAGAATTAGAAATTACATTGACAGGCATCTTAAAAGCAGTCAGTACCTTAATTACAGCTACAAGCTCCGATTTTTGAGCTGAAGTATAGGGCATCTGGAAAACTAGTTTTTGATCCAGAATAAGAAGCGTTACTATTACTAGACCCATCTGTAAAAACATTTTCAGCACTTTTAATTGGTTTAAATTTAGTTATTCTAGGGAGAATCTAATTAGTTAATTTTAAAAATTGAAATAATTTTGTTTTTGGAAAGTGATTATTAAGAACACCCATGAAATCAGCTAACTGGGTTTGCTAAGTAAGATTATTTATAAAGGATTGTTGTATTTGTGCGTTTGTAAGAGGGACAATAATTTTTTCAGGGTCATATCCATGCATTTTAACATTTCAAATTCTCCCATTTCCTATCAGAGTAACAATTTGATCCAAATAATGAGTTAGAATCCGTGAATTCATATGTGGAAGAAAAAGCCATTCTACCAAGTCTGCTTTTGGACAGTAACACCAGTAGGTGAATGCTGAGTTGGAAAAATCAATAAGTCTAAAGTCTTTTCTGGATCTATTCTATTTATTTGAGGTTTTATATACTTGTTTTTCAATGAGTTGTAACTCTGCCTCAGCCTCCTTTGTTAATTGCTGAGGGCTAGTGAGACTAGGATCTCCTTTAAGGATAGAAAATAGATTACTCATGGCATAGGTAGGAATGCCTAGAGCAGGTCGTATCCAATTAATGTCCCTTAGTAAGTTTTGAAAGTCATAAAGTGTTTTCAGTTGATCCTATGGTTACTTTCTGTGGAACTATTGTAGTGTCGTTTACCAAGGTCCCTAAGTAGGAGTAAGGAGTAGTAGTCTGAATTTTGTCAGGAGCTACAATTAAACTGGCACGAGAAATCGAATTTTTTAAGTGATCATAACATTTGAGTAATATTTCCTGAGTGGGGGCAGCACAAAGAATATCGTCCATATAATGAATAATGTTAACACTGTGAAAATTTTTTATGAGTAGGTTCAATTGCTTGTCCTACATAAGTCTGACAAATTGTTGGACAGTTTAACATGCCTTGTGGCAACACTTTCCAATGAAAATGCTTAGCAGGCTGCAGGTTGTTTACCGCAGGAATTGTAAATGCAAACCGTTCACAGTCTTGCTCAGCTAAGGGGATAGTAAAGAAACAGTCTTTTAAATCTATGACTATTAAAGGCCAGTTTTTTTGAATCAGCAGGAAAAGACAATCCTGGCTGCAATGCCCCCACAGGTTGTATAACTGAATTAATGGCTCTAAGATCTGTCAACATGCTCCACTTATGTGATTTTCTCTTAATAACAAAGACTGGAGAATTCCAGGGGGAAACTGTTGGAGCTGTGTGTCCTTTTTCGAATTGTTCAGTAACTAATTTCTCTAAAGCCTCCAGTTTCTCTTTACTTAGCGGCCATTGTTTTATCCAAGTTGTTTTGTTAACCATTTTAAAGGTATAGGTTCTGGAGATTTAACAATGACTGCCATGAAAAATTATATCCTAAACCCTGGTGAGAATTTTGTCCTTCTGCTTGAAGTGGTTTCTTTAACCCTTTTAAATTTTTTTCTAATCCCATGCCAGGCACATACCCCACCTCTTGTATCATATGCTGACTTTGAGGGCTATATAATTGTTCTGGAATTAACACTTGTGCTCCCCATTGCTGTAATAAATCTCTTCCCCATAAATTTATAGGTACAGAAGTTACAATTGGTTGGCCAGGTGTGGTGGCTCAAGCCTGTAATCCCAGCACTTTGGGAGGCCAAGGCGGGCGGATCATGAGGTCAGGAGTTCGAGACCATCCTGGCCAACATGGTGAAACCCTGTCTCTACTAAAAATACAAAAAAATTAGCTGGGCATGGTGGCGGGCACCTGTAGTCCCAGCTACTCAGGAGGCTGGGGCAGGAGAATGGCGTGAACCTGGGAGGCGGAGCTTGCAGTGGGCTGAGATCATGCCACTGCCCTCCAGCCTAGGAGACAGAGCCAGACTGCATCTCAAAAAAAAAAAAAAAAAAACAGAAGTTACAATTGGTTGAATAGTCCCAGATTGTTCACTGGGTCCTTCACAATGCAATATATAACTGCTTTGATATACTTTATGGGCTATACCAACTCCAACTATGTTAAATTGAGTGGGTTGAATTGGCCACACGGATGGCCAGTGCTGTAGAGAAATGATTGAAATGTCTGCTCCTGTATCTACCAATCCTTTAAATTTTTTTCCTTGTATAGTTATTTCACATAGTACTAATGTTTATTAGTAATTTGATTCACCCAATAAGCTGCTTTGCCTTGTTTATTTGTGCTTCCAAATCCTCTCGTTCATTTAGTTTCACTTTTCCCCATTTCCACTTACGGCACAATCAGGAGCTGTGCTATGGGCTCTCCTGGCTCTGCTTTCCAGGGAACAGAAGTAGATATAACAATTTGAATTTCCCCATTGTAATCTGAGTCAATGACTCCTGCATGTACTTGCACTCCTTTTAAATTTAAACTAGACTTACCTAGAAGTAATCCTACTGTCCCCACTGGCAAGGGTCCACAGACTCCTGTTGGCACTTTTTGCAGGGGTTCCCCAGGCAGAAAGTTCACAGGTTTTGTGCAACATAAATTTACTGCAACACTACCGGCTGTGGCAGGGGACAGGTATTGTATGGGGGTGAGGGAGTGGCCTGAGCTGGAAATGCCCTGATTTGGGACGAGGCCCGGGACGGGCCCCTCATGGCCTTTCCTGAAATCGGGTTCTCATCTTTATCAAACTTAGAGTGACATTGATTAGCCCAATGTTTTCCTTTTTTACATTTTGGACATATTTCAGGCTCAGCAGATTTCTTTTTTCCCCCAACTGGCAGCCTGACTTGCTGTTTTTTTCTACATTCTTTTTCAGTATGACCATGCTTCCCCCAGTTAAAACAAGCTCCAGGAAATGGAGTGTTTCCTTTACCTACTTTCAGTCCTGCCATTGCCTGGGCTAGCGGAGTAGTCTTATGCAGTTTACCTCCGATACCATCACCAGCTTTAATGTAGTCAACCATATGTGCTTTTCCCCAATAGGTTGCAGAGTGGCTTGGCACTCAGGATTGGCATTGTCGAAAGCTAATAACCGCAACACTATGTCCTGAGCAGCCGAATCTGCAATCACCTTTTTAAGAGACTCCTGTAATCTAGCTATAAAATCTGGGTACAGTTCTTTCAGTCCCTGCTTGACAGCACTTGAAGGATATTGTTCCCTGCCTGAAGTGATTTTTTCCCAAGCTCTAATGCACACTCCTCTAAGCTGCTCTATGGCATCATCCCACTTGTACATCTAAACCACCCCAGCCACCGACTCCCAAAAGTTGGTCTGCACTTATATTAATTTGAGGTTGGGCCTGGGCGTTGTGAGCAGCCTGGATGGAAGCTTCATTTCCCCACCAAGTTTTAAATTGTAAGAACCGAGCAGGAGTTAGATAAGCTCGAGTAAGTGCATCATGGTCAGTAGGAATCATTCAATCGGAGACAGCAACATTCTTTAACAGTCCCATTGCAAAAGGAGAACCTGGTCCATATTGATTAATAGCTCGTTTAAATTCTTTAAGTATTTTAAAAGGAAAAGGCTCAAATGTAGCCATCATATTCCCCTGTTGATCAGGTGGGTGTATTCTAACAGGGAACTGCTAAGCATCCATATCACACTCTCATCTAGCTTGCTGGATTCCTGCCTGAATAGAACTGAGAGCAGTTGCTCAAGGTGCTGCTCGAACAGTCACTAGGGCAACTACTTTTTGCCCAGTGTCCTCTGGAAAAGAAAGATCTGGAGGGTGAGGCCACTCTTTCTTCAAAGTGATGAGGGGGTGTAGACGGGTAGGGACAAACCTCTCCCTCCTTTGCTGCTTTAGCTGGCAAGGAAACCTCTGTCACTTCTTCTGTACTTCATTACACTCCCCTTCTTCCTCTGATTCCTCTTCCTTATCATCTGTGTGGAAAGGCTCCAAGGTGGAACGAACCAGAGCCCACACTGACCAGACAGTTATAGGAATATCCTCAGCGCCATCCTTATGTGCCTTCTTCAGTGTGCTGCCTACCTTTCCCCAGACCTCTACATTCATAGTTCCTCAGTCTGGATACCAGGGGCAATATTTCTCTACCACACTAAAAACCTGCATGAGTCGGCTAGTGCTAACCTTTACTCTTCCTTTTCTGAGGAGCTGCTGAAGCAGACTCAAGCCTCATGTCTGCTCGACCCTTGTCGAGCTTCCAAGCTCCCCTTCTTATTCACCACAGGGATTGCTTAAGAGTACTTGGGTGTTCTCCAGCATAGTTCCATGTTCTCCAGCCGTCACTCTGGCGACCCTTCAACCCAGGTTTGAGCCCCATGTTGGGCGCCACTTGCTGAGACCAGCTCAGTCGTGGGGACCCTAACCTAGTGGCACTAGAGGAATTAAATACACAGACATAAGAATAGAGTGTAAAGTGTGATCAGGAGGCCAACAGCCTTCAGAGCTGAGAGCTGTGAACAGAGTTTGACCCATATTTTATTGACAGCAAGCCAGTGATAAGCATTGTTTCTATAGATTATAGATTAACTAAAAGCATTCCTTACAGGAAACAAAAGATTCTTAGCAAGGATTAGAGAAACAGGCTCTGGCTAATTATCTGCAGTTGTCTACTCTGGGCAGGCCGGATGTTCCTTGCCCTGCTCCAGTAAAGCAACAACTTCTAGCAGTGTGCATCATAGCCATCATGAGCACATTTCATTGCTGCGGAAATCCTATTTATGGCCAGTTTCTTTAAAGCCTGTTTATGACAAGCTTAGGGCCTGTTGCCAGCACCGCAGTCCCTCTAATCTCACTTAGATTCCATCTCCCGTTACCCAGTGACATGAACTAGGGATGAGGCTTCACTGGGCATGGTTCTGGGAAGGGCTCACTCCCTAGCATGGATGGAGATGGGGTGCAGGCCGCATGGTGTTAGAGCTGTTGGGCAGTATGGATTGTTCAGGGGCCACATCCGAGTGCACCATCACCTCTCTGTAGAACAGAAGCTGCACGTGGAAGTCATGTATTGTTGTGCACAAGCACCTAGTAAATTCTAGGAAAGGAGTGAAGGAAGGAGAAAGTTTTCTGCTTGATTTTTTTTCTTTTTTTTGAGACCGAGTCTTGCTCTGTCATCCAGGCCGGAGTGCAGTGGCACAATCTCAGCTCACTACAACTTCCGTCTCCCTGGTTCAAGCAATTCTTGTGCCTCAGTGTCCCGAGTAGCTGGGATGTCAGGTGCCCCCCACCACACCCAGCTAATTTTTGTATTTTTAGTAGAGATGGGGTTTCAACATGTTGACTAGGCTGGTCCTGAACTCCCAAGCTCAGGTGATCCACCCGCCTCAGCTTCCCAAAGTGCTGGGATTATAGGCGTGAGCCACCGTGCCCAGCCTTCCTGCCTGATTTTTACTAAAGTTGAAGCTAAACGCCTTTCCCAGTTTTTTACTTCTAGCTTGGTTCAGGGAGGACGTTCTCTCATCATTCTCAGCGCGTGCCTCTCACAGAGACCGATTTTCCTTCGGGGAGTCTCCTGCACCAGCTGTGTTAAGCAAAAAATGTGATAATTTTGCTCAGAGATTGGAGCAGATTTATTTATTTATTTTTTTGTCAAGAGAGGAGGAAATCATATTCTTGTCTACCAATTATTATTATCATTTTTTAACATCAAATTATGTGTAAATTTGTCTTATAGGAAAACTCCAAATGTACAGGTTAGGCCATCAAATACAAAACATTCCCTGTCCTAAATGTCTACGTGACATGTAAATAGTTGTTATGGGAGGGAGCCTTTCACCCTCTCTCAGTCTCACTGGGGACCCACTGCTGTCAGCTCTGTCAGGAGTGAGAGCAAGTCCTGTAGAATTATATGTATACAGCATTGTGGTGTTTTAAGTAAAATTCTCAGTGATTGTTTTATGATACTTTATTCTGTAAGCTGTGAAAGTTTGCTCCTTTACACCTTCATGTGAACGTTCTCTGAATTAACAATCAGTCACCTCTCTGTTTTTAGTGTCTGGCTTGGTTCAGGGAGGATGAGCTCTGGTCAGCCCAGCTGGAGACTCTGGAGGTCCCTCGCCTTGTCTGGGATGTGTCCTCTCTGGGCTTTGCTTGTTAACCTCCTCACTGAAGGGGGTGACCAGGTTCTGCTGAGTGCCCCTTTCTGCACCTGCTCTTCAGCCTGTGTGGGGCAATAGGAACCTGGGGTCTGCACCATCACCTAGTGTCTGCTGCGTTACTGCTGGCTCTAGTTTATGCTGGTGCCTTTGTTCTCAGTGGCTTCCTGACCTGGGGCCCTGTTACTTCAGTGCTTATGTTCAGACAAGACAGAAACTTGTCCCTTAGGCAGTTCCCTGAAAAGTCAGAAGGTTGGATAGACATTCCCATTGTTTTCCTCTCTCAGGAGATATCTGGAGTTTGTGGTATCCTCTGGATGATGGCATGTCATGCCTGGGCAGGGGTTCTGGTGAGTGTGTGTCACATATTTTCACACTCAGCTCCCAGTAGGTTGACTTGGTACTGGTGCATCTCTGGGCGCAGCCTCCTGAGGGGCTTCTGGATTTCTCATAAAAGTCAATTGGCCCACGTATTCTTGTTTAAGTTGTGTCTACATGGATTCAAAATGGTCCGGGGCTTCCTATTCCTCTGTCTTGCTGACATTACTCTTTTAGTAGAGTTGCAGATTTCTTACACAGGTCTGGAATGTCTTCTAGTTAGGGGCCATGTATATTTCCTAAGGGAGATGTCAGATGTTTCTTTACTGTGTGTGTCATTTTATAAATAGTGCTGCTAAAGAAGGATACTTTTTTCAATATATTCTTTCTTCTTTTTTTTTAAATTTATTTTCTTCTTTTAATTCTTTTTTCTTTCTTTCTTTTTGAGACAGAGTCTTGCTGTGTCACCCAGGCTGGAGTGCTGTGGCAGGATCTCAGCTCACTGCAACTTCTGTCTTCTGGGATCAAGCAATTCTCATGCCTCAGCCTCACAAGTAGCTGAGATTACAGGCGCCCACCACCACACCCAGCTAATTTTTTGTATTTTTAGTAGAGATGGGGTTTCACCATGTTGGCCAGGCTGGTCTCGAACTCCTGACCTGAAGTGATCCGCCTGCGTCGGCCTCCCAAAATGCTGGGATTACAGGCTTGATCCCAGCACTGCACCAGGCTAATATATTCTTATTAGTTAATATGCTAAAATGACATTCTTTGTCTTGGTTAAAATAATTTTGTTAATTATATATATTTTTAAATCCAGCGTTTTCCTGCCCCCAACCCCCACTACTTATTTTTTGTTTAACCTCTCTTTCTGGTCCCTGCCCAGGCATCCTGTGCAGTGGTGATTGGCTGCAGCACAGACCAGCCCCCTTTTCCCTGCCTTAAAGTCAAGGAAATGTCTGCCATGTTTACTGCTGATTATCATGTTTCATGAGACGTTCTTGCTTAATGATATGGTTTTTTTTTTTTTTTTTTTTGAGATGGAGTCTTGCTCTGTCGCCCAGGCTGGAGTGCAGTGGCGCAGTCTCGGCTCACTGCAAGCTCCGCCTCCCAGGTTCACGCCATTCTCCTGCCTCAGCCTCTCCAAGTAGCTGGGACTACAGGCGCCTGCCACCACGCCTGGCTAATTTTTTGTATTTTTAGTAGAGATGGGGTTTCACTGTGGTCTCGATCTCCTGACCTCGTGATCCACCCGCCTCGGCCTCCCAAAGTGCTGGGATTACAAGCGTGAGCCACCACGCCAGGCCTGATATGGTTGTTTTTGTTTTCAAATTTTATTTTAATTATCTAGCAATTTCGTAAGATGTATACTGCTGAGATATTTTCTTTGACTTATTTTGTTGAATTATTATATCATATTAATAAATTTTCTATCATGTATTAATGTTTTATTAATTGTATATATTGATAAACCCCATTGGGCTTTTGTAAATACCAAATACATAAAGTTTATGGACATAATTATTATATTTGTGTAAGTCAGGGTCGATCACTTGTGTGTAGAATCCCAGCTTCTTGGGAAGCTGAGGCAGGAGGATCGCCTGTATGCAGGAGTTTGAGTCCACCCTAGGCAACATACTGAAACCCCATCTCAATTTTTAAAAATATTATATATAATCATATTTTTTATATAAATAAAGATGGGATCTTTCTATGTTGCCCAGGCTGTTCTCAAACCCCTGTCCTCAAGCAGACCTCCCACCTTGGCCTCCCCAAGTGCTGGGATTACAGGCGGAGCCACCATGCCCAGCCTACATTTATATTTTTGAATCTGCGTATTTAATAGAGATTAGAGTTCAACTTTCTGTGTTTTTTCATGGTCTATCATTTTTTAATGGCTTAATATACAGCAATGTTTATAAACTCAATTGAGTACAATTTATACATTTTTGTTGCAAACATGCTGAAATGTACATAGCAAAAATAACAGTGACAGGTGGGTGCAGTGGTACAAACCTTTAGTTCCAGATACGTGGGAGGCTGAGGAGGGAGAAACATATGAGCTCCAGGAGTTCAAGGCTGTAGTACACTGTGAGTAAGCCACCTCCATACAACCTGGACAACATAGTGAGACCCTGTCTCTAAAAATTAAAAAAAAAGTGATGACAAATGTCATCTAAAAAATAGGTTATTGGCTGGGCGCAGTGGCTCACGCTTGTAATCCCAGCACTTTGGGAGGCCGAGGCGGGCGGATCACGAGGTCAGGAGATCGAGACCATGGTGAAACCCCGTCTCTACTAAAAATACAAAAAATTAGTCGGGCGTGGTGGCGGGCGCCTGTAGTCACAGCTACTCACAGAGGCTGAGGCAGGAGAACAGCGTGAACCCAGGAGGCGTAGCTTGCAGTGAGCCGAGATCGCGCCACTGCAATCCAGCCTGGGTGAAAAAGCGAGACTCCGTCTCAAAAAAAAAAAAAAAAAAAAAAAAAAAGGTTATTGACAGACAACTCCTATTTCAGTTGATGTGTATAAGTGTATATGTATGCCAGTGTATATGGGTCTAAGTGTACATATATATAGATGTGTACATGTGATGTGTGTTCATGACTGCACAGATGAGCAAGCCTATGGTTTTATTAAAAACATCATTTTTATGTATTTTTTCAACAGTTGAAATTACATCTGAAATATTTTCCATGATCTCAGAAATTGTCCTATACCATCATGTTAATGAGTTGATGGCTGTGAATAGTAACATATTATGGGATACATGTGTGTACTCATATATGATAATTTTTTTTTTTTTGACAGAGTCTGTCTTTGTCACCAGGCTGGAGTGCAGTGGTGCAATCTTGGCTCACTGCAGTCTCTGCCTCCCAGGTTCAAGTGATTCTCCTGCCTCAGCCTCCTGAGTAGGTGGGATTAAAGGCACGTGCCACCATGCCCAGCTAATTTTTGTATATTTTAGTAGGGACAGGGTTTCACCACATTGGTCAGGCTGGTCGTGATCCCCTGAACTTGGGATCCACCCGCCTTGACCTCCCAAAGTGCTGGGATTACAGGCGTGAGCCACCACGCCCGGTCATAATGACCTTTTATGAAGGTCCATGATTTTATCCCTAAACTTGTTTTAACTTTTTTCTTAGGTAATTGTCAATTTACTTTTGATGCTGAGCTGTTCATTGTTTGATTCTTTTGGTTTGGTTCTAATGCCTGGACACCTGGGATCTGGTGCTTACTCTGCTGTTTTTAGTCCTTACACCTGGGGCGAGTTTCTTAGAGTATCTGTGACACAGTTGTCTTTTCAGTAAGACAGGGACAGGTCTTTCTTTCATGGGCTTTTGTTGTTACAGCAGTTAGTACATGTAAAGCATTTAGAATAGTGCCTGTCACGTGGGAAGTGTTCAAAAGCTTCAGTCATTGCTATTGTTATCATCACAGCTTTAAAATTCTTTTTTTTTTTTTTTTTGAGACAGAGTCTCACTCTGTAGCCCAGGCTGTAGTGCAGTGGTGTGATGTTGGCTCATCGCAACTCCTGCCTCCTGGGTTCAAGCAATTCTCTTGCCTCAGCCTCCTGAGTAACTGGGATTACAGGCACCCACCAGTACCCCCGGCTGATTTTTGTATTTTTAGTAGAGATGGGGGTTTCACCATGTTGGCCAGGATGGTCTTGAACTCCTGACCTCAAGTGATCCGCCCACCTCGGCCTCCCAAAATGGTGGGATTACAGGCGTGAGCCACCGTGCCCAGCCTATAATTCTTTTTTTTTTTTTTTTGTGAGATGGTCTCACTCTTGTCCCCCAGGATGGACTACAGTGGTGCAATCTCGGCTCACTGCAACCTCTGCCTTCCAGGTTCAAGTGATTCTTCTGCCTCAGCCTATCGAGTAGCTAGGATAACAGGTGCATACCACCACGCCCAGCTAATTTTTGTATTTTAATTAGAGATGGGGTTTCACCTTGTTGGCCAGACTGGTCTCTAACTCCTGACCTCAGGTCATCTGCCCGCCTCAGCCTCCCAAAGTCCTGGGATTACAGGCATGAGCCACCATGACTGGCCTATAATTCTTTTTTTTTTTTGAAGCCACTGTGCACATTTTCTTCTCTGAAGACACCACTTGTCTTGTAGTGGTGGTGATATTGGTAGGTATTCAGATCAGGTAGGTACTGAATATCACTTGGAGTGTCAAAAACAATATCTAATGCTTCTATAGAGATAGCCATGGGTTAATTTTTTATTTGTATTTCTTATATGTCTACAAAATGAGAAATCTATATTGATTTTTAAAATATAACTTCTTTTGGAAAAGTATAATAAAACACAATTCACAGGCCAGGGTGGTGGCTCATGCCTGTAATCCCAGCACTTAGGGAGGCTGAGATGTGTGGACCACTTGAGATCAAGAGTTCAAGACCAGCCTGGCCAATGTGGCGAAATTCTGTCTCTACTGACAATACAAAAATTAGCCAGGTGTGATGGTGTACACCTGTAGTCCCACCTACTTGGGAGGCTGAGGCACAAGAATTGATTGAATCCAGGAGGCAGAGGTTGCAGTGAGCCAAGATCGCACCACTGCACGCCAGCCTGGGCAACAGAGTAAGACTCTGTCTCAAAAACAAAAACGAAAACAAAAAAAACACATTTACAGACACATAACTACATCACAAATACCTTAATGTGGATTCGTCAGAACATTCTCTTCAATCGAGTTAATTTTTACAACTCCCTTCTCATTTTGAGTGAAGATAAATACCCTTTACATATCCTGTTGGTGAAATGTGATTTTCATTTTAGGGACACTTGACATTCAGGGATGTGGCCATAGAATTCTCTCAGGCGGAGTGGAAATGCCTGGACCCTGCACAGAGGGCCTTATACAAGGACGTGATGTTGGAGAACTACAGGAACCTGGTCTCCCTGGGTGAGGATCATGCCCCTGCAGAAGCTGGGATCTGCCCTTGGTTATTTCAGCATTTTCCCTTGTGTGCCTCCTGGGAGCCCCTGCATTGTTTGACTGACATTAAGCAGGAGAATCACTTGAACCTGGGACACAGAGGTTTTGGTGAGCCGAGATCACGTCATTGCCAGCCTGCCAACAGAGCGAAACTCCATCCCCCCCCCAAAAAAAAAACAACAACCAAAAATACCCTTATTGACTCAGGCTGGGACCAGTGGCTCACACCTCTAATTCCAGCACTTTGGGAGGCCAAGGCAGGAGGATCACTTGAGGTCAGGAGTTCGAGACCAGCCTGGCCAACATGGTGAAACCCCGTCTCTACTAAAAATACAAAAATTAGCCGGGCATGGTGGTGGGAGCCTGTAATCCCAGCTACTTGGGAGGCTGAGTCAGGAGAATCTCTTGAACCCAGGAGGTGGAGGTTGCAGTGAGCCGAGAATGCACCATTGCACTCCAGCCTGGGCAACAAGAGTGAAACTCCGTCTCATAAAAAAAAAATAAAAAATCTAAAAACCTTGACTCAGAAATGAAAAGCTCCATAGTGTTTTCTGGAGTTGAAATGTCCTTTTTCTTCAGATGTTCTGTCCCCTTCATTATACATCATTGGGTGGTACCAGGGCAGAAGTATGCATAAAACCTTTTTTGTTTGTTTTTGAGATTGAGTCTTGCTCTGTCGCCCTGGCTGGAGGGCACGTGATCGTGGCTTACTGCAGCCTCTGCCTCCCAGGCTTAAGCAATTCGCCTTAGCCTCCCTAGTAACTGGGATTACAGGCGCCTGCCACCATACCCGGCTAATTTTTCTATTTTTCACTTTTACAATGTTGGCCAGGCTGGTCTCAAACTCCTGGACTCAAGCAATCCACCTGCCTCAGCCTCCCGAAGTGCTGGGATTACAGGCATGAGCCCCCACACCCAGCTGCATAAAACCTTGTGGAAAACTTTTCAGATACCCACTTCCCTGTTTTCTACTCCTGTGCTTTGTTTTATGTTTTGTTTTTTTTGAGATGGAGTGTTTCACTCTTGGAGGCTGGAGTGCAATGGTGCGATCGTGTCTCACTGCAACCTCCACCTCCTGGGTTCAAGTGATTCTCCTGCCTTAGCTGCTCGAGTAGCTGGGATTAGAGGCATGTGCCACCATGCTCGGCTAATTGGTTTTTTGTATTTTTAGTAGAGACAGAGTTTCTCCGTGTTGGTCAGGCTGGTCTCGAACCCCCGACCTCAGGTGATCCACCCGCCTCGGCCTCCCAAAGTGCTGGGATTACAGGCATGAGCCACCATGCCCAGCCTCTACTCCTGTGTTTTATACTCAGTAGTTCTTGGAAAGGGGCTTGATGTCTGCATGTTATAATATTCCCTAAGCATTCAGAAGGAGGCAGTCTATGGATGAATTTGTGAAATATTATTCTTGATTCATTTGTGATATCCTCTCTCCTTCCTACACATAGGGCTTGGATTTTGGAGATGACACAGCACATTTTGATTCTTTTTTTACAAACAGGAATCTCTCTTCCTGACCTGAACATTAACTCCGTGTTGGAGCAAAGGAGGGAGCCCTGGTCTGGTGAGAGTGAAGTGAAAATAGCAAAAAATTCAGATGGGAGGGAGCGCATCAAAGGTGTGAACACAGGTAAGAGGTCAGATGGGCATGGTGGAAGCCATGCTGTTGTTTGGGCTTTTTGTTTTGTTTTGTTTTGTCTAGCTTTGGTTTTTTATGTTTGTATTTTTGTGTTTGTTTTGTTTTTGAGATGGAGTCTCACTCTGTCATGAAACAGAGCCTGAGAGACAGAGCAAGACTTGGTTTCAAATAAAGAAATAAATAATTTTTTTGTTTATTTGACTGGAGATCTTTCTTTCTCTCTCTCTCTTTCTCTCTCTTTCTTTCTCTCTTCATTTCATTTATTTATTTGAGATGAAATTTTGCTCTGTGGCCCAGGCTGGAGTGCAGTGGCACTATCTCAGTTCACTGCAACCTCCACCTCCCGGTTTCAAGGGATTCTGCTGCCTCAGCTTTCCAGGTATCTGTGATTATGGGCACTTGCCCCATGCCTGGCTAATTTTTGTTTGTATTTTCAGTAATGATGGGGTTTCACTATGTTGGCCAGGCTGGTCTTGAACTCCTGACCTTAAATCATCTGTCTGCCTCGGCCTCCCAAAGTGCTGGAATTACAGGCGTGAGCTACTGCGCCCAGCTTCTTTTTGTTTTTCACATACAGGGGTCTTGCTATGTTGCCTATGTTGATTTTGAACACCTAGGCTCAAGCAATCCTCCTGCCTCAGCCTCCATAAGTACTCTGATTACCGGCATGAGCCACGATGCCTAGTCTTATTTTTTTATTTTGAATTTAGATTTAATTGATTACCAGGAATATTTAATTCCCCCGACAATTTCACTCTCTCCCCTCCCCCTTTCTGTTCTGTTTATATGAATTTCAGTATTTTGGATACTCAAATGGAATCATACAGTATTTGTCTTTTTATGACTGGCTTATCTCACTTAGCGTAGTGTCTTTCAGGTTCATCTATTTTGTAGCACATCAAGAAATTTGTATATTCTTTTAGGACTGAATACTGTTCTTCTATTTGTCTGTACCACAGTTTGTTTAACTATTCATCCAATGCAATACCTGCATTGCACCTACCTCTTTATTATTTTTGAAAAATGCTATGAACATGGGCTTTTGTTGTCATCGTTGTTTTTTGAGACAGTGTCTCACTCTCTCGCCCAGGCTGGAGTGCAGTGGCATGACCTTGACTCACTGCAACCTCTGCCTCCTGGGTTCAAGCGATTCTCCTGCCTCAGCCTCCCAAACAGCAGGGACTACAGGTGCACACCACTATGCCCAGCTAGTTTTTGTATTTTTAGTAGATGGGGTTTCTCCATATTGGCCAATCTCGTCTTGAACTCCTTGCCTCATGATCCACCTGCCTCAGCCTCCCAAAGTGCTGGGATTATAGGCATGAGCTATTGTGCCTGGCCTTGAACGTGGGCTTTTAAGTATGTCTTCAAGATGCTGTCTTTATTTTTATTTTATTTTTCATTTGTTTGTTTGTTTGTTTGAGATGGATTTCACTCTTGTTGCCCAGGCTGGAGTGCAATGGCGCAATCTTGGCTCACTGCACCCTCCACCTCCTGGGTTCAATCAATTCTCCTGACTCAGCCTCCTGAGCGTCTGGAATTACAGGTGTGCACTGCCATGCTCAGCTAATTTTTGTATTAGTAGAGACAGGGTTTCACCATGTTGGCTAGGCTGGTCTCGAACTCCTCACCTCAGGTGATCCACCTGCCTAGGCCTCCCAAAGTAGTAACATTATGGGCGTGAGCCACTGTGCCTGGCCTTTTATTTTTTAAATCTTTATACCCAGATGTGGAATTGTTGCCTATACTGATCATTTGATTTTGGATTCTTTGAGAAAATGTCATACTTGTTTCCATAGTGACTGCACCATTTCAATTTTCCACCATCAGGGGCACAAAATTCTCCTATTTCTCCATATTTTTGATAACACTTGTGATTTTCTGGTGTTCCATTTTTTTTCCCTTTCATGACAAGAAATACTCTATATGGGTGTGAGGTGATATTCTACATGGGTGTGAGGAAAAATATTCTATTTTCTATTTGCATTTCTCTAATGATTTGTGATGTTTTGCATTTTCTCATATGGTCATATATCACCTTTGGAAAAATGTGTATTTCTTTCCACATTTCGTAACTGGTTATTTGTTTTGCTTTGTAGGAGTTATTTGTATATTTTTTATTTTATTATTTTAATTAATTAATTATTTATTTTTTGAGATGGAGTATTGCTCTGTCACCCAGGCTGGATGCAGTGATGTGATCTCGGCTCACTGGTACCTGCGCCTCCCAGGTTCAAGCAATTCTTCCACCTCAGCCTCCCAAGTAGTTGGGATTACAGATGCTCACCACCATGGCTGGCTAAATTTTTGTACCTTTAATGGAGATGGGGTTTCCCTATGTTGGCCAGGCTGGTCTTGAACTCCTGACCTTAGGTGATCCACCTGCAGCAGCCTCTCAAAGTGCTGGAATTATAGGCATGAGCCACCACATCCAGCCTATATATATTTTACATACTAAGTTTTTATCACAGATATGATATGCAAATATTTTCTTACATATGGTAGGTTTTCTTTACTTTGTGGTAATTGTTTTCTTCCATCCACAATAGTTGTCCATTTTGTCATAGTGCATTGTGTGTATTTTTACCTTCTTTCATGTACTACCAGTTTTATATCTGGGGAAACGTTGAATCCAATCGCATGAAGCTTTTTACCTATGATTTTTTCTAGGAGTTTCATCGTTTTAGGTCATGAATAAACTTTTAAGTTAATTTTTGCATAGGGTGTAAAGTAAGGGTTCAGCCTCATTCCTTTGCATGTGGGCATCCTTTTTCTTTAGCACTATTTGATGAAGTGACTGTCCTTTCCTTATTACATGCTCTTGACATTTCGATTGAACATCATTTGACCAAGTATCTGAGGGTTTGTTTCTGGCTTCTCTATTCTTGCTTTTTTTTTGTATGGGGGGATGGATTCTCACTCTGTCGTCCATGCTGGAGTGTAGCAGTGAGATCTCGGCTCACTGCAACCTCCATCTCCTGGGTTCAAGTGATTCTCCTGCCTCAGCCTCCCAAGTAGCTGGGATTACAGGCCTGCACCACCATGCCTGGCTAATTTTTGTATTTTTAGTAGAGATGGGATTTCACCATGTTAGGCAGTCTGGTCTCTAACTCCTGACCTCAAGCAATCCACCCACCTTGGCCTCCCAGAGTCCTGGGATTACAGGTGTGAACCACCTCACCTGGGTCATATTTTACTTTAATGGAGAATTTTATCCTCTCATTCGGGTTACTGGTACTGTCTGGAATCCTTTTATTTCATTGTGAAGGACTCCCTGTAGCATTTCTTGCTGGACAGGTCTAGAGTACTAATGAACTTCCTTAGCTCTTCTTTATCGAGGAAAGTCTAAATTTCTCCTTTATTTTTGCAGGTGACTTTTGCTAAATATAGTATTCTTGGTTGATTTTAAGCACTTTCAATATGTCATCTCACTGCCTTCTGGCATGCAAAGTTTCCGCTGGAGAAAGCACGTAGTGTTATTCATTTTCCTCTAAATGGCAAATATCTTTTTTGTTGCTCCTGTCAAAATTCTTACTCTGTCTTTGATGGTTGATAATTTGCTTATAATATATCTCTGTGTGAATATCCTTGGGTTCATTTTAATTCGAATGGTCAAGCTTCTTGAATTGTATATTCAGGTCTTTCTTCAAAATTGGGATTTGGACAATTATTTGGACATTATTTCTTCAGTTGCAATTTCTGATCCTCTGTCTTCTCCTTATGAACCTCTAATAATTTGTATGTTGTTGTGCTTGAGAGTATCTGAAAAATGTATTAGCGTTTATTTGCTTTTCTTCTCTCTTTTTTGTCTTTGTAGCTGATACTTTTTTTTTTTTTTTTCTGAGATAGAGTCTCACTCTGTAGCCCAGG
The DNA here is from genome assembly GCF_009828535.3 of Hylobates moloch. NCBI lineage: Eukaryota > Metazoa > Chordata > Mammalia > Primates > Hylobatidae > Hylobates > Hylobates moloch. Next base: position 33,362,596 of record NW_026652287.1, on the reverse strand, counting down.
CTGGAGTGCAATGGCTCCATCTTGGCTTACTGCACTCTCTGCCTTCCAGGTTCAAGTGATTCTCCTGCCACAGCCTCCTGAGTAGCTGGGATTACAGGTGCATGCCCCCATGCCCATTTAATTTTTGTATTTTTAGTAGAGACGGGTTCTCACCATGTTGGTCAGGCTGGTCTCAAACTCCTGACCCAGTGATCCTCCTGCCTTGGCCTCCCAAAGTGCTGGGATTACAAGTGTGAGCCACTGTACCTGGTGGAGCTGATACTTTTGAATAACTGATCTTTAAGTTTGCTCATTCTTTTTGGTGCTCTATCTGTCTGCTGTTGAGCACCTAATGAATTTTTACTTTATTTATTGTATTTCAGCTCCAGAATGTTTTTTGTTTCCTACTTTGTTTAATATCCTCCTTCTCATGTATTGTTTTTCTGATTTCATACAGTTATCTATCTCCCTTTGATATCTTTTAGCTTATTAAGAATCTTAAGGCAGTTGCTTTAAATATTTGTCAAGGGCCAGGTGCAGTGCCTTATGTCTGTAATTTCAACATTTTGGGAGGCCAAGGCAGGAGGATCACTTGAGCCAAGGAGTTCGAGACCAGTCTAGGCAATATCATGAGCCCTTGTCTCTAAAAGAACACAGAAAAAACTTGCTGAGGCTCGGTGTGGTGGCTCACACCTGTAATCCCAGCACTTTGGGAGGAACCCCATCTCCACTAAAAATACAAAAATTAGCTGAGCATGTTGGCCGGCACCTGTAGTCCCAGCTACTCGGGAAGCTGAGGCAGGATAATTGCTTGAACCTGAAGGTGGAGGTTGCAGTGAGCCGAGATTGTGTCATTGTACTCCAGCCTGGGCAACAAGAGCAAAACTCCATCTTAAAAACAAAACAAAAAAAACAACAAAAAACCCCAAAACTTGCTGAATGTGGTGGTGCATGCCTGTAGACCCAGCTACTCAGGAGTCTGAAGCAGGAGAGATCACTTGAACTGGGGAAGTAGTTGCTGCAGTGAGCCACGACCATGCCCCTGCACTCCAGCCTGGACAACAGAGTTAGGCCCTGTCTTAATAAATAAGTAAATAAATAAATAAATAAATATGTGTCTAGTAATTTAGAGAACTGCCTGTCTTTTTCTAGGTTTGGCTTTATTTTTTAGCCATATTTCGCTTTCCTTTTGTAGGCCTTGTAATTTTTGGATTAGGTTTGGTAAAATAACTGCTTCTCTCAGTTGTTTTGTATAAGACTTGGTCAGAGGGAGATCTTTTCTAATAAGCCCGTTGCAAAGGGTGTGGGAGCACTCCCTCCTTTTCTGGGGATGTGCCTTTCCTAGTTTGTGCATGTACTGTTATTATGTATACTGCTTCTCTTAAGTCTTATTTTCCCTAAGAGACTTGTCCCTTCTTTTTCTCAGAAGGTTTCAATTCCTGTTCTATCTCTCTGCTCATAATCCCTCTCAAACTCATCTGTAATCCTCCTGACTCCTATAGATTTCCCAGCACTCCAGTGCATCACCTTACCCATTTTTGTTTTCAGCACTGCCAACGTGATGTACAAAGTGTGCTGATATTTCTTCCAATGTCTGAGTCAGATGAGGCGGATTCTAGTTTTTTCATCAGACTCTAAACATGCCAGAATTATGGGGTCTGAATTTTACTCTTTTCTTGCTTTCCTAGGGGGCAGCTATGCATTGGGAAGCAATGCAGAAGACAAACCAATTAAAAAACAACTTGGAGTATCGTTTCACTTACATCTGTCCGAAGCAGAGCTATTTCCAGATGAAAGAGTAATAAATGGATGTAATCAAGTTGAAAACTTTATCAACCACAGTTCCTCTGTTTCCTCTCTTCAAGAAATTTCTTCCAGTGTCAAAACCCCCATTTTTAATGGGAATGATTTTGATGATTCTTCATTTCTCCCACAAGAACAGAAAGTACACATTAGAGAAAAACCTTATGAATGTAATGAGCATAGCAAAGTCTTTAGAGTGTCTTCCAGCCTTACTAAACATCAAGTAATCCGTACTGTAGAGAAACCTTACAAATGTAATGAATGTGGCAAGGTCTTTAGTCGCAATTCACACCTTGCAGAACATTGGAGAATTCATACTGGAGAGAAACCTTACAAATGTAATGACTGTGGCAAGGTTTTTAGTTACAATTCAAACTTTGCACGACATCAAAGAATTCATACCAGAGAGAAGCCGTATGAATGTAATGAATGTGGTAAAGTCTTCAGTAATAATTCTTACCTTGCACGACATCAAAGAATTCATGCTGAAGAGAAACCTTACAAATGTAATGAATGTGGTAAGGGCTTCAGTCATAAGTCATCTCTAGCAAATCATTGGAGAATTTATACTGGAGAGAAGCCTTACAAATGTGGTGAATGTGGCAAGGCCTTCTATAGGATTGCGCTTCTTGTACGACATCAGAAAATTCATACTGGAGAGAAACCTTACAAATGTAATGAATGTGGAAAGGTCTTTATTCAAAATTCACACCTAGCACAACATTGGAGAATTCATACAGGAGAGAAACCTTACAAATGTAATGAATGTGGAAAAGTATTTAATCAACTTTCAAATCTTGCACGACATCGAAGAATTCATACCGGAGAGAAGCCTTACAAATGTAATGAATGTGGTAAAGCATTTAGTGAGTATTCAGGCCTTTCAGCCCATCTTGTAATCCACACTGGAGAGAAGCCTTACAAATGTAATGAATGTGGCAAGGCATTCAGACACAAGTTATCCCTAACCAATCATCAGAGAATCCATACTGGAGAAAGACCTTACAAATGTAATGAATGTGACAAGGTCTTCAATCGAATTGCACACCTTGCACGACATCGGAAAATTCATACTGGAGAGAAACCTTACAAGTGTAATGAGTGTGGCAAGGCCTTTAGTCGCATTTCATACCTAGCACAACATTGGACAATTCATATGGGATAGAAACTACAAATGTAACAAATGTGTCAAAGAATTTAGTGTGCACTCAAGCCTTACTACCCATCTTTTATTCCATACTGCAAAGAAATTTTGCAAATGTAAAGAATATGACAAGGTCTTCAAACTCAAGTTTTTCTAACAATTCATTAGAGAATTTATCCTGGAGAGACTTCACAATTGTAATGAATGTGTGGAAAAGTCTTAAACAAAATTTCACACCTTGCAAAAGGAGATCTAAAAAAACACAATCAGAAATGACAAAGGGGACATTACCACCAACCCCACAGAAATACAAAAACCCCTCAAGGATTACTATAAACACCTGTATGCACACAAACTAGAAAACCTAGAAAAAATTAATAAATTCCTTGAAAGATATAATCCCCCCAAGATTGAACCAAGAAGAAATTGCAACCCTGAACAGACCAATAATGAGTTCCAAAATTGAATCAGTAATTAAAAACCTATCAAACAAAAAAGCTCTGGACCAGACAGATTTATAGCTGAATTCTACAAGATGTATAAAGAAAAGCTGTTACCAATCTTACTGAAACTGTTAAAAAACATGGATGCAGAGGGACTCCTCCCTATCTGATTCTATGAGGCCAGCATCATTCTAATACCAAAACCTGACAGACACAATGAAAAAAGAAAACTTCAGGCTGGTATTCCTGATGAATATAGGTGCAAAAATCCTCAGCAAAATACTAGTAAACCAGATCCATCTGCACATCAAAAAGCTAACATGATCAAGCAGGCTTTAGTGTTGGGCTGCAAGGTTGGTTCAGTATACACAAATCAATAAATGTGATTCATCACATACACAGAACTATAAACAAAAACCACATGACCATGATCATCTCTTTAGATGCAGAAAGGTTTTTAATAAAATTCAACATCCCTTCATGTTAAAAACCCTCAGCAAATTACACATTGAGGGAACATACTTCAATAAGAACCATCTATGATGGACCCACAGCCAAAATAATACTGAATAAGCAAAAGCTGGAAGCATTCCCCTTAAGAACTGGAACATGACAGGGATGACCACTCTCACCACTCTGATTCAACATAGTACTGGAAGTCCTAAGCTTAGTGATCAGGCAAGATAAAGAAATAAAAGGCACATATAAGGCACATATAAATAGGAGGAGGGGAAGTCAGTTTCTCTTGCAGAAGATATAATTCTATATTTAGAAAACCTGTTGTCTCTGCCCAAAGGCTCCTAGATCTGATAAACAACTTCAAAAAAGTTTCAGGATACAAAATCTATGTACAAAAATTAGTTGCATTTCTATACACCAGTAATGTCCAAGCTATGAACGAAATCAAGAATGGAATCCCATTCACAGCAGCCACAAAAAGTATAAAATACCTAGGAATACAGCCAACCAGGTAAGTGAAAGATTTCCACAATGAGAATTACAAAGCAGTGCACAAAGAAATCAGAAACAATACAAATTGAAAAATATCCCATGCTCATGGATAGGAAGAATCAATATTGTTAAAATACTGCCCAAAGCAATTTACAGAGCCAATGCTATTTCTGTCAAACTACCAGTGGCATTTTTCACAGAATCAGAAGAAAACATTCTAAAATTTATTTGGAACCAGAAAAGCCCAACCTAAATAGCAAAAGCAGTCCTAAGCAAAAAGAGCAAAGTTTGAGGTATCACATTACCCAACTTCAAACCATACTACAAGGCTACAGTAACTAAAACAGCATGGTACTGGTACAAAAACAGACACATAGATCAATGGAATAGGTAAGAGAACCCAGAAATAAAGGCATATACCTACAACCATGTGATCCTCAACAAAGCTGACAAACAATGAAGTAAGAACTTCATTCAATAAGTGGTGCTGGCATAACTGGCTAGCCATATGCAGAACATCGAAACTGGACACCTGTCTTTCATGATGTACAAAAATCAACTCAAGATAGATTGAAGACTTAAATATAAAACAGAAGACTTAAATCCCTATAAGAAAACCCAGGAAATGCCATTCTGGACATAAGCGCTGGAAAAGACTTAATGATGAACACCCCAAAGCAATTGCAACAAAACCAAAAATTGACAAGTGGGACCTAACTAAACTAAATAACTTCTGCACAGCAAAAGAAGCTATTAACAGAGTATACAGACTACAGAATAGGAGGAAATGTTTACAAACTGCATCTGACAAAGATCTAATCTGGAATCTATAAAGAACTCAAATCAACAATGAGAGAACAACCCCATTAAAAACTGGGCAAAGCCCATGAATAGACGTTTCTCAAAAGAAGACATATATGTGGCAATAAGCATATGAAAAAAATGGTTAATATTACTAATCATTAAGGAAATGCAATCAAAGCCACAATGAGATACCAACTCAGACCTGTCTGAATGGGTATTATTAAAAAATCAAAACATAGATGCTAGTGAGGCTGCAGAGAAAAGGAAATGCTTATACACTGCTGGTGGGAATGTAAATTCAGCCATTGTGGAAAGCAGTGCAGCGATTTCTCAAAGACATAAAAGCACATGGCGTTCAACCCAGCATCCCATTATTGGGTGTATACCTAAAGGAATATGATCATTCTACCATTCTACCATAAAGACAAGCACATGTATGTTCATTGCAGCACTATTCACAATAGCAAACATGTGGAATCAATGTAAATGTCCATCAACAGTAGACCAGATAAAGAAAATGTGGTACATATACACCATAGAATACTATGCAGCCATAAAAAAGAACAAGACTGTGTCCTTTACAGCAACATGGATGGAGCTGAGGCTCTTATCCTAAGTGAATTAATGCAGGAACAGAAAATCAAATATCCCACGTTCTGACTTATAAGTTGGAGCTAAACATTGATTACACATGGACTCAAAGAAGGGAACAGTAGACACTGGGGTTTAAGGGTGGAGGTTGGGAAGAGGATGAAGATTGAACAACTACCTGTTGGGTATTACGCTGATTACCTGGTGACAAAATTAACTGTACACCAAACTCCTGCAACATGCAGTTGACCCATGTAGACATACTCCTTGAACCTAAAATAAAACTGAAAAAAAGCAAATTTCACACCTTGTAAAACATCAAGGAATTTATATTGCACAGAAACCTTACAAATGTATGTAGCAAAGCATTTAGTGTGCCTTCAAGTCTTAATATTCATCAGGTAATCTGTAATTCAGAGAAACCTTATAGTTGTAATGAATATGGGGCTGGGCACAGTGGTTCACGCCTGTAATCCCAGCACATTGGGAGACCAAGGTAGGTGGATCACCTGAGGTCAGGAGCTCAAAAGCAGCCTGGCAAACATGGCAAAAACTCATCTCTACTAAAAATACAAAAATTAGCTGGGCGTGGTGGCATGCACCTGTAATCCCAGCTACTCAGGAGGCTGAGGCAGGAGAATCGCTTGAAACTGGGAGGCAGAGGCTGCAGTGAGTAGAGATCAAGCCACTGCACTCCAGTCTGGGTGACAGAGTGAGACTGGTGTCTCAAAAAAAAAAAAAAAAATGGGGCAAGGTCTTTACTCAGAATTCAAACCTTGCAAATCGTCACAGAATCCATGCTGGAGAGCAACTTTACAAATGCAACATGCATGGTAAGGTCTTTAATCACAATTCACACCTTCCACAGCATCATATAATTCATTCACGAGAGTCCTTACAGAGTATGGCAAACTCTTCATTATGAGTTCTGATATTAATCAGCATCAGAGTGTCGTACTAGAGAGAAATCATACAAATGTATGTGACACAGGCTTTATCCAGCCCTACCAAATCACTGGTCGTCAACATATACATCTTTGAGGAAACCATAGGCCGGGCACGGTGGCTCACGCTTGTAATCCCAGCACTTTGGGGGGCCAAGGTGGGCGGATCACTTGAGGTCAGGAGTTCAAGACCAACCTGGCCAACATGGTGAAACCCCATCTCTACTAAAAACAAAAATTAGCTGGGCGTGGTGGAATGCGCCTGTAATCCTAGCTACTGGGGAGGCTGAGGCAGGAGAATCACTTGAACCTGGGAGGTGGAAGTTGCATTGAGCCGAGATTGGGCCATTGCACTCCAGCCTGGGAAACAGAGTGGGACTGTGTCTCGAAAAAAAAAAAAAAAAGCCATAAAGATGGATTGTGGATTGTGGATGCAAACGGTATTAATCAAGGACCGTTACAATCGAACATGAGAGCATTGAGCATTTACAGAAGAAATAACTCAGTCTCTAGTACTTCTGTATTAACATATGACATAGCATGTTGCAGAAAAATTACAAGCCAAACGATACCAAGCCTCATGATGCAAGGGCATGTGGAAATTGCGATTTTTATTCCGATTATTAAAATATTGAATTCCTTGGGCGTTTTGGAAAGGCTTCTTTACTCTTTACGACTTTCAGCCTAAACTTAAAACTCTCATTATGTGCTTTTCCTACAGGGCTTCCACTATGGTCTCTGCGAAAGAATCAATAGGATGACAGGGCTGATTTTATTAGCTGGGGAGCATTTCTATCCAGTTTCCTGGAAAGACGTTGCCTTTTCAGGTTAAATATTGTTTGATTTAGACAGCATGGAGGTGAGCAAAGAATAACAAAACTGTGTATCAGTCATCATACTTACTGTGTTCAGCAAACCCTTTACCTGACAGGTACAGTGCTATAAACCTGTACAGCAGGTTACACTACTGAATACTGTGGGGAATTGTAATAAAATGGTAAGTATTTCTGTGTCTAAACATAGAAAAGTTGCCATAAGAATACCATATAAGGCTGGGCGTGGTGACTCATGCGTATAATCCCGCACTTTTGGAGGCTGAGGTGGGCAGATCACCTGAGGTTGGGAGTTCAAGACCAGCCTGACCAACATGGAGAAATCCCGTCTCTGCTAAAAGTACAAAATTAGCTGGGCGTGGTGGTGCATGGCTGTAATCCCAGCTACTCGGGAGGCTGAGGCAGGAGAATTGCTTGAACCCGGGAGGCGGAGGTCGTGGTGAGCCAAGATCGCCCCACATTAAATACCATATAAAAGACAGAAACAAAGTGCACCTATATAGGGCACTTACCATGAGTGGAGCTTCCAGAACTGGAAGTTACTCTGGGTAAGACAGTGAGGAGTAGTGAGTGAATGTATAGGCCTAGGACACACTCCACACTACGTAGGCCTTAGAAACACTGTACACAGCTGGGCATGGTGGCTCACGCTTGTAATCCCAACATTTTGGGAGGCCGAGGCGGATGGATCACGAGGTCAGGAGTTTGAGACCAGCCTGACCAACATGGTGAAACCTCGTGAATACTAAGATTACAAAAAAATTGCTTCCTTCCTTCCTTCCTTCCTTCCTTCCTTCCTTCCTTCCTTCCTTCCTTCCTCCCTCCCTCCCCCCTCCCTTTCTTTCTTTCTTTCTTTCCCTCTGTGGCCCAGGCTGCAATCTACTCGGCTCGCTGCGGCCCGCCCCGCGGACTGCCTGGGACTGCCGGCGCACGCCACCGCTGCCTGCTTTTTCTCCTTTGGCTGCAGGCACGCGTTCGCCATGTTGGCCACGCTGGTCGCCAGCTCCTGACGCCGAGTGCTCTGCCCGCCTCAGCCTCCCGAGGTACTGGGACTGCAGACGGAGTCTCGCTCACCCGGTGCTCGGTGTTGCCCGGGCTGGAGTGCGGTGGCGTGGTCTGGCCTTGCAGCAGCCTCCGCCTCCCAGCCGCCTGCCTTGACCTACCAGGGTGCTGGGATTGCAGCCCCTGCCCGGCCGCCGCCCCGTCTGGGAGGCGGGGAGCGTCTCTGCCGGGCCGCCCATCGTCTGGGAAGTGAGGAGCGCCTCTGCCCGGCCACCCATCGTCTGGGAAGTGAGGAGCGCCTCTGCCCGGCCACCCCGTCTGGGAAGTGGGGAGCGCCTCTGCCCGGCCGCCCCGTCTGGGAAGTGAGGAGCGCCTCTGCCCGGCCACCCATCGTCTGGGAAGTGAGGAGCGCCTCTGCCCGGCCACCCAA
>NW_026652287.1:33331766-33348672 GCF_009828535.3 Hylobates moloch | reverse complement strand
CTTTCTGATCCTTTATCCCACTTTCTTTTTCTTCCTCTTCCTTCTCCTTCTTCGTCAAATAGAGGATTGAGTTATTATCACTGATCCATATAAAGTCCCTCTCTGATTTATTTTAACTCCCACCCCCCATTTCTATTCCCTGACTTCCCATATGCAACCTTCCTAATATGTTTGATACGCATCTTTTTGTTTGTATGTATTTTTAGAAAATGTTTATTGTTTTTGTGTGCAAAAAATTAATAAAAAAAAAAATTAGCCAGTCGTGGTGACGCATGCCTGTTATCTCAGATACTCAGGAGGCTGAGGTGGGAGAATCGCTTGAATCCGGAAGGCGGAGGTTGCAGTGAGCTAAGATCACGACATTGCACTCCAGCCTGGGCAACAGAGTAAGACTCCGTCTCAAAAAACAACAAAAAACAAAAAACACTGTACACTTAGGCTACGCTAAATTTATTTTTTAAAAATAAAGTAATTGTGCTGTGATGTTATTATTGGCTACAGCGTCACTAGGCATTAGGGATTTTTCAGCTCCATTGTAATCTTCTGGTACCACCATTGTATATGTGGTCAGTAGTTGACCAAAACATCATTATGTGGTGCATGACTACTTATTTTCACTGATGTCCTTTGCCATTTTAAAGTGATGGTGATCTTTGTACCATACTATGTTAGGCTCAGTAATGGGTTTCTGAAACATGTTAAGACACAAAATACTGTAAGACTGAGGTTAAATTATTACTGATTACATATCATATAATGGATTAATAATGAAGGCATATTTAATTTAGGAATAATGTAATTATTGAAATTGACTGGGCTGGGGGCAGTGGCTCACACCTGTAATCCCAGTGCTTTGGGAGGCCGAAGCAGGCAGATTATGAGGTCAGGAGTTCAAGACGAGCCTGACCAACATGGTGAAACCCCATCGCTACGAAAAATACAAAAAAATTAGCTAGGCATGTTGGTGGATGCCTGTAATCCCAGCTACTCAGGAGGCTGAGGCAGAAGAATCGCTTGAACCCAGGAGACAGAGGTTGCAGTCAGTCGAGATCACGCCACTGCACTCCAGCCTCGGCGACAGAGTGAGACTCCATCTCAAAAAAAAAAAAAATTTTGAAGAAAAGACAAACACTAAAAGTGGCATCTAGATTTTCTTTTTTTTAAGATGGGGTCTTGCTCTGTGGCCCAGGCTGGAGTACAGTGGCATGAACACAATTCACTGTTGCTTCAGCCTCCCAGACTCCCAAGCAGCAGGGACCACAGCCATGCACCACCATACCTGGCTAATATTTATTTATTTAGTAGAGACAGCGTTGCTACGTTGCCAGGCTGGTTTAGAACTCCTGGGCTCAAGGGAGTCTCCGACCTTGGTCTCCCAAAATGCGAGGATTGCAGGCATGAGCCACCATCCACCAGTTTTTTTTTTTCTTTTCTTTTTAAAAGAGAACTATCACAAGATACATGTGAACCTGCAAACTGCCAATTCCCAGATTTTTTTCATCTGAAACTCATCATTATGCTAAATTTTCTACAAGCAGATATTACCTAAGACCAAGAGGGATAATAGTTTCACTATAATCAGCAGACCACAGATATTTTCTGTGGATAGTACTGTATCCATGAAGCACATAATATGCCCACCTTTCAGAAAAAAAATAAGTTATTTATATTGCAGCCATTGCCTCTCAGTTTTTTGATATAAGTGTCACATAGTTATATTTATTCATCATGAGATGAAAAGAGGCTTTATACTGACACCTCTATTATCCTGAAAATCATGTTTGTAATTTTTGTAGGCTGGATAAACTTCACAACTACAATTGCAGTGTGATTTAAATATCAGATAATAGTATAGAATAAAACATCGACCATCACAAGTGTGGATTACATTAAATTACTGTCGGAGGTATCAGGGATTTGTATAGACGGAGGACCAAATGCTCCAGATTATTTCAGCAACCCATTAGGATGTAGCTCTGGACCAGTTTAAATTTTTTTTTTTTTTTTTTTTTGAGATGGAGTCTCACTCTGTCGCCTAGGCTGGAGTGCAGTGGCGCGATCTTGACTCACTGCAACCTCTACCTCCTGGGTTCAAGTGATTCTTCTGCCTCAGCCTTCCAAGTAGCTGGGACTACAGACACGCACCACCACACCCAGCTAATTTTTGTATTTTTAATAGAGATGGGGTTTCACCATGTTTGCCAGGATGGTCTCGATCTTGACCTCGTGATCCGCCCGCCTCAGCCTCCCAAAGTGCTAGGATTACAGGTGTGAGCCATCACACCCAGCTGGACCAGTTTTTATGAAGAATTTTCTGACATAAGAACTTCTCCAGATTCCTGAAGGCCTCCTTCCCTTCAGATGCGCCCCTCAGAATAAAATAGAAAATACTCACCAGACTCTTTTCTGCTCCCAGGATGGTGGGCTCAGTGTGAAGGTTATAACAGCCAGTATATCTGTGAGAGGGAGACAGCCAGGACCTGAGATAAAGGTTTGTGATTCTGCAACCTCACCTCCCCAAAGAACCGCAGTTATTAGTTTACCTTTAGCACAATGGCAGTGCATGCTAGGAAAGTCAAAAATATTTTTTTCTAATAATTTGTCTCAGTTCTCAATTACCAGAAACAATTACAGTCTCTAGTGAGCATCTCCAAAGAGACTAATGCAGTATTTAGAAGAGGCCTTTTTGTTTCCATGGACCCTGGAAGCAGACAGGGGCTCACGTGGAGATTGCAGGACACGCTGAGGTCTGAGCCATGAGGGACTCTCAGCAAATTGTACACCTCAAGGGACCTTCTGCTTCCTTGAGTTCTGCTCAAAATCTAACTTTTTCCTGACTCTGAGAACAATATGCTTCCAGACCCCTTCTAGATTATGGGAAGGCAAATGGGATACCATGAAGAGACCAAGAAGGATCTATTAATGCACTAAGAGTGAAAGGAAGAATGTGATGTCAATAATTGATAGTTTGAAACATTAAATGGCACTTTCTGATATACATGAATGATTAAATAAGTAATTGGGAGAGGAGACCCAACTCCTATGCAGAAGAATTCCAAATAACTCTTGTAGACACTCCACCTCCAAGGAGGTGGAATACACATAACTCCCGACTCCACAAATGCAGGTTGCACAGGGCTGCTTCCTTTTAAACAGTACAGTACGGCAGGGAGAGAATGAGAGGAATTTTATAGCTGAGAAACCTGACAGACAGAGCCTCAGACAGGTGATCAAGGTAAACATCCACAGGGGATTAAGTAATCTTAATAGTAGGCACCTTTGATAGTATGGATAAAAATGGCACTTCTCATTGGTCTTTCTTCCCAATATACATAACCTTTGTCTAATCATGGGAAACATCAGACAAATCCCAATAGAGTGGCAGTCCCCATTAACACATCAACAGCCCTGCTACCTAACCAGTACTCCTCAAAGCTTACCACGTTATAAAAAACAAGAAGAATCTGAGAATCTGTTACAGCCAAGGGGAGCCTAAAGACACGTAATGGCTAAATGTAATGTGGTGGCCTGGACAGGATCCTGGCAGAGAAAAGTGCAGGGAGCCGAAGGCCCGTGGGACGTGACCAACTCAGCATTCCGCTGGAGGCTATATGATCAAACAGCAAACTGTTTATCATGAATGCAGGATGTGGGCAAACTCACAATTCCCTGCCACCAAAAGGTTTGCTGAGGGACATCTCTCCCTGGCACTGGGCTCCTTGAAGCCTGTAAGGCCTGATCCATATAATCCACAGCAGTTTATTCATGAACACACCCCACTAGAATTTAAGTTGTTGAAGGAATTAAAAACTGGTGTGGTCAATAACGGAGTACAAAGCTCACGGTTCCCTGAGGAAGGAATGCTAGATGTAGAACTCTGGGAACAAATGAGGAGAAATCTTAAACATCATCAGGCACAAAGGCATCAGGTCCCAATAAAATCTTTAATGTTAATGGGCTTTAATTAGATCAGCCTTGGCTCAGTTACACACAGAAGAGCCTAAAAAGAGGAGGGAGGAGAAAACATCACTTGCCTTATCACCTCCTCTTCCCTCAGTCCCAGTATCATCGGGCCAAAATAACAAAGAGGAAATGGAAGTCTTACCTAAGCCTCCTCTTCCAATAGATAGGACAAAGGACAGAGGATACACTACAGCTATCAGTCCCTGCGTTAAGCAGGCAGCATTAGAAGGAGCACTCTTTACCTGCTCAGTAATGCAAAATCGGCAAGGCAATCAGGTGTATGTTTATAAAAAGATAAGAAAAACCGCATTAGAAGCGGAAACTGCACAGCCAAGCAGGCAGTAGGTGGAAGAAAAGGCTCAGCAGCAGAAAAGCTCCCGGCAACCAAGCCGACAAGGCCTGCCCAGGCTGGCAACATCCCCTTGGCAAAAGAGGGAGGGACCGGCGCAGACACAGGCAAAGCCTAAACAAGTACAACATGGCTGCCTCCCAGGACCTGCACCGATGCCCTCTGGCTCTGCGGGCAGCCCGTAGCAGAATTTCATGTGTTACGTCCCAGGCTATGATTCTCTGCTAAGATTTAAGTAAAATGTAAGAATTTGAAAAACCTCTTTTCTAATAATGGCCACTGCTGTTATCTCTCTTCTATCCCTGATGTAGCTTTCCAAATTCAATTTAAGTAAAATAGTAACCTCTGAAGGGAGAGAGATTACAGAAGGCCCATGAATTAGTTAAAGAGTAATTAAAAGCTAGGCATGTAAAACCACACATTACTCTTTAAAGGGGAATTTTAAACCTAATTAAATGATATTTGTTAAATTAAAAGGTAAAAATGCTGTGCCCTTCTCAGAAAGTGAAAAGTTGTATGCAAGTGTAGTGAAAACTTATGCATGAATGACTGTCTTAACCCACTGATTACAGATAGTCTTTGATTTGTACTTGCTAAAAGAGTCCTAAATTGAGTTCCCCAGCTAGGGAGTCACTGTTTTCAAGACTGTTTGCCAGATTAAACTCCATAAACTTGGTCACATCCCACGGGCCTTCAGCTCCCTGCAGAAAAGAACATGAGTTAAAACTAAGGAAATCAGAATAAATTATGAATAAGTTGATGGTAGTGTATCAACAATGGTTTATAAACTGTAAAACCCATACAAAACTAGAATAAGATGTTAATAATAGGGAAAACGGGTCAGGGTATATGGAACTTGTCTACCTTTTTTGAATTTTTTAGATATAAATCTATTAATGTTCTAAAATAAAGTGTATTAGTTTTTTAAATAACTAATTTAGGCCGGGCTTGGTGGCTCACGCCTGTGATCCCGGCACTTTGGAAGGCCAAGGCAGGCAGATCACGAGGTCTGGAGTTCAAGACCAGCCTGGCCAACTTGGTGAAATCCCGTCTCTACTAAAAATACAAAACTTAGCCGGGCATGGTGGCACGTGCCTGTAGTCCCAGCTACTCGGGAGGTTGAGGCAGGAGAATTGCTTGAACCCGGGAGGTGGAGGTTGCAGTGAGCCGAGATCATGCCACTGCACTCCAGCTTGGGTATCGGAGTGAGACTTTGTCTCAAAAATAAAATAAAGTAATTTATAAAATTCAATGAATATTGATTGGAAATTCAGATGAAACAAATTTTCTAGGAAAATGGACTCTACCAATTTTGACAGTAGTAGAGATAGAAAATCTAAACAGAATGTAAGATGAAACATATAAGATGATTTAACAGAGAAATTGTACCAATCTTTCAGGCAGGAGAATCACCTGAGGTCAGGAATTTGAGACCAGCCTGTCCAACATGGTGAAACCCTGTCTCTACTAAAAATACAAAAATTAGCCCCGTGGTGCAAACCTGTAGCCCCAGCTACTTGGGAGGCTGAGGCTGGAGAATTGCTTGAACCAGGGAGGTGGAGGCTACAGTGAGCTGAAACCGTGTCACTGCACTCCAGCCTGGGTGACAGAGCAAGACTCTGTCTCAAACACACACACACACACACACACACACACACACACACACACACACACACACACTCTCACTATGTAATTTACATCTATTTTTAAAAGTTATTGCTTTTTAAAAATGCAACAGTTGGGCTGGGCGCAGTGGCTCACCCCTGTAATCCCAGCACTTTGGGAGGCTAAGTGGGGGGTGGATCACGAGGTCAGGAGATCGAGACCATCCTGGCTAACACGGTGAAACCCCATCTCTACTAAAAATACAAAAAATTAGGCGGGTGTGGTGGTGGGTGCCTGTGGTCCCAGCTACTCAGGAGGCTGAGGCAGGAGAATGGCGTGAACCTGGGAGGCGGAGCTTGCAGTGAGCCTGGGTGACACAGCGAGACTCCGTCTCAAAACAAAAAAAAGCAGTTGGTGGCCTAACATCCCTCCGGGGACAGGACCCATCACCGAGCGCTGGGTATGGTGGCATGTGCCTTTAGCGATTTAAATACACAGGGAAGCGACCGCCAGACTTTTCACGGAGATGCCCCGGTCGTTCTGCCTTGGGCCAGGTGAAAACGGATTCCCAGGGTTGGCCTTAACCCTCCAACGCGCTTGGCGTTGTCCCTCGGAAACTCTCGAGAGATGAGCACTCTAGAGATGACTCAGTGGACTGGGAAAGGCAGACCCACCTCAATTTGGGTGGGCACAATCTAATCAGCTGCCAGCACAGTCAGAATAAAAGCAGGCAGAAGAACGTGAAAAGACTAGACGGGCTTAACCTCCCAGTCTACATCTTTCTCCTGTGCTGGAGATCAGAGATGATGATGGAAAGGGAGAAGATTTCTATCTGTTCTGTGGGCCGTCAGCATGAAATTGCACATGCTGCCCAGGCAGGGCTTTGCATTTCACATTTTAACTTGCATCACCTTCACAGAGAATTCCAGGCCTTTTAAACTAAATTGTTAAAATTAGTTTTTATTTACTTATTTATTTTAGGACAGAGTCTATCTACACTGAGTATAGCACTGGGTCTACACTACGCCCAGGCTGGAGTGCAGTGGTCATGATAGCTCAGTGTAGACTGGAACTCCTGGGCTGAAGCGATCCTCCAGCTTCAGCCTCTCCAGTCGCTGGGACTACACGTGCCTGCCACCACGGCCGGCTTAAAATTCCTTTTAATAGCAGGAAATTTCCTGGATCTAATCCTCAACTGACGTTGGTTTGCTCCGGCAGGATCCCAGTTTGCAGAGGGCTGAGCTGCTGCAGCCTCACTGCCAGCAAAACCCAGCAAACAGAGGAACTGGAGACGTGGCCTCGGGGAGGCGTGGCCTAGGGAAAGCCCTGCCCCTCCCGCCCCGCCCCGCCCCGCCCCGCCCCGTCCCGCTCTCTCCGCTGCGCGCCCAGTTCTTTGCAGACCCGGAAGCGGATCGCGTGGGTAGAAGGTCACGCCGCAGCGCATCAGTTTCCCTTTGTTTAGATTCAGTCTGGGCTTCCCAGCTCCCCCGCGCTTCTGTACCCGGGATCTGAGAGTCAACACAGACCTTGAAATCCCCGCACCGCTCCCTCCACCCCGTGTGAATTCAGGCGTCTCCGTGAGAGTCCGGCGGTCGCTTCCCTGTGTGTTAAAATCGCTCGGCGACGGGTCCTGTCCCCGGTCGTTCTGCCTTGGGCCAGGTAAACACGATTTTCGAGACTCCTTTCCGCTTAAAACTCTTTACTGACCCAACGTCTTGCCCCGTGCTTTTAAAAGTCCTCACCGCAAGGTGGATTCCCGCCCGGGGAGCCTCCCAACCTCGCCCCCGGCACCTGGAGCGCAGCGCCGCAGCCCCTGTCCCGGCGGGGGAGGCCGCGTCCTGTGCTGGGTCCTGGGATCCTTGAGACCCCACGCTTCTAATAATTCAGCCCCACCCTTTTCCTCCTTGATCCGGGCCTTCCTACTCCCTAGGCCTCCCCTTCCCAGCCATCGCTACTCCTGACCCCCGGGTGTGGGGACGTGACTTCTTCTGTCTTAGGACATTCAGGATTCTTCGTCCCAAATTCCATCCCACTAAAAATGTGCTCTTGGCGGGGGTGGGCACCTTATTGTACTCCCCTGCCTATGGATGTGTGGGGAAAGATGGTGAAAGAGTGGCAGGAAATAGAAAAACTTTGAAAAAGAAGCATGAGGGAGATCCATAAGCAGACGGCAGAGAGTAGCCGAGAGATTTACAGAGACAGTGAATGAAGCCGAGAATGTAGCAGGGGGAGAAAAGTAACTGGAGAAATGTGGAGAAAAGCTGGGTCTCCAGAGAGATGAAGGACAGCAAAGTGGGGAGAGGGGCAGAAAGGGGGAGGCTCCTCAGACAGAGAGTAGGGGAGAGGAGGAGGGATTTGGAGCCCGGGCAGACAGAGCAGCATGGTGCTGGGACAGCAAGAGGGGGCAGCTGATGACAAGGAGAGCAGAGGGAGAACCACAGCATGGGGAGGCCTGGTATCCAGGGGGGCCAGAGAGTGGGGACAAGAGAGTGTAGCAGGGAAGAGGAAATTTAACAGGGAGAACAGAGAGGAAGCAGAGATAGGGAGGGCAAGAAACAGGCAGAATGGAATTTGGAGACAATTAAAAATTGGACACGAAGAGGAACAAGGGGTAAAACAAATTGCCAGAATGGAGCAGAACAAATGGAAGAGAAGGAATAGAGGGAAGAGGGGGAGGAACAACAGGAGAGGAGAGGGGCAGAAAAATAAGCCAATTCTTACGGGAAAAATGAAGTGAAAAAAAGCAGGAGAAAGAAGGTGAGAATGACAGAGATGTACAGAATGAGGGAGGGAAACATACTAATGACAAAAGAGGGGGACCCTGAGTGCAGATGAGCTATGAGTTGATTGAATATTATGATTAAATTGTGATATACTGATTTCTCTAATTGTGATCTAATAAGTATAAAATTTATTTCAAAAGTACAGATGCAGATGAGACTTGCAAAGTTCCTGCCTATAAGGGAAGTGCATTTTACAATTCTTGACATCACGAGTTAGCTTCCATTCACAATCCCTATTCAGCCAGAGGGCAGTGACTTGCCTCATTCAGGTGTGGGTGAGTGGGTAAGATAGAAGGAAAAACCAAAGCGTTTTTCCTACGCTTACAATCAACACAATAGTGAACACCCAACACAGAATGCCACATCTCTGGTCACCAAAATGTGTGGGGATTACTTCCCACCCACAAACGGTTTATCAGACACCACCTGGGTGTTCTGTAATTTAACTCAATTTCACACTAACACTATCTATGTGGAGTTAGCATCAGATTCTACAGGTTGAGAGCTCACTTCCACAGGCACGCTCCCACTTCAGGTGCCACTTGCAAGTCCTGGGTTGGGACCTCAACCTTGTGACCAACCAACTAGAAACTGGGGGTTCCCATGACCCTTTCCTCACATTTTGTGAATTTGCTAGAGTGGTTCACAGACTCAGGGAAACTTTTTGCTTAGTTTCACCCATTTGTTACAAACCATATTACAAAGGATACAGATGAACAGCCAGATGGAAGAGGCTTCCTAGTAAACTAATCAAAATGAGGGGCTTTTGGACCAGGTACCACTGTGGCTCTTGCTTCCAATCCCAGCACTTTGGGGAGCCAAGGTGGGCAGATCCACTTAAGGTCAAGAGTTCAAGACCAGCCTGGCCAACAAGGTGAAACCCCGTCTCTACTGAAAATACAAAAATTAGCTGTGCATGGTGTGTGCCTATATAATCCCAGCTACTTGGCTGAGACACAAGAATCTCTTGATCCCAAGAGGTGGAGGTTGCAGTGAGCCAAGATCACACCACTGCACTCCAGCCTGGGCAACAGCGAGACTCTGTCTCAAAAAAAAAAAAAGGAGGGGCTCTTAGTAACCATGCTTTTTTTTCTTTTTTTTGAGACGGAGTTTCACTCTTGTTGCCCCGGCTGGCATGCAATGATGCGATCTTGGCTCACCACTGAAGGGTTCGCCTGCCCCTCCACAGCTGTGGGTATTTCTCATCAGGTGGAACGAGAGACTGAAAAAAGAGACACAGAGACAAAGTATAGAGAAAGAAAAGTGGGCCCAGGGGACCGGCGCTCAGCATACGGAGGACCCGCACCAATACTAGTCTCCGAGTTCCCTCAGTATTTATTGATCACTATCTCCACCATCTCGGAGAGGGGGATGTGGAAGGACAATAGGGTAATAGTGGGGAGAGGGTCAGCAGGAAAACGTGAACAAAGGTCTCTGTGTCATAAATAAGGAAAGGTGCTGTGCCTTGATGTGCACGTATACAAACATCTTGGTGCATTAAAGAGTAGTATTGCCGCCAGCATGTCTCACCTCCAGCCCTAAGGCGGTTTTCTCCTATCTCAGTAAATAGAACATATAATCGGGTTTTACACCGAGACATTCTATTGCCCAAGGACTAGCAGGAGACAGATGCCTTCCTCTTATCTCAACTGCAAAGAGGCCTTCCTCTTTCACTAATCCTCCTCAGCACAGACCCTTTACGGGTGTAGGGCTGGGGGACAGTCAGGTCTTTCCCTTCCCACGAGGCCATATCTCAGGCTATCACATGGGGAGAAACCTTGGACAATGCCTGGCTTTCCTGGGCAGAGGTCCCTGTGGTCTTCCACAGTGTATTGTGTCCCTGGGTACTTGAGTTTAGAGAATGGTGATGACTTTTAACAAGCATACTGCCTTCAAGCACTTTTTTAACAAAGCACATCCTGCACAGCCCTAAATGCATGAAACCTTGAGTTGACACAGCACATGTCTCTGCGAGCACAGGGTTGGGCTAGGGTTACAGATTAACAGCATCTCAAGACAGAAGAATTTCTCTTAGTACAGAAAAAAATGGAGTCTCTTATATCTACTTCTTTCTACATAGACACAGTAACAGTCTGATCTCTCTTTCTTTTCTCCACACACCACAACCATCGCCTCCCGGGTTCAAGCGATTCTCTTGCCTCAGCCTCTCCAGTAGCTGGGATTACAGGTGCCCGCCACCATGCCTGGCTAATCTTGTATTTTTAAAAGAGATGGGGTTTCTCTATGTTGGTCAGGCTGGTCTTGAACTCCCTACCTCGGGTGATCCACCCGTCTTGGCCTCCCAAAGTGCTGGGATTACAGGCGTGAGCCACCGATCCTAGCTGGAAACCATGCTTTGTATCTGCATCTAAACTGAAGGGCAGCCTTATGGGACTGCACCTTTAACCTGTGGAATCTGTGCCTATCTCCAAGTAGACAGCATCAAAATTGAGTTAACCTGTGAGACACACACCTGCGAGTGTGCCACAGAACTGGTCAGCATGGGCCGGACGCGGTGGCTCACGCCCATAATCCTAACACTTTGGGAGGCTGATTCGGGCAGATCACTTGAGGTCAGGAGTTCGAGACTAGCCTGGCCAACGTGGTGAAAAATAAAAAATTAGCTGGGCGTAGTGGCATGTACCTGTAATCCCAGCTACTCAGGAGGCTGAGGCAGAATTGCTTGAACCCTGGAGGCAGAGGTTGTGGTGAGCCGAGACCGCGCCACTGCACTTCAGCCTGGGCTTGAAACTCCATCTCAAACATGGGGGAAAACACACATTTGGTGATGGGTGGCGTAGTATTCTGTGCTGAACATGAGTGTAGTAAAAACAGTGTCTTTTTTTCTTACCTCAAACAGTAAAGGGAAGAGACTTGGCCCACCAGTCTCAGGGCCTGTGATGTCTACTCAATAGTGACGGAATGATCTGTCCCTGCTCCTGGCTGCTGCTGATCCTGAGATTGTGCACCATGTGCCAGCCCCACTTACAGTCTCAGAATGGAATGGCATCCTTCCTCTATGGTGTCGTTAATTTTTTTGTCTAGGAAATTATTATTATTATTACTATTGTTATTATTATTATTTTTTGAGACGGAGTCTTGCTCTGTCACCCAGGCTGGAGTGCAGTGGTGCAATCTCCACTCACTACAACCTCTGCCTTCCAGGTTCAAGCGATTTTCCTGCCTCAGCCTCCCAAGTAGCTGGGACTACAGGCACGCGCCACCATGCCTGGCTAATTTGCATATTTTTAGTAGAGACGGGGTGTCACCGTGTTGGCCAGGCTGGTCTCGAACTCCTGACCTCAGGTGATCTGCCCGCCTTGGCCTCCCAAAATGCTGGGATTACAGGCGGGAGCCACTGCTCCTGGCCTAGGAGATTATTTTGGTCAGCATACCGAAATGGAGGTGTTGTCCATTAAAATACACACACACACTCACTCACTCACTCACTAAAGCCTTTATTTGCTTTCCATTCTTCAATCTTTAAAACAAAAAATACCGTATTTACTACATTTCTCCCTGCAGTAAGTACCCCTCTTGCATGCTCTATTTCAGATCACAGTACACTAAAATCTTGTTTATATTCTGTCTTCAATTCTTGCCCCTAGTTCTTGGTTGACTCCATCCAATCAAGTTATCGCATCCACCCATTCCATTGCTCCAGCGACCTACCTGTTTCTGAATTTATTTTTATTTTTTTAAAAATTTTATTTTTTATTTTTATTTTTTTGAGACAGAGTCTCGCTCTGTCATCAGGCTGGAGTGCAGTGGCATGATCTCGGCTCACTGCAACCTCTGCCTCCCGGATTTAAGCGATTCTCCTGCCTCAGCCTCCCAAGTAGCTGGGACTACAGGCACGCGCCACCATGCCTGGCTAATTTTTGTATTTTTAGTAGAGACAGGGTTTCACCATGTTGGCCAAGATTGTCTCGATCTCTTGATCTTGTAATCTGCCTGCCTCGGCCTCCCAAAGTGCTGGGTTTATAGGCATGAGCCACCGCACGTGGCCCCTAAATTTATTTTTAATTACTTATTTATTTTTTTAAGGGATGGGGCCTCACTCTATTGCACAGGCTAGAGTGCAGTGAGGCAATCATAGCTCACTGTAACCTCGAACTCCTAGGCTCAAATGATCCCCCTGCCTCAGTCTCCCAAGTAGGTAGGACTACAGGCATGTACCACTATGCCTGGCTAATATTTTTATTTATTTACTTATTTATTTATTTTTGAGACAGGGTCTTGCTCTGTCTCCCAGGCTGGAGTGCAGCAGCGTAATCACAGCTCACTGCAACCTCGACCTCCTGGGCTCAAACAATTCTCCCACCTCAGACTCCTGAATAGCTGGGACTACAGGCGCATGCCAGTATGCTGCTAATATTTTGTTTTTTTATAGAGTTGGGGTCTTGCTATGTTGCCTAGGCTGGTCTCAATTTCCTGGGCTCCAGTGATTCTCCCATCTCAGCCACCCGAGTAGCCTGGACTACAGGTTCGTGCCACTGCGCCATGCTAATATTTTGATTTTTTTTGTAGAGTTGGGGTCTTGCTGTGTTGTCCAGACTGGTCTTAAACTCCTGAGCTCAAGTGATTTTCCCACCTCAGCCTCCCAAAATGTACCCAGATGGAGGCATCATTCATTAAAACACATTCCTACATAAAATAAAGGTTTTATTTTCCTTCTACTCTTCTATCTTTAAGACAAAAAATATTGTATTAACTACATTTCTTCCTCTAGGAAGTACCCCTCTTCTGTGCTCCCAAATCTCTGGAATTGCAGGGATGAGCCCCTGCACCAGGCTTATTAGTTTTTAAATTTTTGTCCTCATCTTTCTTTCCCTGTCAGCAGCAGTTTGCACAGCCGATCACTCCCTTCTTTTTTCTTGGCTTTGAAGAGATTCTTCATAATTTAAAAAATCTGTTTAACTTTTTTTTTTTTTTGAGACGGAGTCTTACGCTGTCACCCAGGCTGGAGTGTAGTGGCGCGATCTCGGCTCACTGTAACCTCCACCTCCCAGGTTCAAGTGATTCTCCCACCTCAGCCTCCTGAGTAGTCCTGAGCTGGGACTACAGGCACGTGCCACCACACCTGGCTAATTTTTGTATTTTTAGTAGAGACAGGGTTCCACTGTGTTGGCCAGGCTGGTCCTGAACTCCTGACCTTGTGATCCATCCGCCTCAGCCTCCCAAAGTGCAGAGATTACAGGCATGAGCCACCACGCCTGGCCCTGGTTAGCATTTTTGTCATCACCTTCATGTCTCCTGAACTGTCTTCTGTGAATATGGGAGTGTCCCACAATTTAGTCCTTAAACCTGTTCTCTCTGCACACACCCTCTACCTTTCCTTATGATCTCATCTTATGGCTTCAAACACCACCTGCCTGTCTCCATTTTCCCTCTCCACCCACCCCTCTCTCCTGAATTCCAGAATCCTGTGTCCACTTGTGTTCTGGACATCTCTGCTGGGGCATCCACAGGCATCTCCACCTTCCTTCGTATGTCCAAAAGAGACTCCCTGAACTCCCCAGACACATTTCCCCGGCAGTCCTGCACCTCTCAGATGAGGGACACTCCGTACTTTCTGGGGATTAAGTAAACCTGTCAAATGTATTTAAAATATAGGAGATATTTTCTTATTTGTGTTTTCATTTATAATACAAACAATAAATCACATGTTTACTTACATGCCTGTAATCCCAGCTACTTGGGCTAAGGCAGGAGAATCGCTTGAACCCAGGGGGCAGAGGTTGCAGTTAGCCAAAGATCACGCCCTGCACTCCAGCCTGTGCGACAGAGTGATACCCTGTCTCACAAACCCAAACACACAAAATTAGCCGGGCATGGTGGCAGGCGCCTGTAATCCCAGCTACTCTGGGAGGCTGAGGCAGGAGAATTGCCTCAGAGGCAGAGAGGCGGAGAATTGCTGAGAGGCAGAGGATGCAGCGAGCTGATATCACGCCATTGCACTTCAGCTTGGGTGACAGTGAGACTGTCTCAAAAAAAAATGTATTTGCTCAGTTAGGATGGAAATAGACCTATGTGGAAAGTACAGTTAATGTTTTGAGTTGTACCTTGATACAAGCAGTTTCTTGGGAGAAATGGCATCCAGCCCAGTGGAGACCCGCAAGAACAGGTCATGTCCATACATTCCCGCTAGAGGGCAGTGCTGGTGTTGGTCGAGGCTTCGGAGGTCACCTTGAAGGCTAGGTGTGATCTTTGGAGAACAGCTGGCATGCAGCCATGTCTCAGTATAGGCTACAGGTCTTCAGAGAGGCCCCTGACAGCAGAGTGTGCCGCAGCCTCTGGTCTCACAGTGCCTGTCAACCTCTTGAATTTCTGTGTATTTTGAATTTTATTAGTCGAGGTCAGAATCTCATATATGGGGTCCGAGAAGGTGACATATAATATTCTCCAGGGGAGGGGGGAATCCAACCACATTCTCTGGGATGGGAGGGAAGTTTATTCCATTTCTTATCTATGGGGGCTGCTAAGGGGTGATGCATCACTCATGAAGGAAGGAGGAACACACCCCAAGTTCTTATCGCAGCACACGTCATTCATGTAGCAAACTATGTAAGTGGAATCATTTGAAACCTACATAACAGGGGTCCCAGGTTTCTCCTGCCTCACAGACTTCATCTGGGCTGTCCCTCTGCCTGGAACTCTCTGGCCCCTCAGCTGCAGGTGACAAACACCCTTCCCCAGGCCTTTGTTCTGGTAGTACCTTCTTAGGATTCTGTGACCCCCCCGTAGCCCCTGATTTAACATTCCAGCCTGACCCCACCCCAGCTCTCCTCCATTTTGAAGCTCTGTGTGTTTCTTTTCCTTTTCCTGCCACTGTCTGGATCCTGGTGACAGCAAGGACCCAAGGGGAAAGATGAGCCAGAAGGTGGTGACTGTGCTGGCACAACCCCTCTAAGTGGAGCTCAGCCCTAGCCTCACATTTGAGAGCTGAGGCATTTTGCAGAAACATCGCTTGTGCCTCCTTACAGAGATTCTGATTTCAATACTCAGATGGAGGCCAGGCCTAGTATTTAAAGCTGATGCTACAGTAGTTGCTCCCTATCTGCTGGTTTGATTTCTGTGGTTCCAGATACTCGAGTTTAACTGTGGTCTGAAAATATTACACAGAAAGTTCCAAAAATGAAGAATGCACAACTTTTAAATTTCTCGCCATTGCGAGTAGTGTGCTGAAATCTAGCACTGTCCCACTCTTTTGTTTTTGAGGAGTCTCACTCCATCGCCCAGGCTGGAACGCAGTGGTGCAATATCAGCTCACCGCAACCTCTGCCTCCTGGGTTCAAGTGATTCTCATGCCTCAGCCTCCCAAGTAGCTGGGATTGCAGGCATATACCACCACACCCCACGAACTTTTTGTATTTTTAGTAGAGACAGTTTCACCACGTTGCCCAGGCTGGTCTTGAACTCCTGAGCTCAGGCAATCCACCTACCCTGGCCTCCCAAAGTGCTACGATTATAGGTGTGAGCCACTGTACCTGGCCAGTCCCACGCTGTTTTGCCCAGGACTCGAATCATCTCCTTTTCTGGTGTATCTAATCAGTACAGTCATCCCTCAGTATCAGAGGGATTGCTTCTACAACCCCTGAGGATACCAAAATCAGGTGATCTTCAAGTCCCTTATGTAAAGTTGTGTAGTACAGCCATACACTGAATAATGACATTTTGGTCAACAATCAAATCTATGATGGTGGTTCCATAAGATTACACTGTTACACTGGAGCTGAGAGGTTCCTGTTGCCTAGCTACATCAGAGCAGTCATGACGTCATAGTGCAGTGCATTCCTTGTGTCTGTGGTGATGCTGGCGGAAACAAACCTTGCCAGGCAGCTTTAACCTGGGTGTGGGTGAGGATGACACTGTGATACTCCTAGAGGTGGTTCGTGAGGAATGGACGAGTAAGTGGTTGGAACTGATAGAAGAACACGTAGCTGAAGAAGAGGTGAGAGGATAGGAAAGTGAAGGAAAAGAAAAAAAAATCCAAGAACTTTCACAGTGAAGGGTTTAGCAGAAACTTGTACAGACCTCAATAAGCTTCTTAAAAAGTTTGAAAACATGAACTCCAACACCAATAGGTGTTTATTTATTTTATTTTATTTTTATTTTTATTTTTATTTTTGTTTTTTTATTTTTATTTTTATTTTTGTTTTTTTATTTTTATTTTATTTTTGTTTTTATTTTTATTTTTATTTTG
>NW_026652287.1:33188081-33326810 GCF_009828535.3 Hylobates moloch | reverse complement strand
TGTGATTGCCCCACTGCACTCCAGCCTGGGTCAAAAAAAAAAAAAAAGAAAAAGAAAAGAAATACATTTAATACCCCAATAAACCCACCATAAAGTTAAAAAATTGTTAAGTGGGACCATTGTAAGTTGGGGGCTGTCTGTACGTTGTTTCATTTGATCTTCACAATGCTATGAGGTTAGTATTTAATAAATGAGGAAATTGAGGTACAAAGAGGCTAAATAACTTGCTCAAAGTCTCACACATGATAAAGGTGGAGCTGAGATTTGATTCCAGGCATTCTGGCTCCAGAGTCTTTTTGTTGTTGTTTGTTTGAGATGGAGTGTTTCACTCTTGTTGCCCAGGCTGGAGTGCAATGGCGTGATCTCGGTTCACTGCAACCTCTGTCTCCCAGGTTCAAGCAATTCTCCTGCCTCAGCCTCCTGAGTAGCCGGGATTACAGGCGTGCACCACCACGCCTGGCTAATTTTGTATTTTTAGTAGAGACGGGATTTCTCTGTGTTGATCAGGCTGGTCTCGAACTCCCCACCTCAGGTGATCCGCCCATCTTGGCCTCCCAAAGTGCTGTGATTACATGTGTGAGCCACCGCGCCCGGCCAAAACTTGTTTTCAATATGTTCGTATTAGTTAATATGCCTAAATGGCATTCTTTGTCTTGGTTACAATCCTGTCATTTGTTAGTTCTAACAGATCCTGCTTTTTCCTGCCTCCTACCCCCATTTTTTTTTTTCTTGTTTTTTTCCTCTGCTTCTGGTCCCTGCTCAGGCATCCTGTGCAGTGGTAATTGGCTGCAGCACAGACCAGTGCCCTATTCCTGGCCTTAAATTAGAGGAAATGCATCCCACATTTACTGTTGATTATGACGTTTTATAAGATGTTCTTGTTTAATATCATGGTTTTTTTGTTTGTTTGTTTTCCAATTTCATTCTTGGCCTGAGTATTAATTATCTAGTAATTTCTTAAGGTCCTGCTGAGATATTTTCTCTGACCTTTATTTGTTTGTTTATTTTTTGAGATGGAGTCTCGCTTTTGTCGCCCAGGCTGGAGTGCAGTGGCGCAATCTCGGCTCACTGCAACCTCTGCCTCCCAGGTTCAAGCAATTCTACTGCCTCAGCCTCCTGAGTAGCTGGGATTACAGGCGCCCACCACCATGCCTGGCTAATTTTTGTATTTTTAATAGAGAGAGGGTTTCACCATGTTGGCCAGGATGGTCTCAAACTCCTGGCCTCAGGTGATCCATCCGCCTCGGCCTCCCGAAGTGCTGGAGTTACAGACATGAGCCACTGTGCCCAGCCTATTTGTTAAATTAGTGTATAATATTCTTAAATTTTGTATCATGTATCACTGTTTTATTAGTGAAATAAATCAATAAACTCCATTGGGCTTTTGCTAATACCTACATATGTAAATTTTAATGGACAAAAGTGTATTTATAGGCCAGGGTTAGTGGTGCATGCCCATGATCCCACCTTCTCGGGAGGCTGGGGCAGGAATAAACTCTTCCCTTGAACTCAGGAGTTTGAGATCTTTCTGGGCAACCTAGTAAAACCCCATCTGAATTTTTAAAAATACTGCGTATTTTTGAATGTGAGCATTTACTAGAGATTGGAGTTGAAGTTTCTATGTTTTTTAATGATCTGCCATTTTTAATAGCTTAATATTCAAAAATGTTTATAAACTAAATTGAGTACGATTTATACATTTTTAGTGTTGTAAACAATGTGGTCCTCATTTTAGGGACACTTGACATTCATGGACGTGGCCATCGAATTCTCTCAGGAGGAGTGGAAATCCCTGGACCCTGGACAGAGGGCTTTATACAGGGACGTGATGCTGGAGAACTACAGGAACCTGGTCTCCCTGGGTGAGGATAACTTCCCTCCAGAAGCCGGGGTCTGCTCTCATCTATCTTTGCATTTTCTCTTGCGTGCCTCTTGGGAGCCCCTAAATTGCTTAACTGAGGTAGAAACGTTGTTGACGCAGAAATGAAAAGCTCTGTTATGCTCTCTGGATTTGAAATGTGTCCTTTCTTCAGATGTTCTACCCACTTCATAATACATCACTGGGTGGCACCAGATAACCAGTTCTCTGTTTTCTCCCCTGTGCTTACAAGTCAGTAGTTCTTGGAAGAGATCTGAATGTCTACATATTGCAGTATTCCCTAAGCATTCAGAAGGAGCCAGTCTGTGGGTGAACTTGTGAAATATTATTCTTGATCCATTTGCGATATCCCCTCTCTTACCTAAACATAGGGCTTGGGTTTTGGAAATGCCCCAGCACATCTTGTTTCTTTCCTTTTATTAACAGGGGTCTGTCTTCCTGACCTAAGTATTATTTCCATGTTGAAGCAAAGGCGAGAGCCCTTGACTCTGCAAAGTCAAGTTAAAATAGTAAACAATACAGATGGAAGGGAATGTGTCAGAAGCGTGAACACAGGTAAGAGCTCTGACGGGCAGTGTGGAAGCCATAGTTTTTATTTTTTTATTTTTGAGCCAGGGTGTCCACTATGACCCAGGCTGTAGTGCAGTGGCAATCATAGCTCACTGCAGCCTCAAACTCCTGGACTCAAGCAATCCTCCTGCCTTGGCCTCCCAAACTTGTAGATTACAGCCACTGCACCTTGCAAAGCCATACTATTTTTTTTTTTTTTGTCTCACTCTGTTGCCCAGGCTGGAGTGCAGTGGTGTGATCTCGGCTCACTGCAACTTCTGCCTCCCAGGTTCAAGCGATTCTCGTGCCTCAGCCTCCCCAGTAGCTGGGATTACAGGCATGTGTCACCACACCCAGCTAATTTTTGTGTTTTTAGTAGAGACGGAGTTTCACCATGTTGGACAGGCGGGTCTCAAACTCCTGACCTCAAGTGATCTGCCTGCCTCAGCCTCCCAAAGTCCTGGGATTACAGACGTGAGTGAGCCATCACACCCAGCCCATACTAAGTATTAAAGAGTGTGTGGGAAACTCTCCGAAGGTGTGAGAGTTCTGTGAGAAAAGAAAAGTTTAAATCCTAGGCATTCTGAATGGAAATATTTCTTTGCTCTCTCTTGTCACTCAGCTCTATAAATGTGTAATAGTTTCATCTTTTTGCCCTCGAGTGGTGTTGCCGCCCAGAGATAAAAGCAAAGTCTTTATCATGATGGACAGCACCCTGTCATGTGGCTTCTGTGAACTTTTTTTCCATGACTCTGAAGAACACAGGGAGCATTGTTGCCAGGGGTCTCTCCCCTGTGGTCTTTCTTTCTGTACTTGATTCCATCTGATGCTCAGTTTCTGTCCCTATAGGTCAAAGCTGAGGTCTTCATAGACCTGCCCCCTTGACCTATTCATGGTCCACCCCATTTCCTGTACTGGGAAGATGTAATCAGGAAACGGGAAGACATGAGCTACTCTTTTTTGCATCTGGGCCCTGGAAACTACAGGTGCCTCCAGCCCCCTCTGCCTGTTCAGGTCTATTTGGATGGGAGAAAGCCAGTGATTTTCCTATTCTCATGTGCCACTCAGCACAGAGCATTTCACTTCCGGTCACCAAAATGTGTGGGGATTTCTCCCCATCAACAAACAATTTTTCACTGGATCTTTACTAGGTTTTCTATAATTCATTTCTGACACTGTCTAGCTGGAGTTAGAATCAGATCCTACAGGCTAAAGGTTGGGTTCCCGAGCCTGTCGCCCACCTCAGCCACCACTTGCTAGTAGTAGGTCGTCACCTTTCTGTCTGACCAACCAGCTGGAAGTTGGGTTCCCTCGACCCCCTTCTTGGGTTGATTACTTTGCTAGGGTGGCTCACAGAACTCAGTGAAACACTTCGTTAGGTTCACTGGTTCATGATGAAGGACGTTTCTAGGATACAGATGGACAGCCAGATGAGGAGATTCACAGGGCGAGGCATGTGGGAAGATTCACTGGGTGTGCCACCCTCCAGGCACCTACGTGTCTTCAGCATTTGGAAGCTCTCGTGACCCCATAGTTCAGGGATTTTTATGGAGGCTTCATCACGTAGGCGTGATTGATACTAACTCAATCTCCAGCCCCTCTCCTAGAAGATAGTGGGTGGGGCTGACAGTTTCATGCTTCTAAGTATGGCCTGGGCTTTCTGGTGATCAGCCCCATCCAGGGAACCCACAAAGATTGCCTCATTAGAGCAGATCACACTCGCACCACCCAGGACATCTCAAGGTCTTCAGAGCTCTGTGTCAGGAACCGGGGAAGAGACCAATGTATGCATTTCCTCTTATTCCACAAGGCCCCTCAGCCATTCTTCAGTTGTGCTTCATCCACACTTTACTGGTGTGTGTCACAGGGGAGTAGCTGGCTCTTCTGAGATACTTACTCAGCTAAGTGGGGGCAGATAGTCAACAGAAAGACCTTGTATTGGATCCCTAGGTCCCCATGGGGAGCATGGCACAAAATAGCAACCAGATGCTTCTGGTTTTAACACTACCATCATTTGTTCAAAGCACTGTTACTTTCATCTTATACCTTTCCATGTATTATAAATTAACTTGGTTTTTGTATATTTAGCCAGCAGTTCCATATTTCATATAATACTCTTTGTGTTTATTATTTTGTACCTGTAGGGCTATAGTATCAGGGAATGGCCATTGATTTATATATTTTTGAGTGTTGTTTCTTTTTTTTATGCACAGGGTATGCTTCAGCAGGAGATTCTTTTTTTTTTTTTTTTTTTTTTTTTGAGACGGAGTCTCGCTCTGTCGCCCAGGTTGGAGTGCAGTGGCGCAATCTCGGCTCACTGCAAGCTCCGCCTCCTGAGTTCAAGCCATTCTCCTGCCTCAGCCTCCCGAGTAGCTGGGACTACAGGCGCCCACCACCGCGCCCGGCTAATTTTTTGCATTTTTAGTAGAGATGGGGTTTCACTGTGTTAGCCAGGATGGTCTCGATCTCCTGACCTCGTGATCCGCCCGCCTCGGCCTCCCAAAGTGCTGGGATTACAGGCGTGAGCCACTGCGCCTGGCCAGCAGGAGATTCTCTAAAACCTATAGACACTCCAGAAATTTTTGAATAGGAGTTTAAATATTTGTTTTCCTTTGTTTTACCTGACTTAGTAGCTACTATTAAACAACACTTTTGCCAGTTACATTTATTATAGTGTATAATATGGAAATTTTTTATATCTTAAGAATACGCTGTTTTAAAATTGTTGCCATCTTAATCTCAGAAATACCATTACATTGACTTGCCATAATTTGTTATTTAAGACTGAGGGGCAAAACTCAAACCATATCTCCCTCTGTCTGGTCTTGCACCACACAACAATAAACACGGACAACTTATGTCACCAAATGTGAGTTTTTCTTCCACCAATAAGCAATCAGTTCTGCAGTGGATACTTGCTGGGTGCCCTTGAATTCTATTCTGATGCTGTGTACCTGGAGAGCACGTCACATCCCACAGGTTGAGGGCTCAGTCTCCAATACTGCCCTCCTTTCAGACACAGGTCATAAGTCCAGGCCTCTGGAACTTTCGACTAACTGGCTTCAAAAGTTGGGGTTCGCATGGCTCCCTCTTTGGGTTTGATTAATTTGCTAGAGTGGTTCACAGAGCTCATGGTAATACATACTTAACATTTACAGGGTTTACTACACAGCATATTTTAAAGGATCCAGGCCTGGCCATGGTGGCTCACATCTGTAACCCAAGAATTTTTGGAGGCTGAGGTGGGCGGATTACTTGATCCCAGGAGTTTGAGACCAGCAACATAATGAGACATTATCTCTACAAAAACATTTAAAAATTAGCCAGGCATGGTAGTGCATACCTTGTAGTCCCAGCTACTCAAGAGGACTGCTTGAGCCCAGGAGTTTAAGGCTGCAGTGAGCTATGATCACGCCACTGCACTGCAGCCTGGCTGATACAGAGCAAGACCTTATTCCAAATAGATAGAGAAGGATAAATTAACAGATGGAAAGAACATAGGATCAGGTCTGGAAGGGTCCCCAGCACAAGAGCTTCTGTGTCCTGGAGTTGGCTTGTGCCACCCTCCTGGCATGTGTGTGAGTTCCTGCTCACCTTCCTGTCAGCCTCGGGGTGTTCAGCTGTCCAGAAGCTCTCTGAACCCAGTCCTTTTGGGTTTTTATGGAAGCTTTATTATATAATGAAGTTACATGATATAACTTCGTTATTTGTCTTTTTGTCTTTGTATGACTGGCTTATTTCACTTACCAGAGCTTCTTTCAGGTTCATCCATTTTGTAGCATATAAAGACATTTCCATATTTTTTTAGGAACAAAGAATGTTTCTTTTTCTTTCTATTTTTTGAGATGGAGTCCCACTCTGTTGCCCAGGCTGGAGTGCAGTGGCGCGATCTTGGCTCACTGCAACCTCTGCCTCCCAGGTTCAAGCGATTCTCCTGCCTCAGCCTCCTGAGTAGCTGTGACTACAGGCATGTGCCACCATGCCCAGCTAATTTTTGTGTTTTTAGTAGAGATGAGGTTTTACCGTGTTCACCAGGATGGTCTCGATCTCCTGACTTCATGATCCACCCACCTCAGCCTCCAAAAGTGCTGGGATTATAGGCGTGAGCCACGGCGCCTGGCCTCCTTTTTCTATTTCTTAATCAGGTTATTGGTTTTCTGATTTGTAGGAGTTTTATGTATTTTAGATATATAAAATCTTATCAGAGGTATGATTTGCAAATATTTTCTCACATATGGTAGGTTTCCCTTTCACTCTGGTAATTGTTTTCTTCCATCCACAATAGTTGTAGGTCTTGTGGTAGTGCATTTTATGTATTTTTACCTTCTTTCTTGTGTCATCAGTGTCCTATCCAGGGAAGCATTATTGAATCCAACGTTATGAAGCTTTCTACCTGATATTTTCCTAGGAGTTTTATGGTTTTAGGTCTTAGTTTTAGGTCATGAATTGACTGTCAGATAATTTTTGCATACGGCATAATAAGAGTTCTACTTCATTCCCTTCTTGTGGATATCCAGTTTCCTCAGCACTGTTGATAAAGAGACTGTCCTCTCTCATTACATGGTCTTGGCAGCCTTATTGAACATCATTTGACCAAATATTTGAGGGTTTGTTTCTGGCCTGTGTGTTCCAGTCCATTGGCGTATATGTCTGCCTTCATGGCAGTACAGTTCTGTTTTGATGAAGGTAGCATAGTAATAAGTTTAGTAATCATGCAGTGTAACACCTCCAGCTTTCTTTCTTTGAAGTTTGTTTTGCTATTGAGGCACTTGCGTGATATCATAGTAATTTTAGGATGAGTTCATTTATGAAGAAAGCTTCATGGGGATTTTGCTAAAGAGTTCACTGAATCTGTAGATCTCTTTGGCTATTGACATCTTAACCTTAAGACTTACAATCCATAAACATGGGCTGTTTTTGCATTTGTGTATGTCTTCTCTAATTTCTTTCGGCAATTTTTTGTAGATTTCTGTGTACAAATTCTTCCCGTCCTTGCTAAGCTTATTCCCTCCATATTTGGAGGTTTTGCATCTACAGATTCCACAAAATTGCAGATCAGAAATCCATAGGTCATTGGATCTGCACATGTGGATCCCATGGATACGTAGAGCAGACTGTATTTTCAATCCATGGTTAGCTGAATCTGCAGATATAGAAAGCACAAGTATGGAAGGCCTGCAGTAAGGAACTTAGGCATCCACAGATTTTGATATCTGAGAGTGTTTTAGGAAAAACTCTCAAACCATGTTTTCCCTTTGCTCTCACACCACCACAACCATCAGTCAAGACAGAATAAGACTTCCGTGACCGACAGTATAGGAGTTTTTCCCACACACCGAGCAACGGACAAGAGCTGGGTTTCCTACAGTTCAGTTTTGACACTATACCTGGAGATAGTGTCAGATCCCACAGGTTGAGGGCTCAGGGTCAAAGACCTTCCCCCTTTCCCACCAATTACAAGTCTGGGCCTCCAGAACTTCTGACCAACTAGCTTCCAGTTGTGGTTTCTGTCGCCCCTCTTTGGGCTCAATAAATTTTCTAGAGTGTCTCACAGAACTCACAGGAACACTTACTTATGTTTGCCAGTTTATTATAAAGGCTACTGAAAAGGATACAGATGAAGAGACCTGTAGGGCAAGGTATGGGGGAAGGGGCGTGGAGCTTCTATGCCCTCCCTGCGACCAGCATCCAGGAAGCTCCGTGTGTTCAGCCATCTGGAAGCTCTCTAAATGCAGTCCTCTTGGATTTTTATGGAAACCTTATTATGTCAGCATTCTTTCCCCCAGACATAAAGCAGGACCCTCTCTGGGGAGGTCTTAAGACCTATAATCAGAAAGATGGGAGAAGATTAAAGTCCTGCCTTGGGGCGGGTGAATAGGGCAGGAAAAGGTTGGAGAGGTTCTGCTTCCTGAGTTCTGCCCTGGGGCCTACCATACCCAACACTGTAACAGAAGACTGTAGCAAGGGCTATGGGATTTATGAGTCAGGAACTGCAGATAAAAGCAAATATATATGTATACCATAACACCACACAGGGGTTCCTGGAACCAGTCTTCCCTGGACACCAAGGGACAGCTATATTCTGAATAGAAATAATGCAACATGGGCTTTCTTTTTTCTTTCTTTTTTTTTTTTATTTTTGGAGATGGAGTTTCGCTCTTGTTGCCCAGGCTGGAGTGCAATGGCGCGATCTCGGCTCACCGCAACCTCTGCCTCCCAGGTTCAAGCAATTCTCCTACCTCAGCCTCCCGAATAGCTGGGATTACAGGCATGCACCACCACGCCCAGCTAATTTTGTATTTTTAGTAGAGACGGGGTTTCTCCATGTTGAGGCTGGTCTCGAACTCTTGACCTCAGGTGATCCGCCCACCTGGGCCTCCCAAAGTGCTGAGATTACAGGCGTGAGCCACCGCGCCCGGCCAGGGCTTTCTTTTTTCTTTTTTCCTAATTATGAAGGAAAAGCCTTCATTATTCAACACTGAGTATGATGTTACCTTTTGGCTTTTTATATAAGGCTTCTGTTATGTAAAGTAGATTCCTCGTATTCCTAATGTGTAGAGTGTTTCTATCATCAGTAGTTGTTGACGTTTTTCAAATGTTTTTTCTGCATCCAATGAGCCTATCAAGTGGGTTTTTGTTTTTATTCTGTTTTTGTGGAGTATTGCAGGTGATTGATGTTCCTAAGTTGCAACATCCTTGCATTCCAGGAGTAACTTTCACATGATCACAGTGTGTGGTCCATTTTAATATACTCTGAACTTGCTTGCTAGCATTTTATTGTGGATATTTGCATTAGATTGATGAGGAATATTGCTCTGTAGTTTTCTTAGAGCCTTTGGGTGCCTTTTCTGTCAGGGTAACACTAGCCTCATTGAATGAGTGAGGGAGGGTTTTGTCCATCACATGGAAAATTTTTAACAGTGTTGCTGTTAAATCCTTTTTCAGTATTTGATAGAGTTTTACAGTGAAGTCATCTGGTTCATTACTTGTTTTTGTTAGTAGTTATTTGATAACTAATTCAATCTCCTTATTTGTTACTCGTCTTAGTGTTTCTGCTTATTCATGTGTAAGTCTTGGTGAGCAGTGTGTATCTAGAAATTCATCCACCATTGTTGGGACACAGTTGTACAATCTCATTTTCTTTTTTTTTTTTTTTTTCGAGACAGAGTCTCGCTCTTGTTGCCGAGGCTGGAGTGCACTGGCGCGATCTCGGCTCACTGCAACCTCTGCCTCCCGAGTTCCCTCAGCCTCCCGAGTAGCTGGGATTACAGGCACGCACCACCAGGCCTGGCTAATTTTTTGTATTTTTAGTAGAGATGGGGTTTCACCATGGCCAGGCTGCTCTTGAACTCCTGACCTCAGGAGATCCACCCACCTTGGCCTCCTAAAGTGCTGGAATGACAGGCGTGAGCCACTGCGCCCGGCCACAATCTCATTTTCTACAATTCAGTTTTATTTCTAATGTCTTCTATTCCATTTCTAAGTTTACTTATTTGAGGCTTACGCTTCATTTTTGTTTTGTTGTTTGTTTATCTAGCTAAGGGTTTGTCAATCTTTTTAAAATTTATTTTAATTTAAAAAATCTTTTTTCAAAAGAGACAGAGGTCTCACTATGTTGCTCAGGCTGATCTTAAACTCCTGAGCTCAAGTGATCCTCCTGCCTTGCCCTCCCGAAGTGCTAGGATTACAGGCATGAAACACCACACCCAACTGTCAATTTTCTTATCATTCAAAGTATGAGCTTGCAGTTTCATGACTTTAGTGTTTCTCTATTCTGTTTTCTTTGTTTTCTAATCTTAATTTTTTATTTCTGCTACCTTTGTATTTAGTTTGTTTTTTTTTTTGTCATACTTCATTGAGGTATAAAGTTAGATTGTTTACATGTAACTTTATTTATTTATTTTAGTCATGGGGTCTCAGTCTGTCTCCCACATTGGAGTGCAGTGGTGCAATCATAGCTCACTTCGACCACAAACTCCTAGGCTAAAGTAATTCTCTTACCTCAGCCTCCTGAGTAGCTAGGACTACAGGTGCATGGCACTGTGCCTTGCTAACTAAAAAATAAATAAGCCAGCACTGTGGCTCACACCTGTAGGGATCACACTGTGGGATTATGCCTGTAATCCCAGCACTTTGGGAGGCCGAGGCAGGTGGATCACCTGAGGTCAGGAGTTCAAGACCAGTCTGGCCAACATGGTAAAACCCCGTCTCTACTAAAAATACAAAAATTAGCTGGGCATGGTGGCACACGTCTGTAGTCCCAGCTACTGGGGAGGCTGAGGCAGGAGAATCAGTTGAACCCGGGAGGCGGAGGTTGCAGTGAGCTGAGATCGCACCACTGCACTCCAGCCTGGCAACAGAGCAACACTCCATCTCAAAAATAAATAAATAAATTTTGTAGAGATGGTGTCTTGTATTGTTGCCTGTGCTGGTCTGCAACTCCTGGCTTCAAGTACTCCTCCTGCCTCAAACTCCCAAGTGCCGGGATTACAGATGTGAGCCATTGTGCCCGGCCATTTGTTTATTTTTAATGTAAGCACACATTTTTGTTGCATTTTATAAGTTCTGATGTGTTCTGTTTTCGTTTCCTTTTCTATCAAGATATTTTAAAAATCAGCTTGTGGTTTCTTTTTTGACCTATTGGATTTTTAGGTGTGTTGTTTAATTTGGACATATTTGTGGGTTTTACATTTTTTTCTGTTAATTTTGTTTTATTACATTATAATGGGAATCAGTAATTTATAGACTTCTAAATGTTTAAAAATTTGTTTTGTGTCATAACATGAGGTCCATCCTGGAAATTGTTCCATGGGCACTTCCGAAAAATTTGTATTCTGCTGTGTTTAGGTGATGTGTTCTGTATACGTCTGTCATATCTAATGAGGCTATAGTGATGTTTGAGTCCTCTGTTTTATTCTTCTTCTCTTTGATTTTTATGTATGTATGTATGTATGTATTTATTTATTTATTTTTATTTTTTAGTTTTAAGGAGCAGGGAGTTTAATAGGCAAGAAAGAAGGGGGAAGAAAGAAAGAAGCTCCCCTGTGCAGAGACAGAGTGAGGGGGGCTCCAAAGCCAAGAGACAGAACCCCCTTCTCTTTGGTTCTATCCTTTTTTTAAAATTTTTTGAGACATAGTCTCAAAAGCCTACCCAGGCTGGAAGACAATGGTGTGATCTCAGCTCACTGCAGCCTCCACCTCCCAGGTTCAAGTGATTCTTATGCCTCAGCCACCCGAGTAGCTAGGATTACTAGAATGCACCACCACATCCAGCTAATTTTTGTAGTTTTAATAGAGATGGGGTTTCGCCATGTTGGCCAGGCTGGTCTCGAACTCCTGGCCTCAAGTGATCCTCCTGCCTCAGCCTCCCAAAGTGCTGGGATTACAGGTGTGAGCCACCCTGCCTGGTCACCTGGTTCTATCCATTTTTGAAAATGAAGTATTGAAGTCTACTACTATATTGTGGAGCTATCTATTTCTCCTTTGAATTTTGTGAATGTTTCCATCCTATGCTTAGGGGCTGTGACATTTGGTGCCTATATATTTAAGTTGTTTTATCTTCTTGCTGAATTGAACCCTTCATCATTTTATAATAACTTTTCTTTCTTATAATGGTTATTGAGTAAACGTCTGTTCTCTTTGATTTTAATATAGACACCTCTGCGCTCTGCTGGTTACTATTTGCATGGAATATCCTTCTCTATCCTTTCAGTTTCAGCCAGCATATGTCTTAAGAGTTAAAGGGAGTCTGTTGTGGATAGGATTTAGTTGGATCTTGTTTTGTTCTGATTCCGATGGGAAATCATTTGGATTTCACATACTCATAGAGAAGGCCTTAATATTGCCATCTTTTCACATATTATCTGTAGATTTTGTAACATCTTGTAGATTTTTTTGTCTTTCATTTTTCCCTTACTGCCTGCTTTTGTATTTTGTTGGTTTTTTAATCGTGACATGCTTTGATCCCCTTCTCATCTCCTCTGGTGTATGTTTGTAGATTTTCCTTTTGTGGTTAAGATTGAAGTTACATAAAACATTGTAACAATAAAACATTATTTTAAAATGTTAACAACTTAACCTTGATTATGTACCGAAAGCATTACATTATAGCTGTGCCATTTGTTATTGTGCCAGAAATTCCTTCTATATATGTTATATTCCCATTAACACATTTTAGGGCTTTTTGAATAATTTTGCCTTTGAAATGCTAGGAAAGAAAAGCCAAATTACAAATGAAAAGTACAATAATGCATGTTTTTTTGTTTGTTTTCTTTTTTAATTTTTTTCTCATACAGTGTCACTCTCAGGATACTATGTTTCCATATTTGATCATTTATTGACCTTTAATGGAGAACTTCATATTTTCATTTGGGTTAGAAGTACTGTCTGGGGTCCATTTATTTGCTTTTGAAGGATTCCCTTTAGCATTTCTTGTCAGACAGTTCCAAAGTACTAATTATCTTCCTCAGCTCTTCTTTATTCAGGAACGTCTAAATTTCTCCTTTATTTCTGCAAGCAAGTTTTGCTGAATATAGTATTCTTGGTTTTTTGTTTGTTTGTTTGAGAAGGAGTCTTGCTCTGTCGCCTAGGCTAGAGTGCAGTGGCGCGATCTTGGCTCACTGCAACCTCCGCACCCTGCCTTCCCCCATGCCAGATTCAAGCGATTCTCCTGCCTCAGCCTCCCAAGTAGCTGGGATTACAGGCATGTGCCACACGCCCAGCTAATTTTTGTGTTTTTAGCAGAGACGAGGTTTCACCATGTTGGCCAGGCTGGTCTTGAACTTCTGACCTCAGGTCATCAATCCACCTCAGCCTCCCAAAGTGGTAGGATTACAGGTATGAGCCACTGCACCCAGCTGTATTTTTTTTTTTTCTTTAAGCACTTTCAATGTATCATCGTCTTATTGCCTTCTAGCCTGCAAGTTTTCTGCTGGAAAACGCACATAGTCTCATATAGTTCTCTTATATATTACAAGTCTCTTTTATGTTCCTGCTGTCCAGGTGTATCTTTTTCTTTGACTTTTGATAATTTGTTTGTAATGTGTCTCTGTATGAATGTCCTGTGGTTAATTTTAGTTAGAATGGCCAAGCTTCTTGAATTTCTTTATCCGGTTCTTTCCTCAGATTTGGGATGTTTTAGACATTATTTCTTTTTCTTTCTTTTTTTAAGACAGGGTCTCGCTTGGTCACCCAGGCTGGAGTGTAGTGGCACGATCTCGGCGCACAGCAATCCCTGCCTCCGGGGTTCAAGTGATTCTTGTGCCTCAGCCACCCAAGTAGCTGGAATTACAGGCGTGCGCCACCACGCCTGGCTAATTGTTGAATTTTTAGTAGAGGGAGAGTTTCACCATGTTGGCCAGGCTGATCTCGAACTCCTGGCCTCAGGTGATCCGCCTGCCTCAACCTCCTAAAGTGCTGCATTACAAGCATGATCCACTGCGCCTGGCCTAGACATTATTTCTTGAATTGCAATTTTTGATCCTCTGTCTTATGAACCTCCAATAGTTTGTATATGGTTCTGCTTGACAGCATCCCAAAAATCTGTTGGGGTTTGTTTGCTTTTCTTTGTCATTTTTTTCTTTCTGCTTTTTACAGCTGATATTTCGAGTATCCTATCTTTAATTTGCTCATTCATCTCTGTGTCTTATTTAGTTTGCTGTTGAAACTGCTAGTGAATTTTTACTTCATTGTATTTCAGCTCCAGAATGTGTGTTTTTTTAAAAATAGTTTCTCTGAGACCATGCATGGTGGCTCATGCCTGTAATCCCAGCACTTTGGGAGGCCGAGGCGGGCGGATCACGATGTCAGGAGTTCGAGACCAGCCTGACCAACATGGTGAAACTCTGTGTCTACTAAAAATACAAAAATTAGCTGGGCGTGGAGGTGCACACCTGTAATCCCAGCTACTCAGGAGGCTGAGGCAGGAGAATCACTTGAACCCAGGAGGTGGAGGTTGCAGTGAGCTGAGATTGTGCCACTGCACTCCAGCCTCATGACAGTGAGACTCCGTCTCAGAAAAAAAAAAAGTTTCTCTTTTGATTGATATTTTCCTTATTTTTATGTATTGTTTTCCTGATTTCACTTAGTCTTTTAGCTCATGAAGCATTTTTTTTTGGAGACAGGGTCACACTGTGTTGCTCAGTCTGGAGTGCAGTGGCATGATCATGGCTCACTGCAGCCTCAACCTCCTGGGCTCAAGGGTTTCTCCCACCTCAGCCTCCCTAGCAGCTGGGACTACAGGCCCATGCCACAATGCCCAGCTAAATGTTTTGACTTTTAGTAGAGATGAGGTCTTGCTCTGTCACCCAGTGCTCTGTCACCCAGGCTGTTCTTGAACTCCTGTGCTCACACAGTCCTCCCGCCCCAGCCTCCCAAAGTAGTGGGATTACAGGCATGAACCACCACACCCTGCCTCATTAAACATCCCCTTTTTTTTTTTGGAGAAGGAGTCTCACTCTGTCACCCAGGCTGGAGTGCAGTGGCACGATCTCGGCTCACTGCAACCTCCACCTCCTGGGTTCAAGCAATTCTCCTGCTTCAGCCTCCTGAGTAGCTGGGACTACAGGCACATGCCACCACACCTGGCTAATTTTTTGTATTTTAGTAGAGATGGGATTTCACCATGTTGCCCAGGCTGGTCTTGAACTCCTGAGCTCAGGCAATCCACCCACCTTGGCCTCCCAAACTGCTGGGATTACAGGTGTGAACCACCATGCCCAGCCTATCATTAAACATCTTAAAGCATTTGCTTTAAGTATTTTTCAAGTAATTCACAAGATTGGTTTCTGAAGATTTATACATTTATTTATTATTATTTGGTCCTTTTAGCCATATTTCCCTATCCTTTTGTAGGCCTTGTACCTCTTATTTTAGATTTGGTAAAACTAAACTACTTCTTTCAGTTCTTTTATATAAGAATTGTGGGCCGGGCGCGGTGGCTCACGCCTGTAATCCCAGCACTTTGGGAGACCAAGGCAGGCAGATTGCCTGAGGTTGGGAGTTTGAGACCAGTCTGGCCAACATGGTCAAACCCCGTCTCTACTAAAAATACAAAAAAATTAGATGAACGTGGTTGCGTGCGCCTGTAGTTCCAGCTACTTGGGAGGCTGATGCAGGGGAATTGCTTGCGGAGGTTGCAGTGAGCTGAGGTGGCACCACTGCACTCCAGCCTGGGGCAACAGAGAGAGACTCCATCAAAAAAAAAAAAAAAGAATTGCGACAGGGAGACCTTTCCCAATTACCCTGTTGTAAAGGGTGTGGGAACACCTCACTCCTGGGGATGTGTCTTTCCTAGCTTTATGCATATACGATACTATTACTAATGTCTATACAACTGCTCTTAAATGTCTTATTTTCTCTAAGAGGCTCATCTCTGCTTTTTCTGAGAAGCTTTGTTTCTGTTCCATTTTTCTGCCCTTAATCTTTCTCAAAGTCACCCATAATTCTCCCGAGTCCTGCAGATTCCCCACTGCTCCAATGCATCACGTCACCCCCTTGTGTTTTCAGCTCTCACAATGTGACACACAAAGTATGCCGATACTTCTTCCAGTGTCTGAGTTGGGTGAGGCTGATTCTAGTGCCTCCACCAGACTGTAAACATGCCAGAATCATGGGTTCATATTCTACTCTTTCTTCTTTTCTAGGGAGGAGCTGTATATTGGGAAGCAATGCAGAAAGCAAGCCTATTAAAAATCAACTTGGATTAACCCTTGAGTCACATCTGTCTGAATTGCAGCTGTTTCAAGCCGGAAGGAAAATTTACAGAAGCAATCAAGTTGAAAAGTTTACAAACCATCGTTCCTCAGTTTCACCACTTCAAAAAATTTCTTCTAGTTTCACAACACACATTTTTAATAAATATAGAAATGATCTTATTGATTTCCCATTACTCCCACAAGAAGAGAAAGCATACATTAGAGGAAAATCTTATGAACGTAGTGAAGATGGTGAAGTTTTTAGAGTCCCTACAAGCCTTACTACTACTGCAGAGAAACCTTACAAGTGTACTGAATGTGGCAAGGTCTTCAGTCGCAATTCACACCTTGTAGAACATTGGAGAATTCATACTGGACAGAAGCCTTACAAATGTAGTGAATGTGACAAGGTGTTTAATCGCAATTCAAACCTTGCACGACATCAAAGAATTCATACTGGAGAGAAGCCTCACAAATGTAACGAATGTGGCAAAGCATTTAGAGAGTGTTCAGGACTTATTACCCATCTTGTAATCCACACTGGAGAGAAACCTTACAAATGTAATGAGTGTGGCAAGAACTTCAGGCACAAATTTTCTCTAACCAATCATCAGAGAAGTCACACGGCGGAAAAACCTTACAAATGTAAGGAATGTGGCAAGGTCTTTAGTCTGCTTTCATACCTTGCACGGCATCAAATAATTCATAGTACAGAGAAGCCCTACAAATGTAACGAATGTGGAAGAGCATTTCGCAAGCGTCCGGGCCTTATGGCCCATCTTCTAATCCATACTGGAGAGAAACCTTACAAATGTAATGAATGTGACAAAGTCTTTGGGCGCAAATTATACCTAACCAACCATCAGAGAATTCATACTGGAGAGAGACCTTACAAGTGTAATGCGTGTGGCAAGGTCTTCAATCAAAATCCACACCTTTCACGACATCGGAAAATTCATGCTGGAGAGAATTCACTGCATACCTTACAGATGCAATGAATGTGGCAAAGTCTTTAGTTACAGTTCACACCTAGCACAGCATTGGAGGACCCAGGAGAAAAACCTTACAAATATCATGAATGTGGCAAAGAATTTAGTTTGCATTCAAGCCTCATCACTCATCTCTTGATCCACACTGAAAGGAAACTCTGCAAATGTAAAGTTAATAACATATATATAAATAATCTATAAAGAGAGAACAGTTATATCAGAATAGAGCATTTAATGAAGACTACCAGTATAGCATATTCTTGAGTAGGATTCACATTTAACTGCTGGCCCTATAATGCGTAACTCTTCGATTTAGAATGTACATACTTCTCATGTTTTAAGTAATAAAGTTTAAAGTTTTTTTTCTTTTTTCTTTTTTTTTTGAGACCAAGTCTCGCCGTATCACCCAGGCTGGAGTGTAGTGGCACGATCTTGGCTCACTGTAACCTCCGTCTCCCGGGTTCAAGCGATTCTCCTGCCTCAACCTCCTGAGTAGCTGGGATTACAGGCATGCGCCGCTACTGCCCGGCTAATTTTTGTATTTTTAGTCGAGATGGGGTTTCCCCATGTTGGCCAGGCTGGTCTCAAACTCCTGACCTCAAGTGATCCACTGGCCTTTGCCTCCCAAAGTGCTGGGATTATAGGTGTGAGCCACAGTGCCCGGCCTAGTTTAAACTTTTCTTAGTGTGAATGAATCACATCCTTTCTACCAACATTGTTTAATCTTACCTCAGGAGGATACTTTATAATAGAGAATAATGTCCCATTAGGATTTTAAGGTTGAAGCAGCCAGAACTCTGTGTGTGTGTGTGTGTGTGTGTGTGTGTGTGTGTGTGTGTGTCTGTCTGTGTGTGTGTGTGTGTGTGTGTGTGTGTGTCATAAAACAACATACGCTTTTGGGTGCATATACTTAGGTAAGTATGATTTTGAGTAATTACACTTAGTACATGAGTTTTTCTCTCTGTACTCTGGCGTAGCATGCTTATGTGGGTAAAGTCAAAATCACTTTGTGAATAGCAGTGCAATTTCAGCCTTGTACACCCTCAAATGTGCATCACTGTTAATGAGTATGCCCTGTATTATGTTTCTACATGCCTCTTTCTTGTGTGCCAAGTAAGACCTACGGTGAGCACCTTCATTTTCATGCAGCAAAAATATATAGTAATATGACAAATAATTAGGAAATAAAGTATTGGTTGAGTGTAAAAATGTAGCTGGGCGTGGTGGCTCACGCCTATAATCTCAGCACTTTGGAAGGCTGAGGTGGGCGGATCACGAGGTCAGGAGATCGAGACCTTCCTGGCCAACATGGTGAAGCCCTGTCTCTACTAAAAAA
This sequence comes from Hylobates moloch, assembly GCF_009828535.3. NCBI lineage: Eukaryota > Metazoa > Chordata > Mammalia > Primates > Hylobatidae > Hylobates > Hylobates moloch. Next base: position 33,308,363 of record NW_026652287.1, on the reverse strand, counting down.
AAAAAAGTGGGTGGTGGGACCTGTAATCCAGTCAGAGGTGGGCAGAGATTGAACCGAGTGAGGCAGAGTTGCAGTGAGTGAGTCGCCATGTCTCCAGCCTGGTGAAAAAAAAAAAAAACTATAACAATTTCTTTACTACTAGTGTGCAGTGACATCATTTGAAAATATTAATGTTCATCCATTTTCTTTTAAGTTGAAGCACACAGAAAGGGCATTTTGTTTTGGTACATTAACTAGAAACTTCATATAGTCACCCTCACGACTCTTCTGCTAATTTGAATTTTTGACCAGTCTTCTGGAACTTGTTTGAAGTTCCCCTAAGTTTTGGCTTGGATCTTGAGAATGATGATCCCATACACTGATATGGTTTGAGAGTGTTTATTATATAATGCGGCTTTGTGGGGGAAAGCAGGTATACTTTTCCAGCTGGTCCAAAAGTGGCTTCAGAGAACTGGGAAAGGTGACTGGCTTGGGGTGTCATGACAGCTAAAGAGTAGGGCTGGGCCGGGGGTACCCACTTCTGGTTTGAACTTCCAGTTGGTTCCAAAGGAGTGAGCACTGAGGCTTTATTATCAGTTGACCAGATGGGCAGGATAGGAAGAGGGAGTGCAGAGGTGTAAAAGGCGTTGGTGTTCAGACATCACAAAATGCAGTCAACTAGTACAACACTGAATGCTTCCTCTGGAAACTCCTGCCATCTTGGTTAGGAAAGACCCCCAATTTTCTTCATGGTAACATCTTATTATATTCCCTTTATGGATACAGATATAGGTCTCATTGCATACATAATATGATTGTTGAAAATGCTTGTGAAATACAGTTTAGTAAAATTGCCTAAGGTTTTGGTTTCTGTTTTTTTTAGAGTAGTTCAATGAAAATTATTATGTGGAAGTGTTTATAATAAATATGACTTAACATATAATTTCATATCTAATACAATAAATATGACAATTTTGTAATGTCTTACACAGTAAATGACAATTTTGTAATCTATATTTATTATACGATAAAGATAATTTCACTACAAGAGCATTTTCCCAAAAGCTATGGATATGTCATTTTCTGATTCTGGTATTATGCAATATATTTCATGGTTCATTTTCAATTGTAGTAAAATTATATTTTTGTATGTATATGTTTTTTTAAATTTTTTTTCCTACGTTGCCTCCAAATTCTATGTTTAATACATTTCTTCTCTGTTTTGCTCTGGTGAAAACTTTAGGGGACAAATAAATGAGGGTGCTATTTGGAGGCAAAATTTTGTGACATGAGACTGGGCATGGTGCCATGCACCTGTACTCCCAGCTACTTGGGAGGCTGAGGTAGGAGGATCACTTGATCCCAAGAGGTTGAGGCTGCAGTCAGTGAGCTGTGATTGTGCTACTGCACTTCAGCCTGGGCGACAGAGGGAGACGGTCTCAAACAAACAAACAAACAAACAACTTGTGACATGAGTATGTCCATAAGACAATGGCAGGTATACACTAGGATTAATATAAATACGAAAAAGAAAAAAATACTTGGCCAGGTGGGGGGCCCACGCCTGTAATCCCAGCATTTTGGGAGGCCGAGGCAGGCGGAGCAGGAGGTCAGGAGTTCAAGACCAGCCTGGCCAACATGGAGAAACCTTGTCTCTATTAAAAATACAAAAAAGTAGCCCGGCGTGGTAGCGGACGCCTGTAATCCCAGCTACTTGGGAGGCAGAGGCAGGAGAATCGCTTGAACCCAGGCGGCGGAGGTTGCAGTGAGCCGAGATCGCACCACTTCACTCCAGCCTGGGCAAAAGAGCGAAACTCTGTCTCAAATTAAAAAAAAAAAAGGAAATTGCACATTCTCCCCCGGCAGGGTTTTGCATTTCATATTTTAATTCGCATCCCCTTCACGAACAATTCCAGGGCTTTAAAATTCCGGAAGCTAGCGTTTATTTATTATTCATTTATATTTTTTTATTTTAATTATTTCCAATTTATTATTTACTTATGATTATGTATTTATTTATTAGGCATAAGGTTTTTCTGCCGCCCAGGCGGGAGTGCAGCGGCACGACCTCGGCTCACTGCAGCCTCCACCTCATGGGCTCAAGCGAGTCTCCCGCCTCAGCATCCGGGTAGCTAGGACCACATGCGAGCCCCCCTATGGCCGATTTAAAATTAATTTTAATAGCAGGAATTTTCGTGGATCCAATAATCAACAGACTTTCCCTCTGCCGGGGCACGATGTGTTTCCAGATAGCTGAGTTGCTCTAGTCGCCACGGCAGGTCTCGCCTCCAAAACGGGACGATCTGGGAGCGAGGCGGAGGGAAGCGCAAGCCCCCCCCACTTCCATCCTGGCCTGGCCTGGCCTCGCCTCGCCTCTCAGCTGCGCGCGCAGTTTCCTGGAGACCCGGAAGCAGATTACGTGGAGTGACGGTCATGCTGCGGCTTGTGAGTTTCCCTTTGTTTAGATTAAATCTGGGATGCTGAGTCCCCTCGCGCTTCTATACCCAGCATCTCAGGCGTCACACAAACCTTGAAATCCCCGCACCGCTCCCTCCACCCCGACTAAACTCAGACGTTCTAATGAGAGTCTGGTGGTCGCTTCCCTAAGTGTTAAAATCGCTCAGAGGCTGGTCCTGTGTCCGGTCTTTCACCACAGGGCCACGTAGACAGCTCCTATCGCGGAGTTTTCCTGCTTCAGATCCTTCAGTGACCCCCTGGACACGCCGCGCGCCGCGTAAAGTTCTCACCGGCGAGATGGATCCAAGTCTTTCCGGTCCCCCAAGCCTCGCCCTCTTTTCACAGGCCTGCACCCTTTTCAGTGCCTTAAATGAGAGGAAATCTATCTGATGTTTACTGCTGATTGTGATGTTTCAGTCTCCATTGGGCTTTTGTTAACACCTAAATAAATATTTAGTGGACAAAATTATGTTTAGGTTAGTGCAAAAGTAATGGCAAAACCGCGATCACTTTTGCACCAACCTACTATTTATGGGCCGGGGCTGGAATTCCATCTTCGCCGGAGGCCCAGGCTGGACAATTCCTTGAGCACAGGAGTTTGAGACCACTCTGGGCAACATAGTGAGACCCCCATCTCAACTTTTGAAACATATTTTTCAGTATGGGTATTTAATAGAGATTGGAATTCAAGTTTCTATGTTTTTACATGGTCTAAGTTTTTGAAATAGTTTAATATAAAATAATGTTTATAAACTGAATTGAGCACAATTTATACATTTTTATTGTTGTAAACATGCTGAAATGCACATTAGCAAAAATAATGACAGCCAGGCACAGTAGTGCACGCCTATCATTCTAGTTACTCGGAGATAGTGTCATTTGAGGCCAGGAGTTCAAGGCTGTAGTGTGCAATGAATAAGCCACTGCACTGCAACCTGGACACATTAAAAAACAAACAAAGACAAATATCTAAAAAAGAGGTCATTGACAGACACCTCTTTCAGGTGTCATGTATATGTTTACTAGAGTATATGTGTGTGAACGTATATATGTTTATGAATAAGTGTGTACATGTGATGTGTGTGGATGAGTGCACAGATGAGCAAGTCTATTCTTATCAAAGGCACATCATCAGTTTATATACATTTTATATCTTTTAACAGTTGAAATTACATCTTATATATTTTCATGACCTTAAAATTGTTCTACACTGTTACGATAGTGGGTCGATAGCTGTAAGGATAGTAACCTATTATGGGGATACATGTGCGACAGTTTCTTGATTTTAATCGCAGAACTTATTTTAACTATACTCAATTAGGTCATTGTCTGTCAATTTACTTTTGATGCTGATCTGTTACTTTATTGTTTGATCTTTTTTTTTTTTCTTTTTTTGAGATGGAGTCTCACTTTGTCACCCAGGCTGGAGTGCAGTGGCACCATCTCAGGTCACTGCAAACTCTGCCTCCTGGGTTCAAGTGATTGTCCTGCCTCGGCCTCCTGAGTAGCTGGGATTACAGGTGCCCACCACCACACCTGGCTAATTTTTGTATTTTTGGTAGAGATGGGGTTTCACCATGTTGGCTAGGCTGGTCTTCAACTCCTGACCTCAAATGATCCACCTGCCTTGGCCTCCCAAAGTGCTGGGATTACAGGCATGAGCCACCATGCCTGGCCTAATTCTTAAAGTTTGATTCTAATGCCCAGACACCTGGGATCTGGTGCTTACTCTGCTATTTTTAGCCTTCACACCTGGGGCAAGTTTCTTAGAATGTCTGAGAAAGAGTTGTCTCTTCAATAGGATGGGACAGATTGTTCTTTTATGGGCTTTTGTTGTTATAGCCGTTAGTACATGTACAACATTTAGAAAGTGCCTGTCACATGGGAAGTGTTCAAAAGCTTCATCCTGGCTGGGTGAGGTGGCTCACGCCTGTAATCCCAGCACTTTGGGAGGCCGAGGCGGGAGGATTGCTTGAGGTCAGGAGTTCAAGACCAGCCTGAACAAGGTAGTGAAACCCCGTCTCTACTAAAAATAGAAAAATTAGCAGGGCATAGTGGTGGGTGCCTGTAGTCCCACCTACTCAGGAGGCTGACGCAGGAGAATCACTTGAACCTGGGAGGCGGATGTTTCAGTGAGCCAAGATTGTGCCACTGCACTAAAGTGAGACTCCGTCTAAAAAAAAAAAATATATATATCTATATAATCTGATGCTTCTATAGAAATAACTGTGGGTTAATTTTTTGTATTTCTTACATTGTCCATAAAATTAGAAATCTATACTAATATTTTTTTGGAGATAGAGTCTTGCTCAGTCGCCCAGGCTGGAGTGTGGTGGCGCGATCTCGGCTCACTGCAAGCTCTGCCTCCTAGGTTCACACCATTCTCCTGCCTCAGCCTCCCAAGTAGCTGGGACTACAGGCGCCCGCCACTACGCCTGGCTAATTTTTTTGTATTTTTAGTAGAGATGGGGTTTCACTGTGTTAGCCAGGATGGTCTCGATCTCCTGACCTCGTGATCCACCTGCCTCGGCCTCCCAAAGTGCTGGGATTACAGGCATGAGCCACCACGCCCGGCCTAGAAATCTATACTAATTTAAAGAATATCAGGCCGGGCACGGTGGCTCACGCCTGTAATCCCAGCACTTTGGGAGGCCGAGGCGGGTGGATCACGAGGTCAGGAGATCGAGACCATCCTTCCTAACATGGTGAAACTGCATCTCTACTAAAAATACAAAAAAGAAAATTAGCTGGGCATGGTGGCGGGCGCCTATAGTCCCAGCTATTTGGGAGGCTGAGGCAGGAGAATGGCATGAACCCGGGAGGCGGAAGTTGCAGTGAGCCGAGATCACGTCACTGCACTCCGGCCTGGGCAACAGAGTGAGACTCCGTCTCAAAAAAGAAAAAAAAAAAAAAAGAATATCATACATTCTAATGGAGAAGTATAATAAAACACAATTAGAAACACATAACTAGCTAAAAAATACCTTAATGTGGATTTGTCAGAACATCCACTTCAATGAAGTCAGTCCTTACAACTGTCTTCTCATTTTGTGTGATACCCTGTTGGTGAAATGTGTTTTTCATTTTAGGGACACTTGACATTCAGGGATGTGGCCATAGAATTCTCTCAGGAGGAGGGGAAATGCCTGGACCCTGCTCAGAGGACTCTATACAGGGATGTGATGTTGGAGAATTATAGGAACCTGGTCTTCCTGGGTGAGGATAATGTCCCTTCAGAAGTCAAGATCTGCCCTGGTGTATTTTTGCATTTTGTCCTGTCCCTCTTAGCATCTTAGGAGTCAACGTATTGCTTGACTGAGATTGAAATCCTGTTGACTCAGAAATGAAAACCTCCATAATGCTTTATAATGCTGTATTTTTCAGAAACGATAAGCTCCATAATACTTTCTGGACTTAAATAACTGCTTTCTTCAGAATTCTGCCCCCTTCAAGATTCATCATTGAGTGGTACCAGGGCTTAAGTATGCATCAAACCTTATGACGGACTTAAGATATCCAGTTCTGTGTTATCTACCCCTGTGCTTATGATTCATTAGTTCTTTTTTTTTTTTTTTTTGAGACGGAGTCTCGCTCTGTCGCCCAGGCTGGAGTGCAGTGGCGCGATCTCGGCTCACTGCAAGCTCCGCCTCCTGGGTTCGCGCCATTCTCCTGCCTCAGCCTCTCCGAGTAGCTGGGACTACAGGCACCCGCCACCACGCCCGGCTAGTTTTTTTTTTTTTGTATTGTTAGTAGAGACGGGGTTTCACCGTGGTCTCGATCTCCTGACCTCGTGATCCGCTCGCCTCGGCCTCCCAAAGTGCTGGGATTACAAGCGTGAGCCACCGCGCCCGGCCTGATTCATTAGTTCTTGTAAGAGAGCTTGATGTCTGCATGTTACAGTGTTCCCTCAGCATTCAGAAGGAGGCAGTGGATGAATTCATGTGAAATACTATTCTTCTTTTGTTTTTTTTTTGTTTGTTTGAGACAGAGTCTCCCTGTGTTGCCAGGCTGGAGTGCAGTGGCAGGATCTCAGCTCACTGCAACCTCCGCCTCCCGGGTTCAAGCGATTCTCCTGGCACAGCCTCCCGGGTAGCTGGGACTACAGGCATGTGCCACCACGCCTGGTTAATTTTCGTATTTTTAGTAGAGATGGGGTTTCACCATATTGGTCAGGCTAGCCTTGAACTTCTGACCTCGTGATCCGCCCGCCTTGGCCTCCGAAAGTGCTGAGATTATAGCCGTGAGCCACCGTGCCTGGTGAAATACTATTCTTGATTCATTTATAATATCCTCTCTCCTACCTAGACATGGGGCTTGGATTTTGGAGATGCCACAGTACATATTTATTCTTTTTATTATTATTATTATTTTTATTTATTTATTTTTTTTTTTTGAGACAGAGTCTCGCTCTGTCACCCAAGCTGGAGTGCAGTGGCGTGATATCGGCTCACTGCAAGCTTCACCTCCCGGGTTCACGCCAAGTAGCTGGGACTACAGGCGCCTGCCACCATGCCCGGCTAATTTTTTTTTTTTTTTTTGTATTTTTAGTAGAGATGGGGCTTCACTGTGTTAGCCAGGATAGTTTTGATATTCTTTCTTTTTTTAAATAGGAATCTGTCTTCCTGACCTGAGTGTTATCTCCATGTTGGAGCAAAGGAGAGATCCCCGGAATCTGCAGAGTGAAGTGAAAATAGCAAACAATCAAGGTGGCAGGGAGTGCATCAAAGTTGTGAACACAGGTAAGAGCTTGGATGGCCAGAATGGAGGCCCCGTAATTTTTTTTTTTAAACAGGGTCTTGCTCTGTCACCCAGGCTGTCGTAGAGTGGCAATAGTCAGTGGCAATCGTGGCTTAACTCATAGCCTCAAACTCCTGGACTCAAGTGATCCTCCTTCCTCTGCTTCCCAAAGTGGTGGGATTACAAGCATGAGCCACTGTACCCTGCAAAACCACACTTTGAGATTCTGTTTGAGAGCTCTTTGCAAGTGGGAGAATTCTTTGGGAAAATAAAAGTTTAAATCCTGGGAGTTCTGATTGAAGCTTGTTTTGTTTTGTTTTGTTGAGACGAGTTCTTGCTCTGTTGCCCAGGCTGGAGTGTAGTGGTGGTGTGATCGTGACCCCTGTACCCTCAGTCTTTGGGCTCATATGATCATCTCGTCTCTGCCTGCCAAGTCACTGGGACTGTAGGCATGTGCCATTGCATCTTGCTAATTTTTAAAAAATGTTTTGTGGAGATGAGGTCTCACTAGGTTGCACAGGCTTGTCTTGAACTCCTGGCCTCAACTATTCTTCCCACGTGGCCTGCCAAAGTGCTGGGATTGCAGGCATGACCCATCATGCCTGGCCTAGAAGGGAAATTTTTCTTTGCCCCCTCTTACTGCTGCTGTGTTCTTTATTTTTTGGTGTTTTTTTTTTTTTTTTTTTTTTTTTGAGACAGCGTCTTGCTCTGTTGCCCAGGCTGGAGTGCAATGGCACGATCTTGGCTCACTGCAGCCTCCACCTCCCGAGTTCAAGCAATTCTGAGTAGCTGGGATTACAGGTACCCGCCACCAAGCCCAGCTAATTTTTGTATCTTTAGTAGAGACGGGGTTTCATTATGTTGGCCAGGCTGGTCTCAAACTACTCATCTCAGGTGATCCACCCGCCTTGGGCTCCCAAAATGGTGGGATTACAGGGGTGAGAGACTGTGCCCGGCCCTTAGCCCCCTTTTTGATAGGATTGTTTGTTTTTTTCTTGCTGATTTGTTTGAGTTCCTTGTAGATTCTGGATATTAGTCCTTTGTCAGATACGTAGTTTGCAAAGATTTTCTCCCACGCTGTGGGTTGTCTTACTCTGCCGATTATTTCTTTTGCTGTGTCAGAGCCAAAGTCTTTATCATGATGGACAACACCCTGTCATATGGCTTATGAAAGTTCTTGGTTCCATCATTCTGAAGGACATAGGGAGGGCTGTGTCAAAGGGGTCTCTTTTTCCCATGGTCTCTGTTTCTGTAGTGATTTTATCTGATGCTACGTTTGTACGTCAAACCTGGGGTCTGCATAGACCTGCCTCCTTGACCTATGTATGGTCCACACAATTTCCTATACTAGGAAGACCTAATCAGAAGATAGGAAAACATTGGCTGCTCTTTTTTTGTGTGTGTGGGGCTCAAAGATTGCATGAAGGCGTCTCAACCCCTCTTTGCCTCTTCAGGTTTTGTGGAGATAGGGAAAATCCAGTGTTTTTTCTACTCTCAAATGCTACTCAGCAGAGAGCGCTTCACTTCTGGTCGACCGAACGGGTGGGGATTTCTCCGCACCAACAACCAGTCTTTCAGTGGCCATCTAATAGGTTTCTGTGATTCCTTTCTGATCTTACCTATCTGGAATTAGAGTCAGATCCCACAGGCAAAGGGTTGAGTTCCCAAACCTGTCCCCTACCTCAGTAACCAATCACAAGTGGTAGGTTGTCACCTTTCCTTCTTACCAACCAGCTACAGGTTGGGGTTCCCTCAAGCCCCTTCTTGGGGTTGATTACTTTGCTAGGGTGGCCCACAGAACTCAGTAAAACACTTCCTTAGGTTCACTGCCTCATGCTGAAGGATGTTTTGAAGGATACAGATGAACAGCCAGATGAGGAGATTCACGGGGAGGCACGTGGGAAGATTCACTGGGTGTGCCACCCTCCAGGCACCTGTGTGTCTTCAGCATTTGGAAGATCTCATGACCCCATAGTTCAGGGATTATTTATTATTATTATTTTTTTTTAGACAGAGTCTCGCTCTGTTACCCAGGCTGGAGTGAAGTGGCACAATCTCAGCTCACTGCAGTCTCCGCCTCCTGGTTCAAGTGATTCTTCTAGTTCAGGGATTTTTTATGGAGGCTTCATCACATGGGTGTGATTGATATTAACTCAGTTTCCAGCCCCTCTTCCCTTCCTGGAGGATAGTGGACGGGGCTGACACTTTCATGCTTGTAATCATGGCCTGGTCTTTCTGATGATCAGCCCAGTCCAGGGAACCTACAGAGTTGCCTCATTAGCACAAATCACATTCCTGTCACCCAGAACATTCCAAGGAGTTAGGAGCTCTGTGTCAGGAGCCAACGAAGAGACCAATGTATGTATTTCTTCTTATTTTACAAGGTTCCGCAGCCGTTCTTCAGTTGTGTTTGTCCATACTTTACTGGTGTGTGTAACGGGAGTAGGTGGCTCTTCTGAGATTTTTATTCAGCAGAATGGGAAAGACAATTGACAGAAAGATCCTTTAGGCCAGGGGCTGTGTCTCATGCCTGTAATCCCAGCATTTTGGGAGGCTGAGGCAGGCAGATCAGGAAGTCAGGAGATCGAAACCATCCTGGCCAACATGGTGAAACCCCGTCTCTACTAAGAATATAAAAAAAATTAGCTGGGTGTGGTGGTGCATGCCTGTAGTCCCAGCTACTCGGGAGGCTGAGGCAGGAGAATTGCTTGAACCTGGGAGGTGGAGCTTGCAGTGAGCCAAGATCGTGCCACTGCACTCCAGCCTGGCGACAGAGCAAGACTCTGTCTCAAAAAAAAAAAAAAAAGATCTTTTATTGGATGCCCGAGTCCTCATGAGAGAATAGGTCACTGGAATGATGCCTCTGGTTTTAAGACTAAAGCCACTGCTGATTTTATTCTGGGCTTTTCCATGTATTAGAAATGAACTTGGGGCTGGGCACAGTGGCTCATACCTGTAATCCTAGCACTTTGGGAGGCTGAGGTTAGTGGATTGCTTGAGCCCAGGAGTTTGAGACCAGCCTGGACAACATGGCCAGAACTTGTCTCTGCAAAACATAAAAATTAGTTGACTGTCGTGGTGCACACCTGTAGTCCCAGCTACTCAGGAGGCTGAGGTGGGTGAATCACCTGAGCCCAGGAGGTCAAGGCAGCAGCGAGCCATGATTGCATCACTGAACTCCAGCCTTAGTACAGAGTGATACCCTGTCTCAGAAAAAAAAAATACGAAGAAAATAAAAAATAAATGAACTTGACTTATTTGTATTTAGTCAACAGTTCCATATGGTACTCTTTGTCTTCTTTGTTTTATATGCGTGGGGATGTTCTATCAGGGAATGGCCATTGATTTATATATTTTTGAGGACCTTTCTCTCTCTCTCTTTTTTTTTTTTTTGCCTAGGAGTTTAACACCTATACACACTCCAGGAGTTTTGGAATGGGTAGTATAAATATTTCTTTTCTTTTCGTTTACCTGATTTAGATACTAAATAATACTTTTGTCAGTTACATTTATTACAATGTATAAATTGGGAATTTCTTTTCTCTTCTTTTTTTTTTTTTTTTGTGATAGTCTTGCTCTGTCACCGAGGCTGGAGTGCAATGCTGCGATCTCGGCTCACTACAACCTCTGTCTCCTGGGTTCAAGCAATTCTTCTGCCTCAGCCTCCCAAAGTGCTAGGATTACAGGCGTGAGCCTCCACGCCCAGCCTCATTTTTAATTTTCTTAGAGACAGGGTTTCACTCTGCTGCCCAGGCTAGATGGCAGTGGTGCAGTTTTAGGTCACTGCATCCTTGACTTGGAGGGCAAAAGTGCTCTTCCCCGCTCAGCCACCTCTGTACCTTGGACTGTTGGTTATGCCAGTATGCTGGTGTTGAACTGGCTTCAAACAACCCTCCCATCTCAGCCTTCCAAAGTGCTGAGATTACAGCTGTGAGCCACCACACCCAGTCATGAATTTTTTTTTTTTGAGACGGAGTCTCACTCTGTCGTCCAGGCTGGAGTGCAGTGGCGCCATCTGGGCTCACTGCAAGCTCCGCCTCCCGGGTTCACGCCATTCTCCTGCCTCAGCCTCTCCGAGTAGCTGGGACTACAGGCGCCCGCCACCACGCCTGGCTAATTTTTTGTATTTTTTAGTAGAGACAGGGTTTCACTGTGGTCTCGATCTCTTGACCTTGTGATCCGCCCGCCTCGGCCTCCCAAAGTGCTGGGATTGCAAGCGTGAGCCACTGCGCCCGGCCATGAATTTTTGATATCTCAAGAATACACTGTTTTAAAGTTGTTACCATCTTAAGCCCAGAAATACCAACATAGCGACTCACCATAATTTGTTATTTCAGTCTGAGAGGCACAACTCAAACGGTGTTTGATCACTGTTGTGTCTCACACATAACAACAATAAATACAGAAAATTTCTTTGACCAAATATGTAGGGTTTTCTCCTCTAATATGCAAGCAGTCAGTTCTGCAGTGGATACCTGCTGGATATACTTCAATAAAATTCTGACATTGATATGGTTTGGCTCTGTGTCCCCACCTAGATCTCATCTCCAGTTGTAATCTCCACTTGTCATGGAGGGACCTGGTAGGAGGTGTTAGATCATGGGAGTGGTTCCCCCATGCTGTTCTCATGATAGTGAGTGAGTTCTCACGAGATCTGATGGTTTCAGAGTGTGGCACTTCCTCCCTCACTCTCCCTCTCTCTTGCCACCATGTAAGATATGCCTTGCTTCCCCTTTGCCTTCCATAAGTTTCCTGAGACCTCCCCAGCCACATGGAGCTATGAGTCAATTAAACTTCTTTTGTTTATAAATTACCCAGTCTTGAGGATGTCTTTATAGTAGTGTGAAAACGGGCTAATATAAGGATCGAATCCCACATGGTCAGCACTGAATCCACAAGACTGCCACCACTTCAGACGGCAGTCCCAAATCTAGACCTCCAGAACTGGCTTCAAGTTGGGGTTCCAGTGACTTCCTCTTCAGATTTAGTTAATGTGCTAGAACCGTTAACACAGCTCAGAGAAACATTTAAATTTACAGGTTTATTACAAAAGATATTATATATTTTTTGAGATAGAATCTGGCTCTGTTGCCGAGACTGGAGTGCAGTGGTGCGATCTCGGCTCACTACAACCTCCGCCTCCTGGGTTCCAGCAATTCTTGTGCCTCAGCCTCCCGAGTAGCTGGGATTACAGGCACCCACCACCACACCCAGCTAATTTTTATATTTTTAGCAGAGATGGGGTTTCACCGTGTTGGCCAGGCTGGTCTCGAACTTCTGACCTCATGATCTGCCTGCCTCGGCCTCCCAGAGTGCTGGGATTACAGGCATGAGCTACCACGCCCAGCCCCCTTTTGGGTTTTTATGGAAGCTTCATTACATAGGCATTATTGAAGCATGGACAAATGTGTCAAAATGTGACAAGAGTGTGTGATCTGAATCCTATCAGGCCCATCTGTTCAGATTATTCTTGGATGCTGTGTGTAAGATTTCCTCCAGGCTATGGGCCGGAACTCTTTCTGAAATAAAGATCTTATGATCTATAATTGGAAAAATGCGGGAAGATGAGAGTCCTGCCTTGGACAAGGGAAAAGAAGGCTGGAGAAGGTGAGCGAGAGAGATTCTGTTTCTTGAGACCTGCTTCGGAGGCCTAAGGCACAGCAATATTATAACAAAGACTGTAACAAGGCCATGTCAATTATGAGACAGGAAGCATGGATAAAAGCCTGCATATCTCTCTATATTATAATATCATAAGGAAACATTCATTTTCTCTTTTTAATTTTTTTGAGGCAGGGTTTTGCTCTGTCACCCAGGCTGGAGTACAGTAGCATGATCTCAGGTCACTGCAACCTCTGCCTCCTGACTTCAAGCGATTCTCGTGCTTCAGCCTCCTGAGTAGCTGGGACTACAGGCGTGCACCACCACATACGGCTTATTTTTGCATTTATAGTAGAGAGAGAGGGTCTCACCATCTTGGCCAGGCTGGTCTTGAACTCCTGGCCTCAAGTGATCTGCCCACCTTGGCCTTCCAAAGTGCTGGGATTACATGCATGAGCCACCGCGCTCATCTGAAACACTGCATTTTCGGTTTTCAGTTTTCTCCACATAATTTGTGGATAGTCTTTAAATTTCACCTTTTGTTTCTTGGATCAAATGCTACTTCTAGTCATTATCCTTTCTGACGGGATTGATTATGTTTGAATGATGATTTACCAAATCAATGATTAAATATTTCATAGTATTCTATTGAAAATGTAGCCTATTTCTTGTGCTTCATGGACTCCACTGTTCTTTATGTCATCTGTGTTTTCTGAAAAATGCCTGAAGTTCCGGAAATTACACTCTTGAGTTAACACATGAAGGCTGTTCTGGTCCTCATCTTTCCATTGGAATTTCCTGTAATGTTCACCCGGTCCCTGGTCATCCACGACCTGCTGCTTTGCTGTTGTTCTCTGGCTCTTCGCTCTGTCGCCCAGGCTGGAGTGCAGTGGCGCAATCTCGGCTCACTGCAAGCTCCGCCTCCCGGGTTCACGCCATTCTCCTGCCTCAGCCTCTCCGAGTAGCTGGCACTATAGGCGCCCGCCACCACGCCCGGCTAATTTTTTTTGTATTTTTAATAGAGACGGGGTTTCACCGTGCTCTCGATCTCCTGACCTCGTGATCTGCCCGCCTCGGCCTCCCAAAGTGCTGGGATTACAAGCGTGAGCCACCGCGCCCGGCTGTTCCCTGGCTCTTATTTGCTAGTTATGTTGCTGATAACCTAGTCCATGGGTCTCCACACCAGTGCCAGGAAATGTTTCTGCGGTTTGCTGATACTGACAGTGCCCTTCAGTACAAGTCATTCCCACTGTGGGTTGTTCACTTATTTTCTGCATAGTTATTTGTGTTTTTCTGTTGAGAATTATGAGGCCAAATTTATTAGTTTTAGATAAGTACACATTAACTTCCATTTGTTCACACTGACAACTGTATATCTGCTAATATGTTAAGTATTGGTACCTCCGCTATTATGCCTTTTTTATTTCATCAAATTTTATAATATTTTACATTGTATGAGTGTAACAGAGTTTAAATAGAGTATTTTTGTTGTTGTGTGAATTTAGATTGAATTCATTACCAGGAACATTTAAACTCACTCCTCTCACCCAACTTCACTGTTTGACTCTCCCCTTTCTGTTCTCTTTCTGTTAATTTGAGTATTTTACCTACCTCATATAAGTGGACTCATATTGTATTTGTCTTTTTATGACTGGCTTATTTCACTTAGCATAGTGTCTTCCCAGTTCAGCCATTTTGTAGCATACAAATAAATTTTAATATTAGGACCGAAGAATGTTTATTTTATGTATATATCACTTTTGTTTATCTCTTCATCTGTTGCTGGACACTTGGGTTGCTTCTACCTCTGATTTTTTTTTTTTTTTTTTTTTTTTTTTTGTGACAGAGTTTTGCTCTTGTTGCCCAGGCTGGAGTGCAGTGCTGCCATCTTGGCTCACTGCAACCTCCACCTCCTGAGTTTAAGTGATTCTTTTGCCTCAGCCTCCCAAGTAGCTGGGATTACAGGCGCCCACCACCACGCCCAGCTAATTTTTTTGTATTTTTAATACTGGCGGGGTTTTGCCATGTTGGCAAGGCTGGTATTATTTCCTGACATCAGGTGATCCACCCTCCTCAGCCTCCCAAAGTGCGGGGATTACAGGTGTGCGTCACTGTACCCAGCTCTGATATTTTTAATAATGCTGCAGTGAACATGGGTTTCTAAATACCTCTTTAAGATGCTATCTTTTGGCCGGGCGCGGTGGCTCACGCTTGTAATCCCAGCACTTTGGGAGGCCGAGGCGGGTGGATCACAAGGTCAGGAGATCGAGAGCACGGTGAAACCCCGTCTCTACTAAAAATACAAAAAATTAGCCGGGCGTGGTGGCGGGTGCCTGTAGTCCCAGCTACTCGGAGAGGCCGAGGCAGGAGAATGGCGTGAACCCGGGAGGCGGAGCTTGCAGTGAGCCGAGATTGCGCCACTGCACTCCAGCCTGGGCGACAGAGCGAGACTCCGTCTCAAAAAAAAAAAAAAAAAAAAAAAGATGCTATCTTTAGTTCTTTGTATATCTACCCAGATGAGGAATTGTTTCCTATACTGGTAATTTGATTTTGGATTATTTGAGAAAATGTCATACTTGTTTACTTTATTATTTTATTTTTTATTATTTTCGAGACAGGGTCTCACTCTGTCACCCAGGATGGATTATGGTATACAATCTCAGTTCACTGCAAACTCCATCTCCCAGGTTCAAGTGATTCTTGTGCCTCAGCCTCCCGAGTAGCTGGGATTACAGGTGTGTGCCTCCATACCCATCTAATTTTTGTACTTCTTTGATAGAGACAGGGTTTTACCATGTTGGCCAGGCTGGTCTCCAACTCCTGGTCTCAGGTGGTCCACCCGCTTCAGCCTCCCAAAGTGCTGGGATTACAGGCGTGAGCCACTGCACCTGGCCCATACTTCTTTGCACCATTTTACATTTCCAACAACAGGACATAAGTCTCCCATTTCTGCACATTTTTGCCACTTGTGATTTACTGTTTTTTTGTTTTTTGGGTTTTTTTAAACAATAAACATTCCATATTGGATGTGAGATGATAGCTTATTGTGTTTTTTCTTTGCATTTTTTGAATGATTAGTGATATTTTGCATGTTTTCATATGGTTGTTAGTTATTTGTATATCACCTCTGGAGAAATGTGTATTCCATTCTTTTCCTTATTTCTTAATTTTTCGTTTACTTTTATTCAGTAATCATATTAAATGAAATATCTTTTTTATTTGTATGAGTTACATGTATTTTAGATATTAATGTCTTATCGGAGATTTGATTTGCAAATATTTTGTTACATTTAGTAAGTTTCCTTTTCACTCTGGCAATTGTTTTCCTTAATTAACAATCGTTGTCTGTCTTGTAGTGAGTTTTATGTATTTTTACCTTCCTTCTTGTTCCATTGAGGTTATAGCCAGGAAAACATTGTTGAATCCACTGTCATAAAGCTTTTTATCTATGATTTTTTTCTAGGAGTTTTATAGTTTTTGGTCTTAATTTTAGGTCATAAATCAACTTTTAAGTTAATTTTTGCATAGGGTGTAAAGTAAGCGTTCAACTTCATTCCTTTGCATGTAGATATCCAATTTCCCCAGCACCATCTGTTGAAGTGACTGTGCTTTTCTCCTCATGTGGTTTTGGCATTTTTATGGAACACCATTTAATCACATTTCTGAGAGTTTGTTTCTGGCCTCTCTGTTCTCCCTTAGTTTATACATTTGTCTTCATGTCACTACAGTTCTGTTTTGATGAAGGTAGCTTGGTAATAAGTTTGAAAAACTACAGTTCTGTTTTGATGAAGGTAGCTTGGTAATAAGTTTGAAGAACTACAGTTCTGTTTTGATGAAGGTAGCCTGGTAATAAGGCTGAAGTTCAATGACATGATTGTGGTTCACTCTAGCCTCAAACTCCTGAGCTCAAGCAATTCTCCTGCTTCACCCTCTCCATTAGTGGGGATCACAGGCATGTGCCACTATGCCCAGGTAATTTTTTTTATTTTTAGTAGAGATGGGGTCTTGCTGTGTTGCCTAAGCTGGTCTTGAACTTCTGGGCTTCTCCTTGGCCTCTCACAGTGCTGAGGTTACAAGTGTGAGCCAACATGCCTGGCCCATTTTTTTTTTTTTTTAATGTAAACAGACAGTGTCATAATATCCCTCCCAGTACTGTTGTTGTTACATTCCAAGTTCTGGTGTGTCGTGTTTTTGTTTTTCTTTGTATCAAGATATTTTCTAATTTTTCTTGGGATTTCTTTTTTGAACCCATCGGTGTTTTAAGTGTGTTGTTAAAATTGCACATATTTGTGGACTTAATACATTTTTCTCTGCTGTTAATTAGTTATGTTTCATGAAGATGGGAATCAATCATTTATATGAGTTAAGTTTTTTTTGTTTTTTTTTAAGACCAAGTCTCACTCTGTTGCCCAGGCTGGAGTGCAATAGCATAATCACAGCTCACTGCAGCCTTGACTTCCCAAGCTCAAGCAATCCACCCTCAGCCTCTCAAAGTGCTGGGATTACAGGCATGAGCCACTGTGCTCGGCCTTAAATTTTCAAAAATTCATTTTATATCTTACTGTGAGGTCTATTCTGAAAGTTGTTCCATGGAAATTGGAGAAAAATTTGTATTCTATTGTTTTGGGTGGTGTGTTCTGTATATATCTCTTATGTCTCATGGGTCTGTAGTGATGTTTGAGTCTTCCGTTTCCTTTTTTTTTTTTTTTCTGTTTTAGATATATTCTTGCTCGTTTGCCCAGGCTGGAGTGCAGTGGTACAGTCATAGCTCATCGTAGCCTGCATCTCCTGGGTTCAAGTGATCCTCCTGCCTCAGCCTCCCAAGTAGCTGGGATTACAGGCACGCACCACCATGCCTGGCTAATTTTTTAAAATTTTGTTGTGGAGACAGGGTCTTGCTGTGTTGCCCAAGCTGGACTTGAACCCCTAGGATCAAGTGATCTTCCCACGTCAGCCATCCAAAGTGTTGGAATTACAAGCATGAGCCACTGTTCCCAACCAGAATCATCTGTTTCTTTATTCTTCTTCTGGTCCTATCCATTTTCAAAATTGGAATATTGAATTCAACTATAATATTGTGGAGCTATTTCTCTTTGGAGTTTTACCAAGTTTCCATTCTATACTTAGTTTTTTTAAAATTTACTTATTACTTTTAATAGAGATGGGGTCCGAGTGTGTTGCCCAGGCTTATCTCAAACTCTTAGGCTCTAGTAATCCTCCTGCCTCAGCCTCCCAAAGGGCTGGCATTACAGGCATGAGCCACTGCACCGAGCCTCATTCTGTACTTACGAGCTCTGACACTTGGTATTTATATATTTATAATTGTTGTATCTTCTTGGTGAATTGAGTCTTTCATCATTTTATAGTAATCGTTGTCTCTTATGGTTTTTGAGTAAAGGTCTATTTTCTCACTGCCACCTGTACTTTCTGCTGGTTACTGTTTGCATGGAATATATTTTTCCATCCTTTCCATTTCAGCCTGTGTGTGTCCTTAGAATTAAAGGGAGTTTCTTGCAGATAGGATTTAGAAATCTTGTTTTCTTCTGATTCCAAAGTTAAATCAGGCCAACATTACAAGAAAAGAAGGAGAATATCAAACATAGGAACTATTAAAAACAAAAGAATACGTATTAGATTATTATCTGTAGATTATTTAATATCTTGTAGATTTTTTTTCCTGCATTTCTTTCTTACTGCCTTCTGTAGTATTTTGCTTGTTTCATTGTAGTGACATACTTGAATCTCATCTCTTGTGTGTGTCCGATAGATTTTCTTTTTGTGGCTAGCATTGCAGCTACTTCAAATACTGTGAAATTGAAACATTCTATTTTTAAGTATTAACAGTGTAACTTTGATGAGGTACAGAAAGGTCTACTTCACAACTCTGTTCTCACTTTCTGTTATTAGTGACAAACTATTTTGATATATGTTATGGTCCCATTAACATACATATATACTGCTTTTTAAATGATTTTGTCTTTTAATTGCTAGGAAAGAATTATGGGAGGCCGAGGCGGGTGGATCACCTGAGGTCAGGAGTTTGAGGCCAGCCTGGCTGACATGGTGAAACTCCGTCTCTACTAAAAATACAAAAATTAGCCAGGTGTGGTAACGCAAGCCTATAATCCCAGCTACTACTTGGGAGGCCGAGGTGGGAGAATCGCTTGAACTCGGGAGGCGGAGGTTGCAGTGAGCCGAGATCGCGCCACTGCACTCCAGCCTGGGTGACAGAGCAAGACTTTACCTCAAAAAACAAACAAAAACCATTAAAAGTCAAGTTCCAAAAGAAAAGGGTAGCTGGGCGCAGTGGCTCACACCTGTAATCCCAGCACTTTGGGAGGCCGAGGCTGGCGGATCACGAGGTCAGGAGATCGAGACCATGGTGAAACCCCGTCTCTACTAAAAATACAAAAAATTAGCTGGGCACGGTGGTGGGTGCCTGTAGTCCCAGCTACTCGGAGAGGCTGAGGCAGGAGAATGGCATGAACCCGGGAGGCAGAGCTGTCAGTGAGTCGAGATCGCGCCACTGCACTCCAGCCTGGGCAACAGAGCGAGACTTCGTCTCAAAAAAAAAAAAAAAAAGAAAAAAAAGAAAGAAAAGGGTAATAATAAATATCTCTATATTTGATTATTTACTGACCTTTAATGGTGACCTTTGTATTTTCATTGAGGTTAAAAATGCTATCTAGAGACCTTTTATTTTATATTGAAGGAGTCCCTTTAGCATTTCTTGTTGGGCAAGTCTAGAATACTAATGCAGTCCCTCAGCTCTTCATTTTCTAAGAACATCTAAATTTCTTATTTTTGCAGGTGAATGTCACTAAATATAGTATTCTTGGTTGATATTTTTGGTTTTTTAAAAGTGTTTTCAACATATCCTCTCACTGCCTTCCAGCCTGCAAAGTTTCTGAAACAGAAACAAAGATTACACATAATCTTATACAGTTTCCCTTTATGTGACAAGTCTTTTTTGTTTCTGCTATCAAGACTGTTTCTTTGTCTTTGACTTTTGATAATTTCTTTATAGTATATCTCTGTGTGAATGTCTTTGGGTTAGTTTATGTTAACATTTTTGTTTAGTTAGTTGACCAAGCTTCTTGAATTTGTATGTTCATTTCTTTCCTTAGATTGGGGATGTTTGAACATTATTTCTACAATGGTGATTTCAAATCCTCTGTCTTCCTGTGAATCTCCAATAGTTTTTATATTGTTCTACCTGATAGTATCTCAAAAATGTACTAGGGTTGGTTTTCTTTATCATTTTTTCTTTTTGCTCTTTGGAGCTGATTGTTTCGAATAACGTATCTTTCAATTTGCTCGTTGTTTTCTGTTCCTTTTGCAGTCTGCTGTTGAATCCCTTAGTGAATTATTATTTCGGTTATCATATTTCACCTCCAGAATTTCTGATCTTTTGGTTTTAGTAGTTTCTCCTGTGATTGATATTGTTTTTCTTTTCATGTAATGTTTGATTTTATTGAGTTAACTATCCCTGTTACCTTTTTTAGCTCATTAAGCATCTTAAGGCAGTTGCTTTAAATACCTGTCAAGTAATTCAGAGGGCTGCCTATTTTTGGCTTGTTTTGTGGAGATTGATTGATTGATCATAATTTTAGCCATATTTCCCTGTCCTTTTGTAGGCCTAGTAATTTTTGGTTTAGGTTTGGTAAAGCAACCACTTCTCCCAGTTATTTTGTATAAGAGTTGTGCAGGAGGATACCTTTACTAATTAGCCGCTATAAAGGGTGTAGGAACAGCCACTCCTTTTCTGGGGATGTGTTTTTTTCTGGCTTGTGGAAGTACTATTACTAATGACCACACAGCTGCTCTAAAAGTTCTGATTTTCCGTAAGAGGCTCATCCCTGCTTTTTCTCAGAAGCTTTCAATTTCTGTTGTATTTCTCTGCTCATAATCTCTCTCAAACTCACCCATAATCCACCTGACTCCTGCAGGTTCCCCACTGCTGCAATGCATCCCTCTATCCCTTTTGTTTTCTGCACTGCCAGCGTGATACACACAGTATGCTAATATTCCTTCCCATGTCTGAGTCACGTGAGGCAGAATCTAGTCTCTCTGTCAGACACTGAACATGCCATTGTCATGGGTTGAAGTTCCACTTTTTTCTTTCTATTTTAGAGAGCAGCTCTAAATTGGGAAGCAATGCAGGAAACAAGTCTCTTAAAAATCAACTTGGATTAACCTTTCAATTACATCTGAGTGAACTGCAGCTATTTCAAGCTGAAAGGAATATTTCTGGATGTAAACATGTCAAAAAACCTATCAACAACAATTCCTTAGTTTCACCACTTCAAAAAATTTAATCTAGTGTCAAATCCCACATTTTAAATAAATACAGAAATGCTTTTGATGATTCTCGATTTCTCCCACAAGAACAAAAAGCACAAATTAGGGAAAAACCTTGTGAATGTAATGAGCATGGCAAAGTCTTTAGAGTGTCTTCAAGCCTTGCTAACCATCAAGTAATCCACACTGCAGATAATCCTTACAAATGTAATGAATGTCACAAGGTCTTTAGTAACAGTTCAAACCTTGTGCAACATCAAAGAATTCATACTGGAGAGAAGCCTTACAAGTGTCATGAATGTGGCAAGCTCTTCAATCGAATTTCACTCCTTGCACGACATCAGAGAATCCATACTGGAGAGAAACCTCACAAATGTAATGACTGTGGCAAAGTCTTCACTCAAAATTCTCACCTTGCAAATCATCACGGAATCCACACTGGAGAGAAACCTTACAGATGTAATGAGTGTGGCAAGGTCTTCAATAGAAATGCACACCTTGCACGACATCAGAAAATTCATAGTGGAGAGAAACCTTACAAATGTAAGGAACGTGGCAAAGCATTTTCAGGGGGTTCAGGCCTTACTGCTCATCTTGTAATTCACACTGGAGAGAAACTTTACAAATGTATTAAATGTGGCAAGGTCTTCAATCGAAATGCACACCTTACCAGGCATCAAAGAATCCATACTGGAGAGAAACCTTATGAATGTAAAGAATGTGGCAAGGTCTTCAGGCATAGATTATCCCTAAGCAATCATCAGAGATTTCATACCGGAGAGAAACCTTACAGATGTAATGAATGTGGCAAAGTCTTCAGTTACAATTCATACCTTGCACAACATCAGAGAATACATACTGGAGAGAAACCTTACAAATGCAGTGACTGTGGCAAGGTATTTAGTCGACTTTCATGCCTTACATGCATCAAAGAGTTCATACTGGAGAGAAGCCTTACAAATGTAATGAATGTGGCAAAGCATTTAGAGACTGTTCAGGCCTTACTGCCCATCTACTAATTCATACTGGAGAGAAACCTTACAAATGTAAAGAATGTGCCAAGGTCTTCAGGCATAGATTATCCCTAAGCAATCATCAGAGATTTCCTACCAGAGAGAAACCTTACAAATGTAATGAATGTGGCAAGGACTTCACTCGAAATTCAAACCGTGCAAATCATCACAGAATCCATACTGGAGAGAAAACTTACAAATGTAGTGAATGTGACAAAGTCTTTAGTCACAATTCACACCTTGCACGACATAGGCAAATTCATACTGGAGAGAAGCCTTACAAATGCAGTGAATGTGGCAAGGTCTTCAGCCACAAGTTATACCTAAAAAAACATGAGAGAATTCATACTGGGGAGAAACCCTACAGATGTCATGAATGTGGTAAGGACTCCACTCGAAATTCAAACCTTGCAAATCATCACGGAATCCATACTGGAGAGAAGCCGTACAGATGAAATGTGTGTGGTAAGATCTTTAGCAATAATTCACACCTTTTTTTTTTTTTTTTTTTTGAGACGGAGTCTCACTCTGTCGCCCAGTCTGGAGTGCAGTGGCGCAATCTCGGCTCACTGCAAGCTCCGCCTCCCGGGTTCACGCCATTCTCCTGCCTCAGCCTCCCTAGTATCTGGGACTACAGGCGCCCACGACCACGCCTGGCTAATTTTTTTTTCGTATTTTTAGTAGAGACAGGGTTTCACTGTGTTAGCCAGGATGGTCTTGATCTCCTGACCTCGTGATCCACCCGCCTCGGCCTCCCAAAGTGCTGGGATTACAGGCGTGAGCCACCGCGCCCGGCAACAATAATTCACACCTTGCACAGCATGAGAGAATTCATTCATGAGAGAGTTCTTACAAACTGAGTATGGCAAACTCTTCATCCTAAGTTCTAGCATTAATCAACGTCAGAGATTCCATACTAAAGAGAAATCATAGCAATGTATGTGACACAGGTCTCTTGAGGCCTGCCAAATGACTCGATATCAAAACATGCATCTTGGATGAAACCACACAGATGGATTGTGTATGCTGAGGCTATTATTCAAGGACCATTACTATGGAACATGGTAAGATTTACACAAGCGGTAATTCAGTCTCTAGTTCTCCAATATTTATGATATTGCATGCTGCAGAAAAATCACGGCTCCAAATATGTTGAATCTCACAATGTGATGCATGTCAAAGGTCCAAGGGCATGTGGAAATGGTCAGTTATATTCAGGCAATTAAAAAACCTAATTATATGGGGTTTTTTGAAAAGGCTACTTTACATTTTATGACTTTCATCCTCAACTTTGAAATTACTTCATGTGACTTCTTTACAGACCTTTCACTGTGGTCTCTTGAAAAGAATCAGTAGGATGCCGGGCGCAGTGACTCCGCCTGTAATCCCAGTACTTTTGGGAGGCCGAGGCGGGTGGATTACGAGGTCAGGAGATCAAGACCATCCTGGCTAACACAGTGAAACCCCGTCTCTACTAAAAATACAAAAAATTAGCCGGGCGTGGTGGCAGACGCCTGTAGTCCCAGCTACTCGGGAGGCTGAGGCAGGAGAATGGTGTGAACCTGGGAGGTGGAGCTTGCAGTGAGCCAAGATCGCGCCACTGCACTCCAGCCTGGGGGACGGAGTGAGACTCTGTCTCAATAAAAAAAAAAGGATGAGTATGATGACAGGGATGACTTCATTAGCTGAAAATCATTTTTACCAGTTTCCCGAGGAAGAAAGACACTGCGTTTTCAGATTATTGTCTGATTTAGAGAGCATGAGGTGGGGAGGAATCATATAAAACTATGATGGCAGTTGTCATACTGCTGCTGAGCACTTTCTTCCTGACAGAAGGACACAGTGCTTCTATGCTCTACCAACTAGCCGTGAAATAGAGCATAGCTATAGAAATCATGCAAGGGAGATGGCCACTTGGATTGCATAGCAATCACTGTTTAGGCAAGAATGATTAAAAAGTAGTCATTTTTGGCTGGGCGTGGTGGCTCACACCTGTAATCCCAGCACTTTGGAAGGCCAAGGTGGGTGGATCACTTGAGGTCAGGAGTTTGAGACCAGCCTGGTCAATATCTCCAAACCCCATCTCTACTAAAAATACAAAAATTAGCTGAGCATGGTGGTAGATGCTTGTAATCCCAGCTACTCAGGACGCTGAGGCAGGAGAATTGCTTCAACCCGGGAGGCAGAGGTTACGGTGAGCCAAGATCACACCATTGCACTCCAGCCTGGGTGATAAGAGCAAAACTCTGTCTCAAAAAAAAAAAGTCATTTTTGAAATGGAAGAGAGAACAGTTAGAGAATTTAAACTACCAGTATGCCATGTTCTTGAGTAGCACTTACATTTAACTGTTGGCATAATTTCCAACTGTTTGATTTAGAATTTACATAGTTCCCATGTTTTAATTAATAAAATTAAAATTTTCCTAAGTATGAATGAATCACAACATTTCTACCAATTGTTTTATTCCCCCCTTAGGAGAATATACTGCACAGTAATGCAACATTAATAGTAAATACTCTGCAATTTGGTTTTCTTTGTCTTCACACTGAGTTATGTAGCAGTGATATGTGTCTAATCACTCTAACTTTAGTGTAAAATAGGCATTTTAAAAAATGCACCGTTAAGGTTGACGCATCCAGAACAATTTTGTGTGTGTGTGAAATCAAACGTGCACACACTTGTGAGTGCATATCCTTGGGTAAGTATAATTTACACTAATCATACCTAATACTTGAGTTATTCTGTCTGTGCCACTTCAGCCTCATACAGCCTCAAAAGTCCATCAAACATTCACTGTTCATTATATTTCTATGTGCCTATTGTGTGCCAAAGAAGACTCATGGCATGCACCTTAATTTTTATGAAGCAAAAATACAAATATATGACAAATACTATTAAATGAAAGAAAGTATGTGAACAAGAGTGAAAATACTGTACCTCAGTGTCTTTTTTTTCTTAGTAGTGCATGTTTTTTTTTTCCCTAGTAGTGCTCAGTGACGTAAATGGAAAATATTAATGTTTATATATTTTCTCTTTTTTTTTTTTTGAGACAGAGTCTCACTCTGTCGGCCAGGCTGGAGTGCAGTGGCACGATCTCGGCTCACTGCAACCTCCACCTCCTAGGTTCAAGCGATTCTTCTGCTTCAGCCTCCCAAGTAACTGTGACTACAGGCGTGCACCACCACTCCCGGCTAATTTTTGTATTTTTAGTAGAGACAGGGTTTCACCATATTGGCTAGGCTGGTCTCAAACTCCTGACCTTGTGATCCACCTGCCTCGGACTCCCAAAGTGCTGGGATTACAGGTGTGAGCCACTGCGCCTGGCCCATAAATTTTCTTTTAAGAATGGTCACACAAGCCGGGCGCGGTGGCTCAAGCCTGTAATCCCAGCACTTTGGGAGGCTGAGGCGGGCGGATCATGAGGTCAGGAGATCGAGACCATCCTGGCTAACATCCACTACCGGAGGCTGAGGGGGAAGGATCGAACCAGGAGGTTGAGGTGGGCGAGACCCACTGACTCACCTGGGGACAGAGAAAAAGAATGGTCACACAGAATGGGAATTTTTTTTGCTTTTGTAGATTAACTAGAAACTTCATATACTCCCCCTTATAACATTTTTGGCAATTTGAACCTTTTTTTTGAGACAGAGTCTCACTGGAATTTTTTTTGCTTTTGTACATTAACTAGAAACTTCATATACTCCCCCTTATAACATTTTTGACAATTTGAACTTTTTTTTTTTTTTTTTTTTTTTGAGACAGAGTCTCACTCTGTTGCCAGGCTGGAGTGCAGTGGCGCGATCTCGGCTCACTGCAACCTCTGCCTCCCGGGTTCAAATGGCTGCCTCAGCCTCCCGAGTACCTGGGACTACAAGCGTGCACCACCACGCCCAGCTAATTTTTGTATTTTTAATAGAGACGGGGTTTCATCATGTTGGCCAGGATGGTCTTGATCTCTTGACTTCGTGATCCACCCGCCTCAGCCTCCCAAAGTACTGAGATTACAGGCGTGAGCCGCCATGCTCGGCCAATAATTTGAACTTTTGACTGCTGTACTGGAATTTGAAGTCCACCTAAAGTTTGCGTTAGATATTGAGAATGATGATGCCATATGCTGACATGGTCTGCAAATGTTTATTACATAATGAGGCTTTCTGGGGAAAGCAGGGTGGACTTCCCCAGCTGGTCCAAATTGGAGAACAGGGATAGGTGAGTAGCCTGAGATGTTGTATTAGTCTGTTCTCATGCTGCTAATACAGACATACCCGAGACTGGGTAATTTATAAAGAAAAAGAAGTTTAATGGACTCACAGTTCCACAGGGCTAGAGAGACCTCACAATCACGGCAGAAGGTGAAGGAGAAGCAAACGCATGTCTTACATGGTGGCGGGCAAGAGAGAGCCCATGCAGGGAAACTGCCCTTTATAAAACCGTAAGATCTCATGAGATTTATTCACTATCATGAGAACAGCACGGGAAAATCCCACCCCCATGATTCAGTTACCTCCCACTGGGTCCCTCCCACAACATGTGGGGATCATGGGAGCTACAATTCAAGATGAGATTTGGTGGGGACACAGCCAAACCATATCATTTTGCCCCTGGTCCCTCCCAAATCTCACATCCTCACATTTCAAAACCAATCATGCCTTCCCAACAGTCCCCCAAAGTCTTAACTTATTTCAGCATTAACTCAAAAGTCCACAGTCCAAAGTTTCATCTGAGACAAGCAAGTCTCTTCTGTTTATGAGCCTGTAAAATAAAAAGCAAGTTAGTTATTTCCTAGATACAATGGAGGCACAGGTATTGGGTAAATAGTAATGGGAGAAATTGGCCAAAACAGGTCCCAGGCCCCATGCAAGTCTGAAATCCAGCAGGGCAGTCAAATCTTAAAGCTCCAAAATGATCTCTTTTGACTCCGTGTCTCACATCCAGGTCACACTTATGCAAGAGGTCGGTTCCCAAGGTCTTGCAGGGAACCCATCTCTGCCCCTGTGGCTTGGCAGGGTACAGCTCCTCTCCTGGCTGCTTTCACAGGCTGGTGTTGAGTGTATGCTACTTTTCCAGGCACACGGTGCAAGCTGTCGGTGAATCTACCATTCTGGGGTCTGGAGGAGGGTGGCCCTTTTCTCACAGCTTCACTAGGTGGTGCCCCAGTGAGTAGTCTGTGTGGGGGCTCCAACCCCACATTTTACTTCTGCACTGCTCTAGCAGAGGTTCTCCATGAGGGCTCTGCCCCTGCAGCTCACCTCTGCTCCAGTTCCAATAAAGTTCCTCATCTCCATCTGAGACCACCTTCAGCCTGGACTTTTTGGTCAGAACCATTCAACAACCATTCTCTAGGAAGCTCCAAATTTTCCCGCATTTTCCTGTCTTCTTTTGAGCCCTCCAAACTGTTCCAGCCTTTGCCTGTTACCCAGTTCCAAATTTGCTTCCACATTTTGAGGTATCCTTATAGCAGTACCCCACTCTACCATTAGCAATTTGCTGTATTAGTCTGTTCTCACGCTGCTAATAAAGAAATACCCGAGACTGGGTAATTTATGAAGACAAAGAGGTTTAATGGACTCAGTTCCACAGGGTCATGTCCCCCGTGCTTCTGCCACAGGGCCGTATAGACAGCTCTTATCGCGGAGTTTTCCTGCCTCAAATCCTTCAGTGTCCCCTACACTGGCCCGCGCCTTTTTTAAGGTCCTCACCGCAAGGTTGATTCCCACCCTAGGCGCTTGCCAGCCACTCCCTCATCAGCTCCTGGAGCGCAGCGATGCAGCCCCCGTCCCAGGGAGGCCGCGAACTCTTCCTGGTCCTGGGATCCTGCAGACTCTGCCCCTCTCCTGACTTTCTCCTGCCTTTTTCCTCCTTGATCGGGGCCCTTCTGCTCCCCAGGCCTCCCCTTCTCCTGATACCGAGTGTGGGGATGTGACTTCTATTTCAGGACATTAAGGTTTCTCTTGTCTCAAATTCCATCCCACAGAAAAGGTGCTCTTGAGGTGGGGATCTGACTCCAATCCCCTCCCTGTGAATGTGTGGAGGAGAGGAAATAGAAAAATGGTGAAATGGGAAAGAAGAATGGAGGAGACCCATAAACAGATGGCAGCTGGGTGCGATGGCTCACGCCTGTAATCCCAGCACTTTAGGAGGCTGAGGCAGGCAGATCACCTGAGGTTGGGAGTTTGAGACCAGCCTGACCAACATGGAGAAACCCTGTCTCTAAAAAATACAAAATTAGCCAGGCGTGGTGGTGAATGCCTGTAATCCCTGCTACTCTGGAGGCTGAGGCAGGAGGATCGCTTTTACCTGGGAGGCTGAGGTTGTGGTGAGCCAAGATCGCACCATTGCACTCCAGCCTGGGTGATGAGCGAAACTCCATCTCAAAAAACAAAAACAAAACAAAACAAAAAACAAACAGATGGCAAAGTAGATGGTGGATGAGGGATTTGCAGAGACAGTGAATGAAGATGCCAAGAAAGGAGCAGGGGGAGAAAAGCAACTAGAGAAATTTAGAGAAAAACTGGGTTTCTAGAGGGAGAAAGTTCAGCAAGATAGGGAGAGGGGCAGAAAGGGGGAGGCTCCTCAGATGCAGAGTTGGGGAGAGAAGGAGGGATTCGGAGCCAGGGCAGACAGAGCAGCATGGTGCTGGGACAGCAAGAGGGGGCAGCCGGTGACAAGGAGAGCAGAGGGAGAACCACAGCCTGGGGAGACCTGGGATCTGGGGATGCCAGAGAGTGGGGACAGGTGAGTATAGCAGGGAAGAGGGGATTTAACAGGGGTAGCTAGGGGGCAGCAGAGAGGGGGGAAGAAAGAGGCAGAACTATATGAAGATTAGAGACAAAGATTGGGCAGAAAGAAGAATAAGAGGTGAAAGAAGTGAGAAAGGAGCAGAACAAGTGGAAGAGAAGGAATAGAGGGAAGAGCGAGAGAAGGAAGAGGGCTTGAAATGAGAATCCTAGGGGAAAAATAAAGAGGAAAAAAAGCTAGGAAAAGAAGGTGAGAATGAGAGGTAGGTAGAGAAACACACAGTAACGAGGAAAGAGGGACACGCAGTTCAGATGAATGATGAATTGATTGGATATTATGATTAATTTCTCTATAATAAACATAAAATTTGTTTAAAATATACAGACGAAGATGAGAATTGGAAAATGTCTATAAGGCATGTGTATTTCGTAATTCTTGGTATCAGAGGTTAGCTTTCACTTGCTGTCCTTATTCTGCCAGATGGCAGTGACTTGACTCATTCAGGTGTGGGTCACTATCTTCACTTCTGGGATGGGGTAGGGTGTGGGCAAGTGTACAAGATACGAGGAAAAACCAAAGTGCTTTTTCTACTCTCACTATCAACACAATAGTGAATGCTCAACACAGAATGCCTCATCTCCGGTCATCAAAATGTGTGGGGATTACTTCCCACCAACAAGCAATTTTTCATCAGATAAAAACTGGGTGTTCTGTAATTGAACTCAATTTGACACCATTTGTAGGGAGTTAGCATTAGATCTCACAGGAGGCTGAGGGCTCAGTTGCACAAAACTGCCCCCAGAATTTGCTATTGCTAGGGTGATTTACACAACTTGGAGAAACAATTTACTTAGGTGTACTATTTGTTATAAAGGATGTTACACAGGATACAGATCAATAGCCAGATGGAAGAGCATTCCTAATAAATTAATGGAAACAGAGAAGTATGTTTTGGACTTCTCACAGAAAAGTCAGACCATGGACTGACTTTCTTTCTGTTTCTCTCTTTCTCTCCCTCCTTCCTCCCTTCCTCCCTCCCTCCCTCTCTCTCTTTTTCTTTTTTTTTTTTTACCATTAAATTGTGAATTTAATTTAAAATAAAATGTCCCTAAAATCATCTCAGTACTTGGCACAGTGACCCAAGTGGGGTGGGCAAGCATCCCTTAACACATTCTTTGTTTTCCTGGCAAATGCTGGTGGAACAAGACAGATGAGGATGTATGAGATCTGACCATGAACATATGACAGCTGTTTGTGCCAGTCATGTCCAAACCCATGGCTCTCAACTCCAGATCCAAAACTATCCCCATGTTTTAGACCTCCCACAGCCAGCATTTAGGATTTCTTCCTCTATGATCTTGCTGGCTGCTGGTCTTGGCAGGGCCATCTACTGGGGATAGGTGGTTTGGGGTGTCACTGGTGGGCACTGGCTTGTTCTTGCCTCCTCTGCAGCTCCTCTTGCCGCCTCGCCTGCTGTTCACTCCTGCAATCCTTGAACGCCTGCACCTGTGGCTGGCATTGCCGCCAGTCCTGGTGCTGGGCCATGCACTCCTGCACTGCAAAGTGGGAGGCAGCACAGCCAGAGTGGGAGATCAGCTGGTCCAGCGGGTCCTCCTCCTCATCGTCCTTCTTCACCCGTTGGGTCCAGGTATGGCCTTGAGGGACTGAGGTTGACATCCTGGGGACAGGGAGTTAACAGGTGGGAGAAGAGGGCCCGAACGCATGCTCCTACACGGTGGCTTGGGCTTTGCAGGTGGTTGGGGATCCTCTGTCCATCCTTTCAGGAACCAGCCCCTTGTGGGGAGCGTGCACTCGGAAGGCCTTTCTTTTTCTTTCCCTTTGACGGAGCCTCGCTCTGTCACCCAGGCTAGAGTGCAGTGGTGCTATCTCGGCTCACTGCAACCTCCACCTCCCGGGTTCAAGTGATTCTCCTGCCTCAGACTCCCAGGTAGCTGGGATTACAGGCATCTGCCACCACACCCGGCTAATTTTTATATTTTTAGTACAGACAGGGTATTGCCACATTGGCCAGGCTGGTCTCGAACTCCTGACCTCAAGTGATCTGCCTGCCTCGGCGTTGCAAAGTGCTGGGATTACAGGCATGGGCCACTGCACCCAGCCCAGGGCTTGAGTTTTAAAGGTGCCACAGTACACCTTGGTTCTCTTTTTTTATAAACAGGAATCTGTCTTCCTGACCTGAGTATTATCTCTATGTGGGGGCAAAGGAGAGAGCCCTGGACTCTGCAGAGTGAAGGGAAAACAGCAAAAAATCCAGATGAGAGGGAATGGATCAAAGGTGTAAACACAGGTAAGAGCTCAGATGGGCAGAGTGGAAGCTGTATAATTTTTTTTTTTTTTTTTTTGAGAGACACGGTCTTGCTCTGTTAGCCAGTTTGGAGTGCAGTGGCAATCATAGGTCACTGCAGCCTGGAACTCCTGGACTCAAGTCATCCTCCTTCCTCTGCCTCCCAAACTGGTGGGATTACAGGTGTGAGCCACTGCAACCTGCAAAGCCACACTAATAAATAGTGTTTGGGAAACTGCACCTGGGAGAATTCTGTGGAAAACCAATAGTATAAATTCTGTTAGTTTTTTTTTTTTTCTTTTCTTTTCTGAGACAGAGTCTCACTCTGTCGCCCAGGCTGGAGAGCAGTGGTGCAATCTCAGCTCACTGCAACCTCTGCCTCCCAGGTTCAAGCTAGTCTCCTGCCTCAGCCTCCTGAGTAGCGGGGATTACTGCTGCCTGCCACCATCCTTGGCTAATTTTTGTATTTTTAGTAGAGACGGGGTTTCACCAAGTTGGCCAGGCTGGTCTTGAACTCCTGTCCTCAGTTGATCTGCCCGCCTCAGCCTCCCAAAGTGCTGGGATTACAGGTGTGAGCCGCCATGCCTGGCCTAAATCCTGTTAGTTTTGAATGGAAATTTTCCCTTTTTTTTTTTTTTTCTGGGACAGGTTCTTGCTCCGAGACAATGACAAGTACAAACTAGGTTTACTGTAAATAGTGAAAAAAGGGAAAAAATACTTTTACTGTATTAGAAGACTTGAAATCACATGAAGTGATACAAATCTTTTATTGTTGTTGGTCAGATGTTTTAGCTATTTTAGGTGTTTGGGTTTTTTGTCTTTCTACATAACTGCTAACCTTGTTAGTATCTGCAGAATGCCTTAATTAGGAAAGATATTAACCCTATGTGTCAGATTTGTGTAATTCATATTGTTTTATATGGAATCTTCCAATAAATGTATATGGTATACATCTCTATTTGCTGTCTTTGATTTCTTTCATCAGCATTTGGTAGTTGTGATATAACAGTTCTATGAATGTTTTGTTTCACATGTATTTCTTTGACCTTTTTATTTTATTTTTTTTTGAGATAGAGTCTTGCTCTGTCGCCCAGGCTAGAGTGCAGTGGCGCAATCTCGGCTCACTGCAAGCTCCACCTCCTGGGTTCATGCGATTCTCCTGCCTCGGCCTCCCCAGTAGCTGGGACTACAGGCATCCGCCACCACGCCCGGCTAATTGTTTTGTATTTTCTTAGTAGAGATGGGGTTTCACTGTGTCAGCCAGGATAGTCTTGATCTCCTGACCTCATGGTCCACCTGCCTCGGCCTCTCAAAGTGTTAGGATTACAGGCGTGAGCCATTGCGCCCGGCCTCTTTGACCTTTTTCTTAATGGAGCAATCATACATAGTATTTTATTTTTAATATCAGGTTTCATGTGTAAATTGCTAGTGTATAGAAATATACAAGATGATGATGATGATGATGATGATGATTTTGAGACATGGCCTTACTCTATCATCCAGGCTGGAGTAGAGTGGAGCGATCTCAGCTATTGAAACCTCTGTCCTGCAGGCTTAAGTCATCCTCCCACCTCAGCTTCCCGAGCAGCTGGCACTGCAGGCATGTGCCACCATGGCCTGTTAAATTTTTGTGTTTTGTAGAGACGGGGTTTCACCATGTTACCCAGCCTGGTCTCAAACTCCTGAGCTTGAGTGATCTGCCTGCCTTGGCCTCCCAAAGTGCTGGGATTACAGGCATGAGCCACCATGCCTGGCCGATGAAATATATGATATTTTTGTACATTGATCTTATACTTTGCTACCTTTACATTTTTCTTGTTCTAGAGATTTTTGTAGATTTTTTTGGAATTTTCTACATAAAATCATTTCATCAGTTTCCTATTGCTATACACAGTGATTGGCTTAAAACAAGAAAAACATATTCTTTTATAATTCTGTAGGTCACATATCTAATATGGGTCCATAGTTCTGTGATTCTTCGTGAATCTCCAGGGGAGAATTCGTTTCCTTACCCTTCGTAGGTTCCAGAGGCCACTTACATCCTTTGACTCATGGTCCACTTCCTCCATCTTTAAAGGCAAGAAAAAAATCTCTTTATCCCTCTATTTTCAACACATCACCACTGTCTCTGTCCCTTTGCGTCTACCTGCACCCTTCCGATATTGAACCTTGTGATTCTATCACTTTGACCATATAATTCAGGATAATGTCTACCTAAGGATCCTTAACTAGACCACATTTGCAAACTCCCTTTTGACATATCCAATAATACAGGTTATAGGGATGAAGCTACCTTCCTTTGGGAAAGGTATTAGCCCGCACAACCAGCATATTTTCTGTTGGTACACTATTTTTTTTCTCCTGTCCTCAGGCCACCCTCCTTCCTCAGCCTCCCAAAGCACTGTGATTACAGGCCTCAGACACCACACCCAGCCTGTCACTTTTATTTCCTTTTCCTTTATTTCACTGGCTGGAACCTTTCATATTGTGTGAAATAGCAGTGATAAGAGGGGACATCCTTGCCCTCATCCCAACCTCTAGGGGAAACTTGATGCTTTCACCAGTATGTATGATGATTCTGTAAGGATTGGTAGGTGATCTTGAGTTGAGGAAGTTTCCCATGATACTGTTTTCCATACTGACTGCAGTATTTCAGATTCCCACAAAATGTACGAACATAGTTTCTCCACATCCTTGCTTGTGAAGCAGGTTCACTGCACACTGGTTGCCAGTGTGTCTGAGTTGAGTGAGAGATAATCTCACAGACACACAGTGAGTTACATGAAGTGAATTTGTTACATACAGATGGGCAGATGCCTGGGATTCATGTGTTCTGCTCCCCAAGGCTCAGGAAAACCACCCAGTGCAGATGCAGTCTCTCTGTATGTGTTCAACTTGCATCACAGCTGCGAGAGGCTGGAAGGCGGACCATCCTGGGTTTCATACTCCAGGGATGCATGGCATGTTGGCCTAAAGCAACAAAGGGGATCCTGTTCTGGGGGTCTGGAACACATCTTGTCCTTTTCTCACCGGTCCTTTCCTCTCAGGATGTTGCTTTTCCAGCACATTCTATATTCATTCTTGGGAACTACAAGTGAGAAGTCAGATGCAACTGGGCCAATTCAACCCCACTTGAATGCTGTCCTGTAGTCTCTCCGCCAATCCATATATCCCTTTTATTTTTATATTTTTTGAGACGGAGGCTTGCTCTGTCTCCCAGGCTGGAGTGCAGTGGCGCAATCTTGGCTTACTGCACCTCCACCTCCCGGATTCAAGCAATTCTTGTGTCTAGCCTCTCGAGTATCTGGGACTACAGGCGTGTGCCACCATGCTTGGCTAATTTTTTTTTTTTTTTTGTATTTTTAGTAGAGACTTGGTTTCTCCATGTTGGCCACGCTGGTCTCTAACTCCTGACCTCAGGTGATCTGCCCGCCTCGGCCTCCCAAAGTGTTGGGATTACAGGCGTGAGCCACCACACCTGGCCCAGATATCCCCTTTAATAAAGCTAGTCCATTTATTTGTGCACTGACCTCCCTGGATCTGGAGGTAGAGGCTTGTCTCAGGAGATTGAAGTAATACCTTGACTGGCAGAATCTCAGGGCAACATCATTGAGGTACAGCCAGTTGCATTTCACTAGGCGCAAGAGGATTGCTGCCTCAAGCAGGATAACCAAGCCTGCCTGGAGCAGTGCCATAGTCCAGGATCCCAGTGACCTAGGTGAGAAGTTGGTACTCAGATCAAAGAAATGTTGTTCAGGTGACCCCACTGTCTGCAGCCAATGGGCCTGCTTGTGGGTCTTATGTATTTGTGTTTCAAAAATAACCTGAGGTCTTGATGTGGGGTCCTTATCTCCCATGCAAGGTGACTCATGCCTATAATCCAAGCACTTTGGTAGGAGCAGATGGGAAGACTGCTTGAGGCTAGAAGCTGGAGACCAGCCTGGGCAACAAAACCAGACTACATCTCTATTAAAAACAAACCAACAAACAGTAGAAAATTAGCACAGTGGAGAGGCACAGGCCTTTACTCACAGCTACTCGGGAGGCTGAGACAGGAGGTCATCTGCCCAGGACCCCGGGAAGTCAAGGTTGCAGTGAGCTATGATCGCGCCACTGCATTTCAGCCTCGGTGGCAGAGACCCTGTCTTAAAATTTTAAAAAGTATTAAAAAACTAAGTTGGACCAGCCGTGGTGGCTACTCTGGAGGCTGGGGCAAGAGAATCACTTGAACCCAGGAGGAGCTGAGTGCCTGCCACTGTACTCCTGCCTGCGCGACAGAGGGAGATGCTGTCTCAAAACAACAACAAAAAAACTACGTCGTTTATGACTATTTTAAAAAGTTATTGGCTTTTTTTTTTTTTTTTAAGAAACAGTTGGTAACTTATCTTCACACTGGCCTTAGTCCTCCATGCCCAACATGATGTCCCTAGGAAAGTCTCTGGAATTGAGCACAGGGTTGACCTTCACCCTCTAGAGTGAATGGGGAAGATAAATGAAAAGTATTTATCTTCTATGGGCACTGGCATGAAATAGAACATTCTACCCTGGCAGGGTTTTGCATTTCACATTTTAGCTTGCATCATCCCCTTCACAGACAATTCCAAAGTGTGTTAATTCAATTCCTAAAGCTTCCTTTCCCTTCCTCCCTTCCCTTCCCTCCTTACTTTTCTTTCTTGTCCATTTATTTTCGTTTTTTTTCTTTCTTTCTTGGTTTTCTTTCTCTTTTTCAACTTCTTTTTCTTTTCTCTTTCTCTTTACTCTCTCTCTTTCTGCTTCCAGGATAGGTGGGACTTGAAATTCATTTTAATAGAAGGAATTTTCGTGGATATGACCAACAGCCGATTTTGCTCTGCGCAGTTAAGATCCGTTTTCAGACCAAAACCCTGAAAACAAGCGCGGCCAGTCAGGCGAACTGAAGCGCAGGCCCCGCCCAGGCCTTGTCCCGGCCCGCCCTGGTCCCAGCCCGTCCGGCCTCTAGGATGCGCGCGCAATTTCGTGCAAGCCCAGAAGCGGACCGCGGCGGGTGAACGCCTAGAGCGCAGTTTCCTGTAGACCCGGAAGCCGATCGCAGGGAGAAACTGTTTCGCAGCAGTGCGTGAGTTTCCCTTTACCTATATTAAGTCTAGGCTAGCCAGTTCTTCTGCGCTTCTATACCCGGGATCTGAGGGGCGTGCAGACCTTGAAATCTCGGCACCGCTTCCTCCACACCGAGTAAATTCAGACGTCCTTTGAGAGTCTGGGAGTCGCTTTCTGCGTGTTAAAATCGCTTGGAGGCTGGTCCTGTGCCCGGTCTTTTTGTCATATACCCACGTACACACCTCCTATCGTGGGGTTTACCTGCTTCAAATCCTTTAGTAACCCCTACACACGCCCCGCACCACGTGAAATCCTCACTCTCCGTTCCCCTAGCCTCGCCCTTCTTTGCCCCTGGAGCTCAGCGCCCCAACGGGGCACGAGAAGCCTCGTCCTCTACCCGGACCTGGTTTCTGCAGACTCCACCCCTCTCCTGACCCACTCCTGCCTTTTTCCTTCTTAATCTGGACCCTCTGTTCCCCAGGCCTTCCTTTTCCAGCCACCGGTTCTCCTGACCCCGAGTGTGGGGAGTGACTTCAGTCTCCTGACATCCAGTGTTCTCTCGAGCCAGTTTCCAGCCCACCGAAAATGAGCTCTTCTGGAAGTGGGCATCTTATTCCAATCCCCTCCCTGTGAATGTGTGGAGAAAAAGAGATGGGAACGAATCAGAGGAAATAGAGAAATTTTGAAAGAGAAATGAAGAATGAGAGACCCATTAACAGATGGCAAAGTAGAAGGTGAGTGAGGGGTTTGCAGAGACACAGTGAAAGAAGGTGCCGAGAAAATAGCAGGGGGAGAAAAGTAACTGTAAAAATATAGACAAACTTGGGTCTGTAGAAAAACGAAGTTCAACAAGATAGGGAAGGCTTCTCAGACAGAGAGTGGGGGAGAGGAGGAGGGATTTGGAGCCGGGTCAGACAGAGCAGCGTGGTGCTGGCACAGCCAGAGGGGGCAGCTGGTCACAAGGAGAACAGAGGGAGAACCACAGCAGGGGGAGGCCTGGGATCTAAGGGTGCCAGAGAGTGGGGACAGGGGTGTGTAACATCGAAGATGGAATTTAACAGGGAGAGCCCAAGGGGAGCTGAGATGTGGGAGGAAAGAGGCAGAAATATATGGAGATTAGGGACAATGAAAGATGGGGCAGAAAGAGGAATAAGAGGTGAAACAAGTTGTAAAAATGGATCAGAACAGGTGGGAGAGAAGGAATAGAGGGAAGAATGGGACAAAGAGAAGAGGAGGGACTCAAAATGAACAGAATCCTAGGGGAAAATAAAGAGAAAAAAAGAACTAGGGAAAAAAGATGAGAATGAGAGATACGTACAGAAGGAGGCAGGGAAACAGTAGTGAGGAAAGAGGGGGACCCTGGTTACAGATAAGTGGTGAGTTGATTGGAAATTATGATTGAATTGTGACATATTAATTTTTCTATAATATAAAATTTGTTTAAAACACATGAGACTAGAGGCTGTGGCTCACACGTGTAATCCCAGTACTTTGGGAGGCTGAGGTGGGCGGATCACTTGAGGCAGGAGTTCAGACCAGCCTGGCCAACATGTGAAACCCCATCTCTAGTAAAAATACAAAAATTAGCTGGGCCTGATGGCCTGCGCCTGTAAGCAGCTACTCGGGAGGCTGAGGCAGGAGAATCGCTTAATCCTGGGAGGCAGAGGTTGCAGTGAGCCGAGATCGCATCACTGCACTCCAGGTTAGGTGACAGAGCAAGACTCCATCTCAAAAAACACAAAAAACCACACATGAAGATGAGAATTGGAACACTATTTATAAGGCATGTGCATTTTATAATTCCTGGCATCAGAGGTTAGCTTCCACTTGTAATCTATTCTGCCAGAGGGCAGTCACTTGGCTCATTCAGGTGTGGTTCACTCTCTTCTCTTTTCTTGGGATGGACTAGGGTGTGAGCGAGTGTATAAGATAGGAAAAACCAAAGTGTTTTTTTGTGTTCACAGTGAACACAATAAAGAGCGCTAAACACAGAATGCCTCATCTCTGGTCACCAAAGTAATATGGGAATTACTTGTCACCAACAAGCAGTTCTTCGTCAGACAGCACCTGGGTGTTCTGTAATTTTACTCAGTTTAACCAGTCAGTGTAGGAACAACCCCACACACATTTTGATCACTAAAGGTGAGGTATTCTCTTTTGGGTGTGAGAGTAGTAAAAACAGTGTGGTTTTTTCCTGTCTCAAACAGTAAGGGGAAGAATTTTCCAACAGGCCCACCCACCTGTCTCTAGGACTGTGTTCTTAGTAGTGACTGGGAATTGTCTGTCCCTGCTCCTGGCTGCTGCTGATGCTGAGACTGTGTGCCACAGGCCAGCCCCATTCACTCTCTCCTGATGTCATGGCATCCCTCCTCCACAGTGTCATCAGATTTTACTTAAAGGGAATTATTTTGGTCAGTGTACCCAGATGGAGGTGTTGTCCATTAAAACACACACACAAACGCCTTTATTTTTTCCACTATTTCATCCTCAGAAGAAAAAACAAAGTATTGGCTACATTTTTACTTGCAGTAAGTATGCCTTTTCTGTGGTCCGTGTAAGAGCACAATATACCAAAATCTTGTTTAGGCTCTCTCTCACTCTTTCCTCCATTTCTTGCTTGACCCCATCCAATCAGCTTTTGACACCAACCATTCCACTGCTCCTTTTTTTATCTGAGTCACCAGTGACTTCTCTGTTTCTAAATCTAGTTATTTATTTATTCATTTAATTTTTAGAGACAAGGTCTTGCTCTGTCACCCAAGCTGGCATGCAGTGGCACAGTCATAGTTCACCATAACCTCAAACCCCTGGGCTCCAGCAATCCTCCTGTCTCAGCCTCCAGGGTAGATAGGACTATGGGCCTGTCTCTCTGCCTGGCTGATTAAAAAAAAAAATTTTTTTTTTTTTTTTGAGACAAAGTCTCACTACATTGCCCAGGCTGGTCTTGAACTCCTGACTTCTAGCCATCCTCCTACAAAGAAGTCCCAGCATGCTGGGATTAGAGGCATGAGCGCCTGTACCCTGCTTAAATCCGACTTTGAATTTTCTGTCCTCCTGTCTTTTTCTCTCAGCAGCATGTTTCACAGCTGATCACTCTATTTTTTCTCAGCTTTGAAGACATTGCTCGTATTTTAAAAAATCTGTTTAAAATTTTTCTCATTACTTTCATATCTTATCAGTTTCCTCTGCTGGTGTCTCCTGAAGTGTCTTCTCTCAATATGGAAATATCACCCGATTTAGTCCTTAAACCTGTTCTGTCTGTCCACACCCTCTGCTTTTCCTTTTGATCTCATCTGTGGTTTTAAAGACCACCAACATGTCTCCATTTTCCCTCTCCACCCACCCCTCTCCCCTGAATTCCAAAATCCTGTGTCCAGTCATGTTCTTGACATCTCTGCTGGGACATCCACAGGCATCACCTCCACGTGTCCAAAATAGGCTTCCTGAACTCCCCCAAACATGTTCTCCCTACAGTGGTGCATAGCTCAGATGACAGACACCTTGTACTTTCTGGGGATTAACTAAACCTGTCAGAATGTGCTTAAAATATATGAGATACTATTTGTGTTTTAATTTCTAAGGTAAAGAATAAATGACATGTTTACTTAAAATGAGTGAGGAAATAGATTGTTTCAAAATTTCTTTTGGTGTGTGGGGGAAAATATTTGAAGAGCTCAGCCCTGCCTGATGTGCTTCCCCAGCACCCCTCTGACCTCATCTCCTGCCTCCGTTCTTCCCGCTCCCTCTACTGCAACTACACAGCCCCTTTTCCTTTTCCGAGGAGCGTTTTGTATTTTTAAAATAAGTGCTTGATCAAAGTATGATTTTAGGAATCACACAGTTTATTACCACATGAAGAATTGCTTTTTTTTTTTTAGGTTCACAAATTTTAAGAAAGGGAGAATAAAGTGAAAAAACCTCAGAAGGAATCCACTCAACAGACGAGGTACCTTAACCACATAATGGGTGATTTCCAAATTTATTAACATCTGTTTGCTCAGTTAGGATAAATCAGACCTATGTAGAAAGTCAAAGTTTGAGGATTACCTCAGGGTGAGGTCTTCCCTTTGCGTGTGGCTATGGCACAGGAAGGAGGATGTTGATTCTAAGCCCTAAGCAGCATATTTTTGACATTCAGGATTCACTTCCAAAGAGACATATTACGCAAGGAAGCAACTCGGAAGACGAAATAAAAGGAGTCAGGAATGGCCCTTACTCAGGTAAGGTAATATTCTCAGTGGATTGTTCTGTCTCTGTTTCTTCCTGAAATGCCAGGCATTGGAGTTGCTAATCTTTGACTCTGAAGCATCCTGCCTGACACATTTGCTTGCGCTTGCCCATGGCTTGTTGCAGTCCCTTCATTTCCACTTGAGATTTCAGTTCACTGTGACCCATTGACATGAACTTGGGAAGAGGCTGCACTGGGCATGGTCCTGGGAAGGGCTCTCAGCAGACATGGATGGAGACGGGGTGTGGGTCCCGTGGTGTCAGTGCTCCTGGGCAGCATGGATTGTTCAGGGATCACATCTGGATGCGCTGTCAGTGTTCTGTGGACTAGAATTGGAGAAGCTGCACATCAAAGTTCCTTTCTTTCTTTTTTCTTTGAGACAGAATCTCGCACTGTTGCCCAGGCTGGAGTGCAGTGGCATGATCCCTGCTCATTGCAACCTCCGCCTCCCAGATTCAAAGGATTTTTCCACCTCAGCTTCTCATGTAGCTGAGATTACAGGTGTGCACCACCACTCTAATCTAATTTTTGTGTTTCTAGTAGAGATGGGGTTTCGCCATGTTGGCCAGGTTGCTCTTGAATGCCAGCCTCAAGTGATCTGGCCACCTCGGCCTCCCAAAGTGCTGGGATTATGGGTGTGAGCCACCACCCCTGGCCATATCCAATGATTTCTTAAGGTACAGGGTGCTGAGGTATTTTCTTTGCCCTTAATATGTTAAATTAATATATTAATAAATTTCCTGTAACATACCACCTTTTTACTAATGGGATAAATTAGTAAACTTAATTAAATTTTGTTAATACCTAAATAACAATATTTTAATGGACAAAGCTTTATTTATAGGCCAGAAGCAGTGATGTGTGCCTATAAGTCTAGCTTCTTGGGGGGCTGAGGTGGGAGGATCTATTCAGCCCAGGAGTTTGAGACTATTCTGGACACCTAGTGAGATCCTGTCTAAAATTTTAAAAATATTGTATTTTTGAATATGGATATTTAGTAGAGATTGGAGTTCAGGTTTCTGTGGTTTTACATGGTCTCCCATTTTTAAGCACTTACCATATGTTTATAAAATAAGTTGGTACAATTTATACATTTTTATTGTTGCAAACATGCTGAAATACACATTAGGAAAAATAGTACTTACAGGTAGGCACAGTGGTGCATGCCTTTAGTTTCCCACTTGGGAGGCTGAGAGGAAGGATCCTTTGACGCCAGGAGTTCAAGGTTATGGTGCACTATGAATAGCCACTGCCATCCAATTTGGACAATGTATTGAGACCCTGTGTCTAAAAATTGAGAACCAAACTAATGATGAAAAATATGTAAAAAATAGATCACTGGGACAGGGTGCAGTGGCTCACCTCTGTAATCCCAGCACTTTGGGAGGCCGAGGTGGGCAGATCAGAGGGTCAGGAGTTTGAAACCAGCATGGCCAACATGGTGAAACCCCGTCTCTACTAAAAGTAGAAAAATTAGCCAGGCGTGGTGGCATGCACCTGTAGTCCCAGCTACTCGGGCGGCTGAGGTAGGAGAATCGCTTCAACCTGGGAGGCGGAGATGGTGGTGAGCCGAGGTCGCACCACTGCACTCCAGCCTAGGCAACAGAGCAAGACTCCATCTCAAAAAAAAAAAAAAAAGTCAGTGAGAGACAACTTCTCTTATTTCAACTGATGTGTATAAATGTGTATGTGTACTAGTGTATATGAGTGTGTAAGTGTGTACATGTGATGTGTGTGGATGAGTGCACAACAGTGTTTTTTACGAATGGCATGTCATTTATATAGATTTTATATTTTTTAATCAGTTGAAATTACATCTTAAATATTTACCAGGTTCAAATTTTTCTGCACTATCATGCTAATGAGCTGATAGCTATAAGAATAATAACGTATTATGGGGATATATAATATATTATATATATGCAGATATAGTGACCTTTTAGGTAGTTTCATGTTTTTAATCCTTGAGCTTGTTTTAAGTTTACTGAATTAGGTAATTGTCAATTTTCTTTTGATGCTGATCTGTTACTTAACTGTTTGATTCTTTAGGTTTGATTCTAATGTCCAGACACCTGGGATCCAGTGCTTACGCTGCCATTTTTAGTCCTGACACCTGGGGCGAGTTTCCTAGAATATATGTGAAAGAGTTGTCTCTTCATTAAGATAGGAACAGATTATTCTTTCTTCTTTTGTTTTTTTAGATGAAGTCTCACTCTTTCACCCATTCTGGAGTGCAGTGGCAAGATCTTGGCTCGCTGCAACCTCCGCCGACTGGGTTCAAGTGATTCTCCTGCCTCAGCCTCCCAAGTAGCTGGGATTACAGGCACGTGCCACCACACCCAGCTAATTTCTGTATTTTTACTAGTGATGGGGTTTCACCATGTTGGCCAGGATGCTCTTAATCTCTTGACCTTGTGATCGGCTGCCTTGTGATCCTCCAGTTAGTTCATGTAAAGCATTTAGAATAGTGCCTATCACATG
This sequence comes from Hylobates moloch, assembly GCF_009828535.3. Lineage (NCBI taxonomy): Eukaryota > Metazoa > Chordata > Mammalia > Primates > Hylobatidae > Hylobates > Hylobates moloch. Next base: position 33,265,446 of record NW_026652287.1, on the reverse strand, counting down.
GGAAGTGTTCCATTCAGCCATTGCTATAGTTATCACAGCTTTCAGATTTTGACCATTTTTTATTTTATTTATTTGTGTTTTTGAGTCAGAGTGTCACTCTTGTCTGTTTCCCAGGCTGGAGTGCAGTGGCATGATCTCAGCTCACTGCAAACTCTGCCTCCTGGGTTGAAGAGATTCTCCTGTCTCAGCCTCCTGAGTAGCTGGGATTACAGGTGCTGACCACCACACCTGGCTAATTTCTTTCTATTTTTAGTAGAGACAGGGTTTTACCATGTTGGTCAGGCTGGTCTTGAACTCCTGACCTCAGGTGATCCACCTGCCTCGGCCTCCCAAAGTGCTGGGGTTACAGGCATGAGCCACCACACCTGGCCAAGATTTTGACCTTTCTTAAAAACTACAGTAGGTTGGGGCCAGGCACGGTGGCTCACCCCTGTAATCCCAGCAGTTTGGCAGGCCAAGGCAGGCGAATCAGGAGGTCAAGAGATCCAGACCATCCTGGCCAACGTGGTGAAACCCTGTCTCTACTAAAAATACAAAAAATTAGCCGGGCATGGTGGCAGGCACCTGTAATCCTAGCTACTTGGGAGGCTGAGGCAGGAGAATCGCTTGAACCTGAGAGGTGGAGGTTGCAGTGAGCTGATATCACACCATTGCACTCCAGCCTGGGCAAAAAGAGCGAAACACCATCTCAAAAAGAAAAAACTCAAAACTACAGTAGATTGGGTGCAGTGGCTCACAGCTGTAATCCAAGGACTTTGGGAGGCCAAGGTGGGGGGATGGCTTGAGCTTAGGAACTCAAGACCAGCATGGGCAACATGGTGAGACACCATATTTATAGAAAATACAAAAATAAGCCACGCATGGTGTCATGAACATGTAGTCCCAGCTACTCCAGAGGCTGAGGTTGGAGGATCACTTGAGTTTGGGAGGCAGAGGTTGCAGTCAGTCAAGACTGTGCCACTGCACTCCAGTCTGGGTGATAGAGTGACACCCTGTGTCAAAAAAAAAGAAAAAACCACTGTAGACATCATCACCTCTGAAGACACCACTTGAATTGTATCTCAGGTAGATACTGGATATCACTTGGTGTCTTCCCATTCTGTGTGACGACGAGTACTCTGTATACCTTGTTGCTGAAATGTGGATTTTCTTTTAGGGACCCTTGAAATTCATGGACGTGGCCATAGAGTTCTCTCAGGAGGAGTGGAAATGCCTGGACCCTGCGCAGAGGACTTTATACAGGGATGTGATGTTGGAGAATTATAGGAACCTGGTCTCCCTGGGTGAGGATAATGTCCCTTCAGAAGCCAGGATCTGCCCTGGTGGATCTCTGCATTGTGTCTTGTGTGCCTCTTGGAAGCTCCTACATTGCTTGACTGAGATTGAAACCTTGTTGACTCAGAATTGAAAAGCTCCATTACACTTTCCAGACTTGAAATGTCCCCTTTTTTCAGGTGTTCTTCTCCCTTCACGACTCATGATTGGTGGCACCAGGGCTGAAGTATGCGTGAAACCTTATGACAAACTTTAAAAATATCCAGTTCCCTGTTTTCTACCCCTGTGCTTTTGATTCTGTAGTTCTTGGCAGGGGGCTCTATGTCTGCATGTTACAGTGTTCCCTAAGCATTCAGAAACAGGCAGTCAGTAAACGAATTTGTGAAATACTATTTATGATTTAATTGTAATATCTTCTCTCCTCCTTAAATATAGGGCTTGGACTTGGGAGATGCCACAGCACACATTTATTCTTTCTTTTATAAATAGGAATCTGTCTTCCTGACCTGAGTGTTATCTCCATGTTAGAGCAAAAGAAAGATCCCTGGACTCTGCAGGGTGAAGAGAAAATAGCAAACAATCCAGATAGCGGGGAATGCATCAATGGCATGAACACAGGTGAGAGCTCGGGTGGGCAGAGTGGAGGCCCCATAATTTTTGTTTTCTGAGACAGGGTCTCACTCTGTCATCCAGGCTAGAGTGCGATGGCAATCATAGCTCACTGCAGCCTTGAATTCCTGGACTTAAGGGATCTCCCTGGCTCGCTCTTCCAAAGTGTTGGGATTACAGCCATGAGCCACTGTACCCTGCAAAGCCACACTATTAGATAGCATTTGGGAAACTGTCTGCAAATGGGAGAATTCTGTGGGAAAACAAAAGTTGAAATCTTCTGAGTTCTGAACAGACATTTTTCTTTATTTCCCTATTTATTTTTTGGAGATAGGATCTCTCTTGGGTCACCCAGGCCAGAGTGCAGTGGCATGATTATGGCTTGCTGCATCTTCAATTTCATGGGCTCAGGTGGTTCTCCCACCTCAGCCTCCTGAATAGCTGGGACTACAAGTGTACGCCACCATGCCTGGCTAATTTTTTTGTATTTTTTGTGGAGATCGGGTTTCACCATGTTACACAGGCTAGTGTTGAACTCCTGGGCTCAAGTAGTCTGCCTGCCTCAGCTTCCCAAAGTGTTGGGATTATAGGCGTGAACCACAGTAACCAGTAAGGTGTGTTGTTTAATTGGCACATATTTGTGGATCTTCAAGGTTGTTTTCTTTTGGCTGGGCACAGTGGCTCATCCCTGTAATCCCAGCACTTTAGGAGGTCAAGGCAGGCAGATCACTTGAGGCCAGGAGTTCGAGACCAGCCTGGCCAACATGGTGAAACCCTGCCTGTACTAAAAATACAAAAATCAACTGGGTGTAGTGGCAGGTGCCTGTAATCCCAGCTACTCAGGAGGCTGAGGCAGGAGAATCGCTTGAACCTAGAAGGTGGAGGTTGCAGTTAGCCGAGATTGCGCCACTGCGCCCTAGCTTGGGTGACAGAGTGAGACCCTGGCTCAAAAAAAATAAAAATGCATTTTTTTTCTTTTGTTAATTTCAATGTTACATGCCTCTGCCTCCGGAGTAGCTGGGATTACAGACATGCACCACCACGCCTGGCTAATTTTTGTACTTCTAGTAGAGATGGGATTTTTCCATGTTGGGCAGGCTGGTCTCAAACTCCTGGCCTCAAGTGATTAGCCCCCCCACCCCCACCCCTTAGCCTCCAAAGTGCTTGGGATTACAGGTGTGAGCCACTTCACCTGGCCCAAAACATTCTGTTTTAAATGTTAACAGCTTATCTTTGATTAGATACACAAAGCTCTGCTTAACAACTCTGCCCTTACTTTCTGTTATTACTGGCAGAAATTAATCCTATATATTTTATGTTCCTATTAACATATGTTTATAATGCTTTTTAAATGAGAGTGTCCTTTTTTTTTTTTTTTTTTTTTTTCTGAGATGGAGTCTCCTATCTCCCAGGCTGATCTCAGCTGACTACAGCCTCTGCCTCCCTGGTCCAAGTGATTCTTCTGCCTCAGCCTCCTGAGTAGCTGGGATTACAGGCGCCCATCCCCACCCCCGGCTACTTTTTGTATTTTTAGTAGAGACAGGTTTTTGCCATATTTGCCAGGCTGCTCTCCAACTCCTGACCTCAAGTGATCCACCTGCCTTGGCCTCCCAAAGTGCTGGGATTACAGGCGTGTCACTGTACCTGGCCTGATTGTGTCTTTTAAATTGTAGGAAAGAATTAAAAGTCAAGTTACAAATGAAAAGTGCAAAAATACATGTTTCTGTATTTGATCATTTGTTGACCTTTTATGATGAGCTTTTTATTTTTATTTTTGGGGGATGGATTTTTGCTCTGTTGCCCAGGCTGGAGTGCAATGGCAGGATCTTGGCTTACTGCAACCTCTGCCTCCTGAGTTCAAGCAATTCTCCTGCCTCAGCCTCCCAAGTAGCTGGGATTACAGACACCACCCCCAGCTAGTTTTTGTATTTTTAGGAGAAATGGGGTTTCACCATGTTGGCTAGGCTGGTCTCGAACTCCTGACCTCAGGTGATCCACCCACCTCAGCCTCCCAGAATGCTGGGATTACAGGCATGAGCCACTGCGCCCTGCCTATGATGACCTTTATATTTTCATATGGGTTAAAGATACCGTCTAGAGTGCTTTCGTTTCATCTTGAATGCTCGTTTTAGCATTTCTTCTTGAACAGGTCTAGAATACTAATTAACTTCCTCAGCTCTTCTTGAGGAAAGTCTAAAATTCGCCTTTATTTTTGCAGGTGAGTTTTGCTAAGTGTAATATTCTTCATTGCTGTTTTGCCTATTTTTCTTTAAGCACTTTCAGTATATCACCTCACTGTCTTCTAGCCTGAAGATGTTTGCTGAAAAATATGTATAATCTTACAGAGTTTAGTATTGTCTGACAAGTCTCTTTTTTGTTGCTATTGTCAAGGTTTTGTCTTTGTCTTTTTTTGACTCTTTGTAATTTCTTTATAGTATGTCTCTGTGTGAATGTATTTGGGTTAATTTTAGTTAGAAAGGTCAAGTCTCTCTCTTTTTTTTTGAGACAGAGTTTCACTCTTGTTGCCCAGGCTTGAGTGCAGTGGCACGATATTGGCTCACTGCAGCCTCCGCCTCCCGGGTTTAAGCGATCCTCCTGCATCAGCCTCCCAGGTAGCTGGGATTGCAGGCACCCGCCATGATACTCTCCTTTTCATGCAGCGTTTTCCTGATTTCATTTAGTTGTCTATCTCGTTTATGTTTTAGCTGGTTAAGCATCTTAAGACAGTTGCTTTCAAAATTTGTCAAGTAATCAGAGGGCTGCCTTTTTCTAGGTTGGGTTTGTGGAGATTTGTTTGTTTTTTTTTTGTTTATTATAATTTTAGCCATATTTCAATGTCTTTATGTAGGCCTTGTAATTTTTGTTTTAGGTTTGCTAAAACAACCACTTCTCCCAGTTCTTTTTTTTTTTTTTTTTTTTTTTTTGAGATGGAGTCTTTCTCTGTTACCCAGGGGCTGGAGTGCAGTGGCATGATCTTGGCTCACTTCAACCTCCACCTCCCAGATTCAAGCAATTCTCTTGTCTTAGCCTCCTGAGTAGCTGGGACTATGGGCGCACACCACCACACCTGGCTAATTTTTGTATTTTTAGTAGAGATGGGGTTTCACCATATTGGTCATGCTGGTCTCGAACTCCTGACCTCAGGTGATCCACTCACCTCGGCCTCCCAAAATGCTGGGATTATAGGCGTGAGCCACCATGCCCAGCCAGGTCTCTAACTATTGACCTCAAGTTATCCATCCTCCCTTGGTTTCCCAAAGTGCTGGGATTACAGGCATGAGCCACTGCACTGGCTGTTCCAGTTCTTATATGTAAGAACTGTACAGGGTGACAGCTTTACAAATCAACCTGTTGTAAAGGGTGTGGGTGCCACCTGCATGGACCTTGAGGGACTGAACAAAGGGAGTGAACGTGGGAATAAAAGACAAAGACAATAGAATATATTTGGAAGAAGGGGTCGGGTGCTCCTTGCTTCTAGTGAACAAGGGCCTTGAGCTTTAGAGCCCTTCACATTTTATTGGGTAAAGGATGGGGGGGAGGTGGGGGATGGTTGTCGGTCAGCCGCTTGCAAGATTGCATTCTTTGAACAATAGGCTCTAGATGTCCCAGTAGATAATGAGCACAGCGCCAGGGAGTGATTTCCTTCAGCAAACCTTCTGGGGGCAGGCGCAGTCATGAGTTTGCCCATATCCTGCATTCATGATAAATAGTTTGCTGTTTGGTCATATAGCCTCCAGTGAAATGCTGAGTTGGTCAACTCTCTCGGGCCATCGGGCTCCTTACATCTCCCCCTTTGTGTTTATGTATTACTGTTACAGATTTGTCTAAGCACTGGCCTACCTAAAAGTTCTGTTGGAGATAGGCGGTAGAGAGAATAAACAAAAACAAAGGTTTCTGCAGCTGTAGCCGGGAGGCATGTCTCTGCTGAAGCATTTGCTGTATAAGCCATAATTCCTCTTCAGCCTCTTAATGGCCACGAGGAATTTAAGGAAGAGTCTCCTTGCAGGGTTTGGTAAAGATGTGTAAGTTGATAGGTGGCAATACCTAGCATCGGGCGTAGCCAATTAATATCTCCTAGTATTTGCTGAAAATCATTTAAAGTCTATAATGTGTCTTTACCAAGAACTGCTTTCTGAGACCATACACTCCTCTCCGTAACAATATTTCCTACGTAATGGTATGGGGAAGTTATTTGCACTTTCTCTGGAGCAATTTTGGGATTCCATTTAATAAGATCTTGCTTTACATCTCTGAATAATTGATGTAAAATTTGATCTGTAGGAGTGACCAAAAGAATATCATCTATAAAATGAATGATATACACAGTGGGAAACATATTCTGAGGCTCCTTTAATGCTCTTCCTACAAAATGGTGACATAATGAAGGACTGTTAAGCATGCCTTCAAGTAAAACTTTCCATTGATAGCAAGAAACAGGTTCTCTATGATTAATAGAAGGCATAGAGAAGGCAAATCGAGGCTTATGCTTCTCGCGTAATGGTAAAGAAACAATCCTTAAAATCTGTTATTACAAGAGGCCAGTCTCTTGGAATGGCCGCCGGGGAAGGTAAACCCTGCTGTAATGCAGCCATTGGTTTAATTTGTGCATTAATAGCTCTCAAATCGTGCAGCAGTCACCGTCTTCCAGACTTTTTTGGAATAACAAATACCAGTGAATTCCAGGGGCTAACTGACTTCTCTATGTGTCCTGCATTCAAGTGTTCTTTTACCAACAGATGAAGTTGATCTAGCTTCTCCTGTGTTACGGGCCGTTGATCCACCCACACAGGTTTCTCACTAAGCCATTCTAATGGTAAGGCAGTGGGCGGAGGAGAAATATCAATGACCCCCGTCAGAAATCCTGATGTCCTAGTCCTTTTCTGTTTTTCCAGTTACTGATAACGGGTTAGGGTTTCCTTGTGGGAATTTTCCTAAACCTTTTCTACTCTCATATCCCATGTCCTTCAACATTGTAAATCCTGGGTTACCAGAGTTTTCATTTGTAAGTCTCGTATTGCATGCTCTAAGTCTCAGCCCCATAAATTGGCTGTATTTGCAACATAAGACTGGAAAGTACATGACTGACCATCCAGACCAAGACAAGGTAAAATCTCAGCACTCTGTTGAACACTTTTAGCTGCTCCTATTCCCACTAGGGATGTGGGAGGTTAGTCTGAGAGTCGATGCTGATGGCCAGTCTTTACTGGATATTACTGAGGCATCAGCTCCTGTGTCCATTTGCCCATAAAATTTCTTTCCTTTAATTAGTACTACACAGGTAGGTCTATTAGAGGTTATGGATTGGGAAAGATAGATTTCCCATGTAGTTGTGCTCCCAAATCTTTTATTTCCTCATTTCTCCTTTTGTGAAGATGGGTGTAATTTGCAGGGAATAAGCAATAGCTGAGCAGTATATTCTCCTGGTACAAAAACCCAAAGATGTTGTGACATTAAAACTACTTGAATTTCTCCTTCATAATCAGAGTCAATCACTCCTGGGACTACAGTGATGCCTTGCAAGTTAAGGTGGCATTTGCCTAAAATTAGTCCCATGTGTCCTCTTGGTAAAAGTCCCCAAATGCCAGTGGGAATTTTGATAGGTTTGTCTCCACCAACTACTGTTATTTTTCTGACTGGGAGATCTAATCCTGCACTTCCTGGTGTTCCTGGGATGAGAGAATCAATGTTTCTCCTGGGACCCATCCCTGAAATGGGGTTGTGGTCTGAACTGAGAATGCCCTCATTGTTTGAGGGGCCCGGGTCCAGGCCACCTTCTCGTTTCCCGACAGGAGGGGTGCCATTCTGACGAAGTCTTGAGTGGCACTGATTAGCCCAGTGATTTCCTTTGTTACAGCGAGGACAGAGTCCTGGCGTTTTTCTGCCGGGGGTGGGGTGGGTGGGGGGGCACTGCATTGTAAGGTCCTTTCTGTCCTGAGATCTGGCAGCATTCCTTTTCAAAATTTCTGGTTTTTCCGCAAGTACAACATTTTCCCACTTTAGGTTTGACCCTTGGCTCCTTTTAGATTTGTCAACTACTAAATTAGCCATGCTACAGCTAACATTGAAGAGCGATGAAGCTCAGTTCCTACATCCTAACAAGCTCTGGGAAAATTTCCCAAGTCTTTTGTACACCTTACAGGTGCCAGTGCACATTTACAATCCACATTTGCATTCTCAAAAGCTAAAGTTAAGGTTAGCATTTCTGCGGCAGTGGCATGAGGAATTTGACGCTTCACTGCCTCTTGTAATCTTGCAAGAAATTGCGCATAGGGCTCCTACAAACCTTGCATGATATGCAAAAAAGGATTGTTCTGGGACTCCCTCTTCTGGAATTGTGGCCCAGGCATGTTTAGCACCCTGTGAACGCTGCTGATAAGCAGCAGCTGGGAGTGCCATTTGATGTTCCAGGTCTGAATAAGGGTCATTACCCAATAGCATATCCTCTGTAATGTCTCCTTGACAAGCAGCATGATTCTGTCTAGCCTGGTCTGCACACAGTTCTTGCCAATTTAAATTCCATGTCAGATATGCACTAGCAGACAAGTTTGCACCAAAAGTTTACATCAAAGAGTAGAAGGCACGTACCACCCAATACAGATTCTAGCAATCCTAAAGTGAGTGGGCTCTGTACTCCATTGTTAACTACACTCATTTTTAATTCCTTCAACAACTAAACTCTAGTGGGGTATTTTCATGAATAAACTGGTGCAGATTGTTTGGATCAGGCCTTATGGAAATAGGAAAAGCACAAGGTCCCAAGGGCTCTCCAGCTGTGGCAGCAGAGTGTAACATTCTTTGTACTGGGTTCTCTATTTCTGCTACTGAAGGAGGTGGTACAGATGTTGCTGCAACTGGAGGGGGCGGTAAAAACTAATTTTTATCCTCCCTCTCCTGTATTTTGTTTTCAATTTGATCTGTGGGTGGGACAACAGATTCTTTCAGATTTTTAGACTCAGCCTGCTGCCCAGCAGAATAATGAGATAATGGCCGAACAATACAAATTAGACTCCACTTGAAGACAGAAGAATCAACTTTAAGAGCTTTTTGATGAGGCTTTTTAAATCCTTTTCCTGCTGTGTTCCAATTTTCCACATCAAGAGTGCCTGCCTGTGGAAACCAAGGGCTATGCATAATAATCTGCAGAAGCTTCATGTCTGTGAATTAACTTGAGTTCCAGACTGTCTCAGTAGAACTTTAAACAACTGCACATAGTGTTTTTCTTCAACAGACAAATTCTGCCCCATGTTACCCTGATTCAGAAAACTTCCCGTTCCCAGTACTTCAGAGCACTGACCTTATATCGCTCCCAGTACCTCTTTAGGACACTGGCCTTATATCTGCTGCCAGCCGACTCGTCCAAGGTTCCCTGTTCACCTTGTGAATTTCAGTTCCTCTGCTCCAGCAGAACCTTCTTTGTTCATGTCCTCAAAGTCCTGTGTTCAGGGGCCACTTGTCCGACATCCTTGGAGTCCCTGTTCTGGGTCACCAGTTGCCACCTGCACAGACCTTGGGGGACTGAACAAAGGGGGCGAACATTGGAATAGAAGACAAAGGTGTATATTTGGAAGAAGGGGTCAGGGGGCTCCTTCTAGTGAACTAGGGCCCTGAGCTTTAGAGCCTTTTATATTTTATTGGATAAAGGAGATGGTGGCGTGGGGGAGGGGGGTGGTTATTGGTCAGCGGCTTGATTTACAGCAGGTTTGCAAGACTGCATTCTTCGAACAATAGACTCTAGATGTCCCAGTAGATAATTTCAATGAGCACAGCACCAGGGAGTGATTACCTTCAGCAAACCTTCTGGTGGCAGGCGCAGTCATGAGTTTGCACACATCCTGCATTCATGATAAATAGTTTGTTGTTTGATCATATAGCCTCCAGTGGAATGCTGAGTTGGTCACATCTCTCGGGCCTTCAGCTTCCTACATGTGGGAACACTCAGTCCTTTTCTGGGGATGTGTTTCTTCTGGCTTGTGGAAGTACCGTTATTAATGTCTATACAGCTCTTCTTGGATTTCTGATTTTCCCTAAGAGGCTCATCCCTGCTTCTTCCCAGAAGCTTTCAGTTTCTGTTGTATTTCTAGACTGCTCATCATCTCTTTCAGATTTACCCATAATTCTCTCGACTCCTGCAGATTCCCCACTGCTCCAGTGCATCACCTCAGTTCCTTGTGTTTTCTGCACTGCCAGCATGATATACACAATACGCTGATACTCCTACCAGTGTCTGAGTCAGGTGAGGCAGAATCTAGACCCTCTGTCAGACACTAAAGATGCCATTATCATGGGTTGAAGTTCCACTCTTTTCTTTCTGTTTTAGAGAGGAGCTCTAAATTGGGAAGTAATGCAGGAAACAAGCCTTGTAAAAATCAACTTGGATTCACTTTTCAGTTACATCTGCGTGATCTACAGCTATTTCAAGCTGAAAGGAAAACTTCTGGATGTAAGCATTTTGAAAAACCCGTCAGTGACAATTCCTCAGTTTCACCGCTTGAAAAAATTTCTTCCAGTGTCAAATCCCACCTTTTAAATAAATATAGAAATAATTTTGATCATGCTCCATTACTTCCACAAGAACAGAAAGCACACATTAGGGAAAAAGCTTATAAATGCGATGAGCATGGCCAAGCCTTTAGAGCATCTGCAAGCCTTACTAACCAAGTAATCCATAATACAGATAATCCTTACACATGCAGTGAATGTGGCAAGGTCTTTAGTTGCAGTTCAAAGCTTGTGATACATCGAAGAATGCATACTGGAGAGAAGCCTTACAAATGTGAATGTGGCAAGCTCTTTAGTAGCAATTCAAACCTTTCACAACATCAAAGAATTCATACTGGAGAGAAGCCTTACAAATGTCATGAATGTGACAAGGTCTTTCGAAGCAGTTCAAAGCTTGCACAACATCAAAGAATTCATACTGGAGAGAAGCCTTACAAATGTCATGAATGTGACAAGGTCTTCAATCAAATTGCACACCTTGTACGACATCAAAAAATTCATACTGGAGAGAAACCTTACAGTTGTAATAAATGTGGCAAGGTCTTTAGTCGCCATTCATATCTAGCAGAACATCAAACAGTTCATACTGGTGAGAAACCTTACAAATGTGAAGACTGTGGCAGAGCATTTTCAGTGCGTTCCAGCCTCATAACCCATCAGTTAATTCACACTGGAAGGAAACCTTACAAATGTAAAGAATGTGACAAGGTCTTTGGGCGCAAGTGTTTCCTGACCTCTCATCAGAGAATTCATACTAGAGAGAGACCTTATGGATGCAATCAGTGTGGCAAGATCTTTAGTCAGAAATCAGACCTTATACGACATCGAAAAACTCATACTGATGAGAAGCCTTACAAATGTAATAAATGTGGCACAGCGTTTAGAGAGTTTTCAGACCTTACTGCCCATTTTCTAATCCATAGTGGAGAGAAACCTTACGAATGTAAAGAATGTGGCAAAGTCTTCAGGTACAAGTCTTCTCTAACCAGTCATCATAGAATTCATACTGGAGAGAAGCCTTACAAATGTAACAAATGTGGCAAGGTCTTCAGTCGTAGTTCAAACCTTGTATGCCATCAGAAAATTCATACAGGAGAGAAGCCTTACAAATGTAATGAATGTGGCAAGGTCTTTAATCAAGCATCATACCTTACAAGACATCAAATAATTCATACTGGAGAGAGGCCTTACAGATGTAATAAATGTGGCAAAGCATTTCGAGGGTGTTCAGGCCTTACTGCCCATCTTGCAATCCATACTGAAAAGAAATCTCATGAGTGTAAAGAATGTGGCAAGATCTTCACTCACAAGTCTTCCCTCACCAATCACCATAGAATTCATATTGGAGAGAAACCTTACAAATGCACCCTGTGCAGTAAGGTCTTCAGTCACAATTCTGACCTTGCACAGCATCAGAGAATTCATTCATGACAGTCCCTACAAACTGTGTATGGCAAAACCATCATCATGAGTTCTAGCATTAATCAACATCAGAGAGTCCATACTAAGTGGAAATCATATAAATGAAATGTATGTGACACAGGCTTTATCAAGGCCCGCCGAATCACCAGACATCACCACATCATTGTGGAGGATGAAAGCACACAGATGAATTGTGTGTACTTGGGCTATTACTCAAGGACCATTACTATAGAACACGATAGGATTTGCACAAGAAGTAACTCTGTCTCTGGTTCTCTGATACTAATCTATGATATTGCATGCTGCAGAATAATACTAAGTCAAAATATGTTGAATCTCATGACCTGATGTATATCAAAAGTGCAACGGCTTGTAAATGACCAGTTTTATTCAGGCTATAAAGCATTCAATTATTTGGGGCTTATAGAAAAGGCTACTTTACTCTTTATGACTTTGAAATCTCTTCATGTGCCTTCCATACAGGCCATTCACTGTGGTCCCTGGGAAAGAATCTGTAGGATGACAGGGCTGACTTCATTAGCTGAGGATTATTTCTATCCAATTTCCTGATGAAGGACATTGCCTTTTGAAATTAAAGATTTTCTGATTTAGAGAGCATGGAGGTGGGCAGAGTAACATAAAACTGATGACTGTCATCATACTGTTGCAGTCAGCACACTTTCTCTTGACATAAGTGCACAGTGCTTCAGTGTCCACCAACTGACCATGAAATAGAGTATGCTGTGATCTTAAGGCATAGGTTATTAATGGGAAGAGAGTAATAGGTTGCTAGTGTCTGATTATATGGTAGAAATAATGCAAAGAAAAAGGTAGCCACCTTCTCCATTGAATAGCGGTAGCTGCTGTTTAGCAAAGACTGATGAGAAATAGACTTTTTTTTTAGAGAGAGTCTCACTCTGTTGCCCAGGCTGGAGTGTAGTGTTGTGTTCTTGGCTCACTGCACCCTCCGCCTCCTGGGTTCATGCAGTCCTTCTGCCCTGGCCTCCTAAGTAGCTGAGACTGCAGACGTGCACCACCACACCCAGTTCATTTTTGTATTTTTAGTAGAGACATTGTTTACTATGTTGGCCAGGCAGGTCTCCAACTCCTGACCTCAAGTGATATGTTCACCTCAGCCTCCCAAAGTGCTGGGATTATAGGCATGAACCACCGTGTCCAGCCTCATTTTTGAAATGGAATAGAGAACAGTTATGTCACAGTTGAGAGTTTAATCAAAATGACCAGATACGCATATTCTTTTTTTAGATGAGACAGAGTTTCACCCTTGTCACCCAGGGTGTAGTGTGGTGGCGCGATCTTGGCTTACTGCAACCTCCGCCTCCTGGGTTCAAGCAATTCTCCTGCCTCATCCTCCCAAGTAGCTGGGATTACAGGCACGTACCACCATACCCAGCTAATTTTTGTATTTTTAGTAGAGATGGGGTTTCACCACATTGGCCACACTGGTCTCGAACTCCTGACCTCAGGTGATCCATCTGCCTCAGCCTGAGCGTGCTAGAATTACAGGCGTGAGCCACCGTGCCTGGCCAGATCAGCATATTCTTAAGTAGAATTCACATTTAATTCTTGGCATTATAAGTTGCAACCGTTTGATTTAGAATGTATATAGCTCTCATGTTTGTAGTAATAAAGTTTCATTTTTCCTAAGTATGAATGAATCATGTCTTTTCTACCATCATAATTTCGTCCCACCTCAGGAGGATGGATACTCTGTAGCACACAGTAATGCACCATTGGGATTTTAAGATTGGAGCATCCAGAGCAAGTTTTCTGGTTGTGAAATGAAACATGTCCTTTGGGTACATATCCTTAGGTAAGTGTGAATATGAGTAATCATACTTAGTACTTGAATTATTGTATCTGTACTCTGTCCTAGAATGCTTCTGTGGGTAGTGAAGATCCCATAGCAGTGCAACTTCAGCATCCTATACTCTCAATGTGTTCATCGCCCTTGGCAAATGTTTAGTGTATCATTATATTTCTATGTGCCTTTTTCTTGTGTGCTAAATTAGACCCATGGCACACACTTTCATTTTTTATTTTTTATTTTTGACAGAATCTCGCTCTGTCACCCAGGCTGGAGTGCAATGGCGCGATCTTGGCTCACTGCAACCTCCACCTCCCGGGTTCAAGCAATTCTGCCTCAGCCTCCCCAGTAGCTGAGATTACAGGCACCCGCCACCAGGCCTGGCTAATTTTTTTGTATTTTTAGTAGAGACGGGGTTTCACCATGTTGGCCAGACTGGTCTCGAACACCTGACCTCAGGCGATCCACCTGCCTTGGCCTCCCAAAGTGCTGGGATTATAGGCGTGAGCCACTGTGCCTGGCCCACACTTTCATTTTTATGAAGCAAAAATACAAATATGACAAATATTATGAGATAAAAGTGTGAGGATAAGGTTAAAAATAGTATAACACAATCTCTTTTTTATCCTTGTGCTCAGCGACATAATTTGAAATCACTAATATTCATAAATTTCCTCGTAAGGGTGGACACACAGAATGGAATTGTGTTTTGCTTTGGTATTTTAACTGGGAACTTCATATATTTACCCTCACAACCTTTGTGGTAATTTGAACTTTTGCCCACTCCACTAGAACCACAAAGTTTTTTTTTCAAATTTGAGACGGTCTCTGTTGCACAGGCTGGAGTGCAGTGGTGCAATTAGGGCTCACTGCAGCCTCAACCTCCCCAGCTCAAGTGATCCTCCCACTTTACCCTCATGAATAGCTGTGACTACAGGTGGACACCACCTCACCCAACTAATTTTGGGGTGTTTTTTGGTCACAATGTTGCCCAGCTGGTCTCCAACTCTTGGGCTCAAATCACCCAGCCACCTCAGCTTCCCAAAATGCTAGGATTACAGGCGTGAGCCATGCACCTGGCCTCCACTAGAACTTGTTTGACGTCCACCTAAGGTTTGGCTTGGGTATTGAGAGTGATGATGCTATGTACTGAAGTGGTCTGAGAATGTTTATTACATAATAAGGCTTTCTGAGGAAAGCAGGTTAGACTTCCCCAGTTGGTCCAAAAATGTCATGAAAGAACTGGGATAGGTGACTACTTTGGTTGTTATGATTGTTGAAGGGTGGGGCTGGGGTGTGGGTACTTACTTGTGGTTTGAACTTCTACCCGGTGCCAAATGAGGGAGCACTCAGTCTTTATTATCAGTTGACCAGATGGGCATAATAATGTAGGCTCAGCAATGCACCAAGATGTAACAGTCTCTCGTTTGAGATAACACCTCGAGTTCTTTGTCCTACCTCCAAGAAAAGGAGTGTGGACATAAAAGTGAGTTTGGAGCGAAAGTTTAATAAGCAAGAGGAGAAAGCTGTCTGCCAGCAGAGAGGGGCTGCCGAACAGGAGTACTCACTATGAGGTCCGTATTGGGGTTTTTACGGACTGGAAAGGGGAAGGAATGCGCTTGGTCTGCGGGCTGTCTTGGAGAACGCACGCCTCAGTTTGGCCCGGGACCTACTAGAAGCTGAAGTGAAAGCTTGGCCCGGGACCAATTAGGGGCTGAAGTGATGATTCATAGAAGCCAGACTTACAGTCCAATAAAGGAAAATAGAGTGCCCACCCAAACTTACTGGAGCCCACTGTGCCCATGCCCACAAAAGGAGAAGAAACTTTTGCCTGGGAGCCCGCCGACTCTACAAAGGCAAAAGGCATTTCTGTGCCAGGCCTGCTCCCTTATCTGAGTGAGACGGAGGTCTGTGCAAGTTTTTATCCAAATGGGCCTTTTCTATCTGTGCAGCCGTGGGCATAACACCTTGTGCTAGTTCCCTTATCGGTCCCTGCACCTTGAATTTTTTCCCAGGCTGCTTTTTCTGTTAGGTGGGGATGAGGCACTGACCCATGGGCCAGGGACTCTCCGGAGACCCTTTTCTTGCTATCTACCTAAGGCAAGCTAACTACCTCCTCTCATAGGAAGAGGGAATGCAGAGGGGTAAAAGCTGTTAGTATTCAGACATCACAAAATGCTGTCTAACTCTTTAGTACAAGACTGAATACTTCCTCTTGAAACTCCTGACTTCTTGGTTAGGAAAAACCCCAGTTTTCTTCATGGTGATAGCTGGTTACATTCCTCTTGGCTGGACATGTAGGTTTCACTGCACCTATGATTGTTGAAAATCCTTGTGAATTACTGTTTGGTAAAGTGTCTAGTAAAGTTGCCTAAGATACATTTTACCCTAGTTCAATGAAAATTATGGTACAAAAGTGTTTATTATAAAATCAACATGATTTGTTCAAATATTGTTTATTGATATATAATTATATTTATTATACAATAAATATGATTTTGCTAGAAGAGCATTTTGCCAAAAGTTGTGGAAATGTCGTCAGATTATGGTATGAAGCAATTTTTTTGGGCTGAGTGGGGTGGCTCACACCTGTAATCTCAGCACTTCGGGAGGCCAAGCTGAGAGAAATCACTCGAGCCCAGAAGTCCAAGACCAGTCTGGGCAACATAGCAAGAGCTTATGTCTACAAAAAAATTTAAAAAATAGGCTGGTGTGGTCATGTACACTTGTGGTCCCAACTATTTAGAGGCACTGCAGCAAGAGGATCGTTTGATCCCAGAAGGCTGAGGCTGCTGTCATCCTTGATTGTACCACTGCATTCCAGCCTGGATGACAGAGGGAGACACTGTGTCAAAAAAAATTTATTTTGTCCTTCTTTTTATGAGTTACATTAAAAATCTTCTTTTATAAATTGCAGTACAGATTCCATATTTAATAACGTTTCTTCCATGTGTTACTTGAGTGAAAATTTACGGGCTACATAAATGTGGCTGTTGTTTGGAAAGAAAATGTTGTGACATTAGTATGCACACAAGACAATGGGAAGTACAAACTAGGTTTCCTGTAAATACGAGAAAGGAAAAAAGTGCTTTTACTATGTTAGAAGACTTAAAATCACATGAAGTGATTCCAGTCTTTCTGTTGTTATTCCGATGTTTTAGCTATTTTAGATTTTGGGGTTTGGTTTTTTTTGTTTCATTGCTTTTCTACATAATTGGATAACCTTGTTAGTATCTGCAGAATGCCCTGATTAGGAAATGTGTTAATTAACCCTATGTGTCAATTTGGTATTATTTCATACTGTTTTCATATTGTTTTATGTGGAGTCTTCCAATAAATGTATATTGTATATGTGTCTGTATTTGGTGTCTTTGATTTCTTTCATCAACATTTTGTAGTTTTAATATAACGGTTCTATGAATGTTTTGTTTGACACGTATTTCTTTGACTTTTTTTTTTTTTTTTTTTTTTTTGAGACACAGTCTCACTCTGTTGCCCAGGTTGGAGTATGGTGGTGTGATCTCGGCTCACTGCAACCTCCGTCTGCTGAGTTCAAGCAATTCTTCTCCCTCAGCCTCCCAATTAGCTGTGATTACAGGCACGTGCCGTCACTCCCGGCTAATTTTTGTATTTTTAGTAGAGATGGGGTTTCACCATGTTGGCCAGGCTGGTCTCGAGCTCCTGTCCTCAGGTGACCTGCCCGCCTTGGCCTCCCAAAGTGCTGGGATTACATGCATGAGCCACCATGCCCAGGTGACCTATATTGTTAATGGAGCAATCATACATGGTATTTTATTTTTAATATGAGCATTCATGTGTAAAGAAATATGCTAGATTATTTTTTTTTTTTTGAGACAAGGTCTTACTCTGTCACCCAGGTATAGTGCAGTGGAGCGATGTCAGCTAAGTGGAACCTCTGTCCTGCAGCCTTAAGTGACCCTCCCACCCCAGCTGCCTGAGTAGCTGAGACTGCAGGTGTGTGCCACCATGGCCGGCTAATTTTCGTGTCTTGTAGAGACGGAGTTTTGCCATGTTACCCATGCTGGTCTCAAACTCCTGAGCTCAAGCAATCCACCTGCCTTGGCCTTTCAAAGTGCTGGGATTACAGGCATGAGCTGCCATGCCTGGCCAGTGAAATATACAAGATTGCTGTATGGTGGCCGGCGCGGTGGCTCACGCCTGTAATCCCAGCACTTTGGGAGGCCGAGGCGGGTGGATCACCAGGCCAGGAGATCGCAACCATCCTGGCTAACACGGTGAAACCCCGTCTCCACTAAAAATACAAAAAATTCTCCGGGCGTGGTGGTGGGCGCCTGTAGCCCCAGCTACTCCGGAGGCTGAGGCAGGAGAATGGCGTGAGCCCGGGAGGCAGAGCTTGCAGTGAGCCGAGATGGCACCACTGCACTCCAGCCTGGGCCACAGAGTGAGACTCCGTCTCAAAAAAAAAAAAAAAAAAGATTGCTGTATGTTGATCTTATACCTTGCCACCTTTACATTTTCCTTGTTTAGAGATTTTTGTAGATTTTTTGGAATTTTCTACATAAAATTATTTCACCAGATTCGTATTGCTACCACACAGTGATTGGCTTAAAACAAGAAAAATTTACCCTTTTACAATTGTGTAGGTCACATATCTAATATGGGTCCACAGTTCTGTGATTCTTCATGAATCTCCAGGGGAGAATTTGTTTCCTTACTCTTTGTAGGTTCCAGAGGCCACTTACCTCCTTTGACTCATGGTCCACTTCCTCCATCTTTTTTCTGAGACGGAGTTTCGCTCTTGTGTCCCTGGATGGCGTGCAGTGGCGCGATTTCGGCTCACCGCAACTTCCACCTCCCTGATGCAAGCGATTCTCTTGCCTCAGCCTCCCAAGTAGCTGGGACTACAGGCACGTGCCACCACGCCGGACTAATATTTTTTTATTTTTGGTAGAGACGGGGTTTCAACGTGTTAACCAGGATGGTCTTGATCTCTTGACGTCGTAATCCGCCCGCCTCGGCCTCCCAAAGTACTGGGATTGCAGGCATGAGCCACCACACCCGGCTCCCTTCCTCTATCTTTAAAGGCGAGATAAGATCTCTTTATCCCTCTATTTTCAACACATCACCACTGTCTGTCCCTCAGGGTCTAGCTGCATCCTTCTGATATTGAACTTTGTGGTTCTATCACTTTGACCATATAATCCAGGATAATGTCTCTCTAAAGATCCTTAACTAGACCACATTTGCAAACTCCCCTTTGACATAGCCAGTAACGCAGGTTACAGGGGTGAGGATATGAGAACCTATCCGGTAACACAGGTTACAGGGATGACCTCTGCAACTATCATATTTTCTGAGAGTACACTATTTTTTTTCTCCTGTCCTCAAGCCACTCTCCTTCCTCATTGCTACCACGCAGTGATTGGCTTAAAAGAAGAAAAATCTGAATTCTTTTACAATTCTGTAGGTCACATATCTAATATGGGTCCACAGTTCTGTGATTCTTCATGAATCTACCAAAGTGCTGCTATTATAGTCCTCAGATACCACATCCAGCCTGTCACTTTTATTTCCTTTTCTTCCTTTATTTCACTGGCTGGAACTTTTCACACTGTGTGGAATAGTAGTGATAAGAGTGGACTTCCTTGCCTCATCCCCTACCCCTGGGGGAATCTTTATGTCTTTCATCAGAATGTATGATGATCCTTTATGAATTGGTGGGTGGTCTTGAGTTGAGGAAGTGTCCCATGACACTGTTTTCCATACCGACTGCAGTCTTGTTTTTCTGAAAAATAACTTTTTTTATTGGCAACCGTCAAAAGAGATATTCACAAGACTTAGAACAAGGGCAGAAACCCCTAGACAGATGGTTTTTTCTTTTCTTTTTTCTTTTCTTTCTTTCTTTTTTTTTTTTTTTTTTGAGAGAGAGTCTTGCTCTTGTTGCTCAGGCTGGAGTGCAATGGTGCAATCTTGGCTCACCGCAACCTCTGCCTCCCGGGTTCAAGCAATTCTCCTGCCTCAGCCTCCCAAGTAGCTGGGATTACAGGCATGCACCACCACACCCAGCTAATTTTTTATTTTTAGTAGACAGGGTTTCTCCATGTTGGTCAGGCTGCTCCCAAACTCCCGACCTCAGGTGATCCACCCATCTCAGCCTCCCAAAGTGCTGGATTACAGGCATGAGCCACTGCACCCGGCATTTTTTTTTTTTTTTTTTTTAATTCATCAGGCTGGAGCAGAGTTTAAACCAATGTGGAGTTACCATTCCAGCTATGGCCACAACCTGATCTCTACATCTTGGCCTTCTTTGCACTGGCTGGAAGCTGGCTCACTTCACCCAAGGGCCTAGTTCGATGGCATTCATGCTTTCCGCAAGTTTGAGCATCCCTCGCTCCTGGCGCTGGCAGTGCCACTCAGCCATGGATTGGAGCATCCACTTGGTCCGGCACTTGTACAAATAGAAGCTGTAAACGACAACCTCGGTGAGGTCTGAAGACTCCAGAGCCTTCAGCATGAACATGACCTGGCTCACCTGCTTGATGTAAGAGATTTGAGATCAGTCCGGGCCAAAGATGGCTTCCAGCAGCCGCATCTGGACCTGGAGCACCTCTGGATCTTTCAGGAAGTTTCACCCATGGTGGGATATTTCTACGTCCGGGATTGTTCCCAACTTGTAACCCTCACAACCAAAACTATGCTCCCGCGCGAGCCGGGCCTAAGCGTTCCTCAGTTTTTTTTTTTTTTTTTTGAGATGGAGTCTTGTTCTGTCGCCCAGGCTGGAGTGCAGTGGCACGATCTCGGCTCACTGCAAGCTCTGCCTCCCGGGTTCATGCCATTCTCCTGCCTCAGCCTGAGTGTCACAGTGATTCCCTGTCTTAAAAAAAAAAAAAAAAAAGTCTTAAACTGAATAATTTATACCTATTTTTAAAGTTATTGGCTTTTTTAAAAAGAAAGAGTTGGTGACCTGACTTCACACTGGCCTTAGTCCTCTATGCCCAAGGTAGTGTCCCTAGGAAAGTTTCTGGAATTGAGTACAGGGTTGACCTCACCCTCTGGAGTGAATGGGGATTGTAAATGGAAAGTATTTCTAGCCAGGCGCGGTGGCTCATGCCTGTAATCCCAGCACTTTGGGAGGCCGAGGCGGGCGGATCACGAGGTCAGGAGCTCAAGACCAAGGTGAAACTCCGTCTCTACTAAAAATACAAAAAAAATTTAGCTGGGCATGGTAGCGGGTGCCTATAGTCCCAGCTACTCCAGAGGCTGAGGCAGGAGAATGGCGTGAACCTGGGAGGCAAAGCTTGCAGTGAGCCAAGATCATGCCACTGCACTCCAGCCTGGGTGACAGAGCAAGACTCCATCTCAAAAAAAAAAAAAAAAAAAAGTATTTATTCTGTGGGGCATTGGCATGATACTGCACATTCCACTCTGGCAGTGTTTAGCATTTCACACTTTAGCTTCCATCCCCTTCACAGATAGTTCCAAAGTGTCTTAATTCCTAAAATTTGTCTTTCTGGCTGGGCACGGTGGCTCACACCTGTAATCCCAACACTCTGGGAGGCTGAGGCAGGCGGATCACCTGAGGTCAGAAGGTCAGAAGTTCAAGACCAGCCTGGCCATGGTGAAACCTCTTCTCTACTAAAAATACAAAAAATTAGCCGGGCGTGGTGGTGCGCGCCTGTAATCCCAGCTACTCGGGAGGCTGAGGCAGGAGAATCGCTTGAACCCGGGAGGCATAGGTTGCAGTGAGCCGAGATCACGTCATTGCACTTCAGCCTGGGCGACGAGCGAAACGCTCAAAAAAAAAAAAAAAAGTCTTTCTTTCGTTCTTTCTTGTCTCTCCCTTTTTCTCACACACAGGCACAGACACCTACATTTTTCTTTGTTGCGCTATTTCTCTCTAGTCTTATTTTCTTTCTTTCTTTTTTTTGAGACAGAGTCTCACTCCATCGCCAGGCTGGAGTGTAGTGGTGCGATCTCGGCTCACTGCAACCCCGCCTCTCGGGTTCAAGTGGTTCTCCTGCCTCTGCCTCCCGAGTAGCTGGGACTACAGGCGCCCGCCACCACACCCAGCTAATTTTTGTATTTTTAGTAGAGACGGGGGGTTTCACCATGTTGGCAAGGATGGTCTCTATCTGCTGACCTCGTGATTCGCCCGGCTCGGCCTCCCAAAGTGCTGGGATTACAGGCGTGAGCCACCGCACCCGGCCTTGTCTTTCTTTTCGCTTTCTTTTCACGCTCTCTTCTCTGTCTGCTTCCAGAGTAGTTGGGACTTAAAATTTATTTTAATAACAGGAATTCTCGTGGATCTAATCACCAACCGATTTTGCTCTGCCCCAGCAAGATCTGTTTCCAGACTGCTGAGCAGATCTCGCCTCCAAAGCCCTAAAACAGGATCGCTAAGTCAGACTGACAGAAGCACAGACCCCGCCCCGCGCCCGCGCTGTCCCGGCCCCGCCCTCGGCGCCCGGCCCGGCCTGTATGTTGCGCGCGCAATTTCATGCAGACCCGGAAGTCGAGATTGTGGAGTGAACGTTTCGCGCGCTTTTTCCTGTAGACCCGGCAGCGGATTGCGTGGAAAGACCGTCTAGCCGCCACCCGTGAGTTTGCCTTTGTCTAGATTAAATTTAGGCTGCCCAGTCCCTGTGTGCTTCTACACCCGCGATCTGAGGGTTCATGCAGACCTTGAAGTCCCGGCACCGCTCCATGCACTCTTAAGTAAATTCAGACGTTCTTTAGAGAGTCTGGAGGTCGCTTCCCTGCGTGTTAAAACCGCTTGGAGGCTTCTAGGCCGGGCGCGGTGGCTCACGCCTGTAATCCTGGCACTTTGCTATTTTTTTTCTTTTTTTGTAATTATTCAGTCTGTAGTTGGTTGAATCCATTGATGTGGACCCCAGAGGTACCAAGGGCTGACTTTAGACTGTATCTGCTCCTTAGTCACTTAATAGTCTTTTTTTTTTTTTTGAGACGGAGTCTTGCTCTGTCGCCCAGGCTGGAGTGCAGTGGCGCGATCTCGGCTCACTGCAAGCTCCGCCTCCCGAGTTCACGCCATTCTCCTGCCTCAGCCTCTCCGAGTCACTGGTACTACAGGCGCCCGCCACCACGCCCGGCTAATTTTTTTGTATTTTTAGTAGAGACGGGGTTTCACCGTGGTCTCGATCTCCTGACCTCGTGATCCACCCGCCTCGGCCTCCCAAAGTGCTGGAATTACAAGCGTGAGCCACCGCGCCCGGCCTTTTTTTTTTTTTTTTTTGAGACTGAGTTTTGCTCTTGTTGCCGAGGCTGGAGTGCAATGGCGTGATCTCGGCTCACTGCAGACTCCGCCTCCCGGATTCAAGCGATTCTCCTGCCTGGGCCTCCCGAGTAGCTGGGATTACAGGCATACGCCACCATGCCTCTCTAATTTTGTATTTTTAGTAGAGATGGGGTTTCACCATGTTGGCCAGGCTGGTCTCGAACTCCTGGCTTCAGGTGATCTGCCCGCCTCATCCTTCCAAAGTGCTGGGATTACAGGCATGAGCCACCGCACTTGGCCAATAGTCTTTTTGATGAGATCCACTTTTATGGTATGTCAGTGCTTTTTTTTTATGTAACCCCCTTTTTTTTTCCCCTTAACAGTGCCTTCCACGCACATGGGTATTGATGCTGACAATTTGGTTTTTTGAGTTTTTTTGAGACAGAGTCTCACTCTGTCGCCGAGGCTGGAGTGCAGTGGCACTGTGTTGGCTCACTGCAACCTCTGTCTCCTGGGTTCAAGCAATTCTCCTGCCTCAGTCTCCCGAGTAGCTGGGATTACAGGTGTCCACCACCACACCTGGCTAGTTTTTATATTTTTAGTAGAGACAGGGTTTCACCATGTTGGCCAGGCTGGTCTTGAACTCCTGACCTAGGTGATCCACCCACCTCAGGCTCCCAAAGTGCTGGGATTACAGGTGTGAGCCACCGCGCCCGGCCTTGATGCTGACAATTTGGATATGCCAGTGAGAAGCTGTAACATGGAGTCTTTAAGCGGAATTAATAGGGTTCAGTACTGATGGAGGTTTCAGGCATCCATTGGGGCTCTTGGAACATAGTACACGTCGATAAAAGGATTCTAGTACATTCTGTATCTAGAATTGAGCACTGTGATCCACAGAGGGGCTGAGGGGCCTGTACTCTGCATGAGCTTTGGTCAGGATGAGGTCTGTGCTTTTTTTTTTTTTTTTTTTTTGAGATGGAGTCTCACTCTGTCACCCAGGCTGGGGTGCAGTGTCACAATCTTGGCTCACTACAACCTCTGCTGCCAGGGTTCAAGCTATTCTCCTGCCTCAGCCTCCAGAGTAGCTGGGATTACAGGTGCCTGCCACTGCCCAGCTAAGTTTTGTATTTTTAGGAGAGACGGGTTTCACCATCTTGGCCAGGCTGGTCTTGAACTCCTGACCTCGTGATCGACCTGCCTCAGCCTCCCAAAGTGCTGAGATTACAGGCATGAGCCACCACACCTGACCTTTTGTTTTCTTTTTCTTTTTTAAGACGGAGTTTCACCCTGTCACCCAGGCTGGAGTGCAATGGCGCGATCTCGGCTCACTGCAACCTCTGCCTCCCGAGTTCAAGGGATTCTCCTGCCTCAGCTTCCTGAGTAGCGGGGATTACAGGCCCGTGTCACCACACCCAGCTAATTTTTTTGTATCTTTAGTAGAGACGAGGGTTTCACTATGTTGGCCAGGCTGGTCTCAAACTCCTGACCTCATGATCTGCCCGCCTTGGCCTCCCAAAGTGCTGGGATTATAGGTGGGAGCTACCGTACCCGGCCAAGTCTGTGCTTTTAAGGGGAGCCCAGTCCAGCCCAGCACTGCACTGCTGCAGCGTGTATGTCTCTCAGCAGGAGAGAGGAGAGAGTTTTGAGGAAGGGAGTAAAAAAACTCACTTGTTGATTTTCCTGTAGGAGATCCACAGTGGGCAGCAGAGGACTATCTTTCCAGGGGGTGAGGTCTTCCCTTTGTGTGGCTATGGCACAGGAAGTGTGTGTGTTGATTCTAAGCCCTAAACAGCAGTATTTTTGATACTAGGATTCACTTTCAAAGAGACATATTATGCAAGGAGGCAACTCAGAAGAGGAAAGAAAAGAAGTCAGGAATGGCCCTTACTCAGGCAAGGTAATATTCTCAGTGGATTGTTCTGTCTCTGTTTCTTCCTGAAATGCCAGGCATTGGAGTTGCTAATCTCTGACTGAAGCATCTTGCCTGACTCATTTCGTTGCACTTACCCATGGCTTCTTCGAGTCCCTTTCCCTTCCACTTAAGATTCCAGTTCCCTATGACCCAGTGACATGAACTTGGGAAGAGGTTCCACTGGGCATGGTCCTGGGAAGGGCCCACATGCAGACATGGATGGAGATGGGGTGTGGGCCCTGTGATGTCAGTGCTGTTGGGCAGCAGGGATTGTTCAGGGGCCACATCTGGATGCACTGTCAGCTCTCTGTAGACCAGGAATAGAGAAGCTTGCATGTGGAATTCCTTTTTTTTTTTTTGAGACAGAGTCTCACAGTGTTGCCCAGGCTGGAGTGTGGTTTTGTGATCTCGGCCATATAAATGTATATGTGTACTAGTCTATATGAGTGTTAGTATATATATGTATAAGTGTGTACATGTGATGTGTTTGCATGAGTGCACAGATGAGCAAACCTATAGTTTTTTATAAATAGCATGTCATCATTATATATATATTTTTATCAGTTGAAATTACAACTATTTATCAGGATGTTCAAATTTTTCTACACTATCATGTATGATGATATGAGGCATCATACCTGATAGTGGCTATAAGATGCAATGAGGCAATGGCTATAAAAATATTATAGTAATGTATTATGGGGATATCTATTACATATATGCATATATAATGAACTATTAGGCAATTCCATGTTTTTAATCCTTGAAGTTGTTTTAAATTTACTGAATTAGGTAATTGTCAATTTACTTTTGATGCTGATCTGTTACTTAACTGATTCTTTAGGTTTGATTCTCATGCTCAGACACCTGCGATCTGGTGCTTACTCCGCTGTTTCAGTGCTCACACCTGGGGCAAGCTAGCGTGTATGTGAAAGAGTTGTCTCGGCCGAGCACGGTGGCTCACGCTTGTAATCCTAGCACTTTGGGAGGCCGAGGCGAGCGGATCACGAGGTCAGGAGATCGAGGCCATCCTGGCTAACATGGTGAAACCCCGTCTCTACTAAAAAATACAAAACATTACCGGGCGTGGTGGCAGGCGCCTGTAGTCCCAGCTACTCAGAGAGGCTGAGGCAGGAGAATGGCGTGAACCCGGGAGGCGGAGCTTGCAGTGAGCCGAGATTGCGCCACTGCACTCCAGCCTGGGTGACGTGAGCCTCCATGCCTGGCAATAATACCTAACATTTCTATAGAGATAACCCTGGTTTAATTTTTTGTTTGTATTGCTTGTATTATCCACAAAATGAGACATCTACTTTGATTTAAAGAATGTCATCACTCCTTATGGAAAAGTATAATAAAACACAATTACAGACACATAACTAGCTCAAGAATACTTTAATGTAGATTTGTCACAGTGCTCACTTCAGTGGAGTCAGTCCTTACAACTATCTTCTCATTCTGTTTGAAGATAAGTACTCTCTGCATACCCTGTTTTTGAAATGTGGATTTCCTTTTAGGGGCAATTGTCATTCAGGGATGTGGCCATAGAATTCTCTCAGGAGGAGTGGAAATGCCTGGACCCTGGGCAGAAAGCTTTATACAAGGATGTGATGTTAGAGAACTACAGGAACCTGGTCTCTCTAGGTGAGGATAATGTCCCTCCAGAAGCCTGCCTCTGCTCTGGTATATCTTTTTGCATTTTCTCTTGTGTGTCTCTCGGGAGCCCCTGCATTGTTTGAGCTTGAAACCTGTTGACTAAGAAATGAAAAGCATTATGCCTTCTGAACTTGAAATGTCCCCTTACACCAGCCTGACCAACATGGTGAAACCCCTTCCCTACTAAAAATACAAAGATTGGTTAGGCATGGTGGTGCATGCCTGTAGTCCCAGCTACTCGGGAGGCTGAGGCATGAGAATCGCTTGAACCTGGGAGGCAGGGGCTGCAGTGAGCTGAGATCATGCCACTGCACTCAAGCCTGGGCGACGGAGTGAGACTCTGTCTCAAAAAAAAAAAAAGAAATGTCCGCTTTCTTCAGATATTCTGCTTCCTTCATGATTCATCATTGGTGGCACTAGGACTGAAGTATGTATGAAACCTTATGACAGAGTTAAAAATTATCCAGTTTCCTGTTTTCTAGCCGTGTGCTTTTGATTCAGTAGTTCTTGAAAGGGGGCTTGATGTCTACATGTTACAGTGTTCCCTCAGCATTCAGAAGGAGGCAGTCAGTGGATTAATTTGTGAAATATTATTCTTGATTAATTTGTAATCTGCTGTCTCCTCCCTAAATATAGGGCTTGGACTTTGGAGATGCCACAGCACACATTTATTCTTTCTTTTATAAATAGGAATCTGTCTTCCTGACCTGAGTGTTATCTCCATGTTGGAGCAAAAGAGAGATCCCTGGACTCTGCAGAGTGAAGTGAAAATAGCAAACAATCCAAATGGCAGGGAGTGCATCAAAGGTGTAAACACAGGTGAGAGCTCAGGTGGGCAGAGTGGATGCCCCATAATTTTTGTTTTCTGAGAAGGGTCTAACTCTGTCATCCAGGCTAGAGCGCAGTGGCAATCATAGCTCACAGCAGCCTTAAACTCCTGGACTTAAGGGATCCTTCTGGCTTGGTCTTCCAAAGTGTTGGGATTACAGGCTTGTGCCACTATACTCTGCAAAGCCACACTATTACATAGTGTTTGGGAAATTCTGCAAATGGGAGAATTCTGTGGGAAAACCAAAGTTGAAATCCTTCGAGTTGTGAACAGACATTTTTCATTTTCTTTTTTCTGTTTTGCGATAGCATCTCTCTCCTGTCGCCCAGGCTGGAGTGCAGTGGCATGATTACGGCTGGCTGCAGACTCACCTTCCAGGGCTCACATGATTCTCCCATCTCAGCCTTCTGAATAGCTGGGACTATGTGTGTACACCACCATGCCTATCTAGTTTTTTGTATTTTTAGTAGAGATGGAGTTTTGCCATATTACCCAGGCTGTTCTTGAACTCCTGACATCAAGTGATCCACCCGCCTCAGCTTCCCAAAGTGCTGGGATTACAGGCATGAGCCACTGTGCCCAGCCTTACATAATGATTTTTGAGTTCTAATTAACTTTCTCAGTTCTTCTTTATCTAGGAAAGACTAAATTATTTTTGTAGATGTTTTGCTAAATATAGTATTCTTCATTGATGTTGTTCTTATTTTTCTTCTTTTTTTTTTTTTTTTTGAGACAGTCTTGCTCTGTCACCCAGGCTGGAGTGCAGTGGCGTGATCTCGGCTCACCGTAAGCTCTGCCTCCCAGGTTCATGCCATTCTCCTGCCTCAGCCTCCCAAGTAGCTGGGACTACAGGCTCCCACCACAATGCCCAGCTAATTTTTTTTGTATTTTTAGTAGAGACGGGTTTCACCATGTTAGCCAGGATGGTCTTGATCTCCTGACCTCATGATCCACCTGCCTCGGCCTCCCAAAGTTCTGGGATTACAGGCATGAGTCACCACGCCCGGCCTTTATTTTTCTTTAAGCACTTTCAGTATCAACTTCACTGCCTTCTACCCTGAAGATACCTGCTGGAAAAATACACATAGACCTATACAGTTTCCTATTATATGTCAAGTCTCTTTTTTTGTTGATGCTATCAAACTTTGTCTCTGTCTCTCCTTGGCTTTTGATAATTTCCTTATATTATGTCCCTGTGTGAATGTCTTTGGGTTAATTTTAGTAATGGTGAAGCTTCTTGAATTTGTATATTCAGTTCTTTCTTCAGATGTGTGCTGTTTTAACATTATTTCTTCTGTTGTGGCTTCTCATCCTTTGTCATCTTCTTACGAATCTCCAATAGTTTGTAAATTGTTCCACCTTATAATCTCTCAAAAATGTATTAGGGTTTGTAAGGTTTTCTTTATCATGTTTTCTTTGTGGTCTTTGGAACTGATGCTTTTGAATAACTTACCTTTCAGTTTGCTCATTGTTTTCCATTCCTTTTGCTGTCTGCTGTTAAACCCCCTAATGGATTTTTACATCAGTTACTGTATTTCAGCTCCAGAATTTCTGTTCTCTTGTTTTTAATGATTTCCCCTGTGTTTGTTATCCTCATTCTTTTCACATACTGTTTTTCTGATTTTATTTAGTTTTCTATTTCTGTTATCTTTTAGTTTGGTGTCTGGAGTTTTATTTATTTATCTATTTATTTGTTATTCTTTTAGCCATATTCTCTCATCTTTTCATAGGCCTTGTGTGGTTGTTTTTGGTTTAGGTTTGGTAAAACAACCACTTTTTTCAGTTATTTTTTATAATGCACAGTGGGAGACCTTACTTGTTGTAAGGGTGCGGGAACACTCCATTCTTTTCTGGGATATATCTTTCCTGACTTTGTGAAAGTACTATTACAAATATCTACACTGTTGCTCTTAAATATCTTATTTTCCTTAAGAGGCTTATCCCTGCTTCTGTGTATTTGTCAGCTTATAATCTCTCTCAAGCTCTCCCTTAATTCCCCTGACTCCTGCAGATTCCAGATGCTTCAGTACATCACCTCACTCCCTCGTGTTTTCTGCATTACCAACATGTTATACAAAGTATGCTGATACTGGCCAGGCACAGTGGCTCACACCTGTATTCCCAGCACTTTGGGAGGCTGAGGCAGGTGGATCACGAGGTCAGGAGTTTGAGACTAGCCTGTCCAACATAGTGAAACCCCATCTCTACTAAAAATACAAAAAGTTAGCCGGGTGTGGTGGCAGTCACCTGTAATCCCAGCTACTCGGGAGGGAGAATTGCTTAAACCCAGGAGGCAGAGGTAGTAGTGAGCTGCAGTCATGCCACTGCACTCCAGCCTGGGTGACAGTGTGAGACTCCATCTCAATAAAAACAAAGTATGCTGATACTTTCAATGTCTGAGTGAGGTGATGCAGAATTTTGTTTTCTGTCAGACTTTAAACATGCCAGAATCAGGGATTAAGTTCCAAAATTTTCTTGCTTTTCTAGAGAAGAGTTCTAAATTGGGAAGCAATGCAGGAAACAAGTCACTTAAAAGTCAACATGGATTAACTCTTCAGTTACATCTGACTGAATGGCAGCCATTTCAAGCTGTAAGGAATATTTATGGATGTAAGCATGTTGAAAAATCTATCAGTGACAATTCTTCAGTTTCACCAGTTCAAATAAGTTTTTCCAATGTCAAAACCCATATTTTTAATAACTACAGAAATGATTTTCTTTTTTCTACATTACTCCCACAAGAACAGAAAGTGCACATTAGGGAAAAGCCTTATGGATGTAATGAGCTTGGGAAAGTCTTCAGAGTGTCTTCAAGCCTTACTAACCATCAAGTAATCCACATTGCAGATAAAACTTACAAATGTAGTGAGTGTGGCAAGATCTTTAGCAGCAATTCAAACTTTGCACAACATCAACGAATCCATACTGGAGAGAAGTCTTACAAATATAATGAATGTGGCATAGTCTTCAATCAGAATTCACACCTTGCACAACATCAGAAAATTCATACTGGAGAGAAACCTTACAATAATAATGAATGTGAGAAAGTCTTTAGTCACCATGCCTACCTTGTACAACATAGGAAAATTCATACTAGAGAGAAGCCTTACAAATGTAGTGAATGTGGCAAAGCATTTAGTGTGTGTTCCAGTCTTACTGCTCATCTTGTAATCCATACTGGAGAGAAACCTCATGATTTTAAGGAATGTGGCAAGGTCTTCAGGCACAAGTCTTCCCTAACCACTCATCAGACAGTTCATACTGGAGAGAGACCATACAAATGTAATGAATGTGGCAAGGGCTTTAGTCGAATTGCACTCCTTGCAAGGCATCAGAAAGTTCATACTGGAGAGAAACCTTACAAATGTAATGAGTGTGGCAAGGTCTTTATTGGCAATTCACGCCTTGCACGACATAGGAAAATTCATACTGGGGGGAGGCGTTACAAATGTAATGAATGTGGCAAAACATTTAGATCATGTTCAGATCTCAGTGCCCATCTTCTAATCCATACTGGAGAGAAACCTTATAAATGTGTAGACTGTGGCAAGGTCTTCAGGCACAAGTCTTCCCTAACCTATCACTGTAGAATTCATACTGGAGAGAAGCCTTACAAATGTAATGAATGTGGCAAGGTCTTCAGTCAGAATTCAAACCTTCAACGACATAGGAAAATTCATACTGGAGAGAAGCTTTACAAATGTAATGAATGTGACAAGGTCTTCCGTCAGAATTCACACCTTGCACAACATAGGCATATTCATACTGGAGAGAAGCCTTACAGTTGTAATGAATGTGGCAAGGTCTTCAGTCGGAATTCACACCTTGCGCGACATAGGAATATTCATACTGGAGAAGACCTTACAGTTATGAATGAATGGCAAGTTGTTGAGAGTCGAATTCACACCTTGCGCGACATAGGAAAATTCATACTGAAGAGAAACTTTACAAATGTAATGAATGTAGCAAGGTCTTCGGTCGGAATTCACGCCTTGCACAACATAGGAATATTCATACTGGAGTGAAGCCTTACAGTTGTAATGAGTGTGGCAAGGTCTTTAGTAAAAATTCCATCCTAGTAAAACATTGGAGAATTCATACCAGAGAGAAACCTTAAAAATTTAGTGAAGCTGGCAGGGTGCGGTGGCTCATGCCTGTAATCCCAGGACTTTGGCAGTCCAAGGTGGGTGGATCATGAGGTCAGGAGATTGAGACCATCCTGGCTAACACGGTGAAACCCCATCTCTACTAAAAATACAAAAAAAAAAAAAAAAAATTAGCCGGGCGTGGTGGCAGGCACCTGTAGTCCCAGCTACTCGGGAGGCTGAGGCAGGAGAATGGCATGAACCTGGGAGGCAGAGCCTCCAGTGAGCCAAGTGAGCCACTGCACTCCAGCCTAGGTGACAGAGCAAAACTCCATCTCAAAAAAAAAAAAAAAAAGTGAAGCTGCCAAGCGTGGTGGCGCATGCCTTTAATCCCGGTACTTTGGGAGGCCAAGGTGGCCAGATCACCTGAGGTTGGAAGTTCGAGACCAGCCTGACCAACATGGAGAAACCCCGTCTCTACTAAAAATACAAAATTAGCTGACAGAGGTGGCAGGCACCTGTGATCCCAGCTACTCAGGAGGCTGAGGCAGGAGAATTGCTTGAACCTGGGAGGCGGAGGTTGTGGTGAGCCGAGATTGCAACATTGCACTCCAGCTTGGGCAAGAGGAGCAAAACTCTTTCTTTAAAAAAAAAAAAAATGGCAAAAATTCATATGAAAAATCCCCCTCTACCCATCATTAACATACTGAAGGAAACATACAAAATAAAAAACAATTCCCTAATCTCTCATCAAGAGAATTCACACTGGTAATTGACCTTAAACATGTAACAAGTGTGGCAAGGTCTTCACTTAAAATATACACCTTGTAAACTCAGAATCCATACTGGAGAGAAACCTTACAAATGAATGACAGTGTCTTCAAATAAAATGCACATCTGGCACAACATGGGAAAATTCATACTGTAGAGATACCTTTTAAATGTAACAAATGTGGCAAAGTCAAAGTCACAGTTCACACCTTGCACATCAAATAATTCATACCAAAGGCTGGGTGCAGTGGCTCATGCCTGTAATCCCAGCACTTTCGGAGGCTGACGCGGATCAGTTGAGGTCAGGAGTTTGAGACCAGCCTGATCAACATGTTGAAACCCCATCACTACTAAAAATAAAAAAATTAGCTGGGTGTGGTGGTGGGTGCCTGTAATCCCAGCTACTCAAGAGGCTGAGGCAGGAGAAACACTTAAACCCAGGAGATGGAGGTTGCAGTGAGCCAAGAACGTGCTACTACACTCCAGCCTGTGTGACAGTGAGATTCCATTTCAAAAAAAAAAAAAAGAATTCATACTGGAAGGAAGCATTACAAATGTAATGAATGCGGCAGAACATTGAGAAGGTGTTCAGATCTTACTGTTCATTTTGTAATCTATAGTGAAGAGAAGTCTTTTTTTTTTTCTTTTCCGAAACAGTCTCGCTGTGATGCCCAGGCTGGAGTGCAGTGGTGCAATCTCATCTCACTGCAACCTCCACCTCCTAGGTTCAAGCAATTCTCCTGCCTCTACCTCCCGAGTAGCTAGGACTACAAGCACATGATGCCATCATGCCTGGCCAATTTTTTGTATTTTTAGTAGAGATGGGGTTTCACTGTGTTAGCCAGGCTGGTCTCGATCTCCTGACCTCGTGATCCACCTGCCTTGTTCTCCCAAAGTGCTGGAATTACAGGCGTGAGCTGCTGCACCCAGCCTGAGAAATCATATGAATATTTAGAATGTACTCCAGGCATCGTGGCTCACACCTATAATCCCAGCACTTTGGTAGGCCAAGGTGAGAGGAGTGCTTGAACCCAGGAGTTTGAGACCAACCTGGGTAACATAAGGACAACTCCATCTCTACAAATAATAGAAATTTAGCCAGGTGTGTTGGTACATGCCTGTATTCCCAGCTACTTGGGAGGCTGAGGCAGAAGGATCATTTGGGCCTAGGAGCTTGAGGCTGCAGTGAGTCATGTTTACAGTACTGCACTCCAGCCTGGGAGAGAGAGTGAGACCCTATCTAGAAATACAAACAAACAAACAATGTGAAAGATCTTCAGTCACAAGTATTCCCTAACCAATCACTATAGAATTCATACTGCAGAGAAGCCTTACAAATGCAGTGAATGTGGCAAAGCATTTAGATAATGTTCAGGCCTTACTGCTCATCTTGTGATCCATACTGCAGACAAACCTTACAACTGTAATGAATGTGGCAAGGTCTCCAATTGAAATTCACACCTTGCAAATCACCACATAGAGAGGAACCTTACAAATGCAAATCACATAATGGAGAGAAACCTTACAAATGCAATGTACGCGGTAAGATGTTTTTGTCACAATTCACACCTTGGACAGCATCAGATAATTTATTCATGAAAGAGTCCTTACAAACTGTATGGAAAGCTCATCATGAGTTCTAGCATTAATGAACATCAGAGGTTCCATACTAAGGAGAAATCATATAAATGTAATGTGTGTGGCACAGGCTTTCTTGAGACCTGCCAAATCACTAGAAATCAAAATATACTTCTTGGATAAAACCACACAGATGGATTGTATATGCTGAGGATATCCAAGGACGATTACTGTAGAACATGAAAAGGATTTAATTATTATTTTCTTTTTTCCTAAAAGTGTTGGGAACAGGCCACCAAATCTGGCCAGAAACAGTCCCCAAAACTGGCCATAAACAAAATCTCTGTAGGACTGTGACATGTTCTTGATGATCATGACGCCCATGCTGAAGGTTGTTAGTTTACCAGAATGATGGCAAAGAACACCTGGCCCACCCAGGGCAGAAAAACCGCTTAAGGCATTCCAGAACCACAAATAATAGCATGTGCAGTCTGTGCCTTAAGGACATGTTTGTGCTGCAGATAACTAACCAGAGCCCATCCCTTTGTTTCCCATAAGAAATGCTTTTATGTAATCTATAATCAATAGAAACAATGCTTATCACTGGCTTGCTCTCAATAAATATGTGGGTAAAACTCTGTTCTTGGCTCTCAGCTCTGAAGACTGTCAACCCCCTGATTTCCCACTCCACACTCTATATTTCTGTGTGTGTGTCTTTAATTCCTCTAGCACCGCTGGGTTAGGGTCTCCACTACTGAGCTGGTCTCGGCAGAAAGCTACTTTCCTCTTTATAACTTTCAACCTGAACTTTGAGATCTTGACATGTGCCTCCTCCTACAGGCCTTTCACTGTGGTCTCTGGGAAAGAATCAATTGAAAGAATCAATAGGATGACAGGGCTGATTTCATTAGCTGAGGATCACTTCTATTCAGTTTCCTGGAAGAAGAACACTGTCTTTTTATATTAAATGTTGTCTGATTTAGACAGCATGGACATGGGTAGAGAATAACATAAAATGATGACTGCTTGAAGCAGTCATGCTTATTGCATTCTGCCCACTCTTTTCCTGACAAGGGTGCAGTACTTCTGTGCTCTAATAAATAACCGTAAAATAGAGCATGCCATTAAAGGCATGGCATTTTTATGGGAAGAGAATAATTGTTAGGTACTGGTTACGTGGTAGCAATCATGGAGGGGAAGGGGTGGTCACCTCAATTGAATAGCAATAGTTCCTGTTTAGCAAAGATGGAAAACAGTAGTCTTATTTTTGAAATGGAAGAGAAAACATGCATTTTCTCTTAAGTCTGAGCACACAGAATGGGAATGTTGTTAATTTTCGATAGCCTGATGACAGTGTGCCTAGGTGATTATCTTTTTGCGATGAATTTCCCATGTGTTCTTTGAGCTTCTTATGTTTGGATGTCTAGGTCTAGCAAGCCCGGGAAAGTTTTTCTCAATTATTACCCTAAATATGTTTTCTAAACTTTTAGATTTCTCATCTTCCTCAGGAATGCTAGTTATTCTTAGTTTTCATTGTTTAACATAATCCCAGACTTCTTGGAGACTTTGTTCATATTTTCTTATTTTTTCTTTATCTTTGTTGGATCGGGTTAATTCAGAAACCTCATCTTACTTTGGGAGGCTGAGGTGGGCAGATCACCAGGTCAGGAGTTCAAGACCAGCCTGGCCAATATGGTGAAACCCCATCTCTACTAAAAATACAAAGTTAGTTGGGCGTGGTGGTGAGTGCCTGTAGTCCCAGCTACTCAGGAGGCTGAGGCAGAAGAATTGCTTGAACCTGGGAGGCGGAGGTTGCAGTGAGCCGAGATTGTGCCATTGCACTCCAGCCTGGGCAATGTAGCAAGACTCCATCTCAAAAAACAAACAAAAAAAAGCTCCTTGTCTTTGAGCTCTGAAATTCTTTCTTCTTGTTTAATTCTATTGCCAAGACTTTCCAGAGCATATTGTATTTCTGTAAGTGCATCCATTGTTTCCTGAGGTTTTCATTGTTTTTTATTTATGCTATCTATTTAACTGAAATTTCTCCCCTCAATTATGGTATCATTTTATTTCTCTAGTGTCTCCTTGATTAGCTTAATAACTGACCTGAATTCTTTTTCAGGTAAATCAGGGATTTCTTCTTGGTTTGTATCCATTGCTGGTGAGCTACTGTGATTTTTTTGGGGATGTTAAAAAAACCTTGTTTTGTTATATTACCAGAGTTGGCTTTCTGGTTCCTTCTCATTTGGGTAGGCTCTGCCAGAGGGCAGGTCTACGGCTTAAGGATGTTGTTCAGATTCTTGTCCCATGGGGTATTCCCTTGATGTAGCACTCTCCCCCTTTTCCTAGGGATGTGGCTTCCTGAGAGCCGAGCTGTAGTGATTGTTATCTCCCATCTGGATGATCTAGCCACCCAGCAGGTCTACCAGGCTCCAGGCTGTTACTGGGGGTTGTCTGCACAGAGTCCTGTGATATGAACTGTCTATGAGTCTCTCAGCTGTGGACACCAGGACCTGCTCCAGTGTAGGTGGCAGGGGGGTGAAATGGAAGATGTGAGGGTCCTGAGTTTTGGTTGTTTAACGTACTATTTTTGTGCTGGTTGGCCTCCTGCTAGGAGGTGGTGCTTTCAAGAGAGCATCAGCTGTGGTAGTATGGGGAGGATTAGATGGGGGCAGGGCACTAGAACTCCCAAGAGTATATGCCCTTTGTCTTCAGTTACCAGGGTGGGTAAGGAAGGACCATCAGTTGGGGGCAGAGCTAGGTGTGTCTGAGCTCAGACTCTCCTTGGGCAGGTCTTGGTACTGCTGCTGTGGGGGATGGGGTTGTGGTTCCCAGGTCAATGGAGTTATGTTTCTAAGAGGATTATGGCTGCATCTGCAGTGTCATGCAGATTGTCAGGGAAGTGAGAGAAAGCTGGTAGTCACAGGCCTCACCCAGCTCCTGTACAACCCAAAAGACCAGTCTCACTCCCACTATGCCCCCATGCCCCCATGCCCCAACAGCACGAAGTCTGTTTCTCGGCAGTGGGCAAGCAGGGCTGAGAACTTGCCCCAGGCTACCAGCCTCCCAACTACAAAAGCAAGTAAGACTTTCATGCTTCCCAGCCTGTGGAGTCTGCCCACTGGATTCACGCTCTTCCGTGAGTTCTGGCCAGGAGACTTCTCATTCAGTTGGAATTGTTACAAAGTTCAACTGGAGGTTTCCTTCTCCCTGTGGCCTTTTCCCAGTGCCTCTGGCAGCCCTCCCCAAGGACCCTTGTGAGGCAACGCAGCAATGGCTTGCTAGGGAGCCCAGAGAGCTTTTCCCACTACTCCTGTTTTTCACTCAGCTCTCTAAATTTCTTTTTTTTTTTTTTTGAGACAGAGTCTTGCTCTGTCACCCATGCTGGAGTGCAGTGGTGCAGTCTCTGATCACTGTGACCTCCAACTCCAGTGCTCAAGCGATTCTCCTGCCTCATCCTCCTGACTAGCTGGGATTACAGGCACATGCCACCATGCCTGGCTAATTTTTGTATTTTTTGTAGAGACGGGGTTTCACCATGTTGGCCAGGCTGTTCTCAAACTCCTGACCTCAAGTGATCCGCCTGCCTCAGTCTCCCAAGATGCTGGGATTATAGGTGTGAGCCACAGCACCCAGCCTCAGCTCTCTAAATTGACTCAGTTCCAGGTAAGGTCAGAATCTTCTCCCATGATCTAGACCTTCAGGTTCACCAGTAAGGGTTTGTGTTCTTGGCAGACGATCTTCCTTTCCCACTTACACAGTTTGGGCACTCACAGTATTTGGGGTGTCTCCTGGGTCCTGTAAGAGCAAGAGCAATCAACTTCCTTCAGAGGGTCTGTGGGTTTTCTTGGCTTTCCTAATTTACTCTTGCAGTCACTGTGGAACAAAAATTCATGATGCAGGACTCCACACACTGCTGTCCAACTGAGTGGAAGCTGCAAGTTAGTCCTGCCCCACTGTCTGCCATGATCCTCTGAAAACAAGAATTTTTTTTATATTTTTCCTTCCATGCATTGTAATCCTTATTATATGTATAATTTCCATTTCTTACCAATGTTACTCATCTGAAAAACACAGGGAATACATAAATGAAAGTTTTCTTTTGAGACAAAATTTTGTGACATGAAAATGCACATAAGACAATAACTGATATGGACTAGGTTCTCTATAATTATGAAAAAGAAGTGTTCCTTTAAATCTTTAATTCAATGGAGGTACCAAGTTGATATAAGATGGTCAACTAAAATCTCTTAATGTGGGTGTTTGCTCTCTTCAGGTGCTTGAAATCAAGTATGTGGAGGGTAACCAGCATTTGTTGAAGTAAATGAAAATATAATGATAAATAACAGAAAAAGTCGCCCTCCACCACATGCCAATTATAGTTTGTGACAAGGAGATTATCTCCATGCTCAATCTCAAGGCCATTCTACCTCTTCACACTGGATGATATTCCTATTCCCACCAGAAGATATTACAGGGAAACATGACATTAGTACCACTATTACCATGGAAACTGACACCCAACATTCTCCCTTCAGATTTGTCCGCACCTAAAAAAGAGATTTTTGTATATCAACTGTGCATCCTGAGACCCTGAAATTTCACTCACTCTAGAGATTTTTTATACTTTTTGGGCTTTTCTACATACATCATTTTATTGGTTCCCTATTGCTGCTATAACAAATTACCATAAAGTGAGTGCTTTAAAAAAAATCCCACAAATTTGGCTGAGTGTGGTGGCTCACACTCCAGCACTTTGGGAGGCTGAAGCAGGAGAATCATTTGAGCTCAGGCCTTCAAGACCAGCCTGGGCAACATAGCAAGACCTCATCTCTACTAAAAATTACAAAATTAGCTAAGTGTAGTAGTACATGCCTGATGTCTCAGCTATTCAGGTGGCTGAGGTGGGAGGATCGCTTGAGCAAGGGAGATAGAGGCTGCAGTGAGCTATGATTGCACCATTGTACTCCAGACTGGGTGACAGAGCAAGATCCTGTCTCACACACACACGTACAATTTATTGTCTTATAGTTCTGGATGTCAGAAGCCTAATATAGATCTGCAATGCCGTGATTGTTCTTCAATCTTGAGGAAAGAATTTGTTTTCTAACCCTTCCTTGGTTGCAGAGACTGCATCTCTCCTTGCCACATGGTTCACTTCCTCCACCTTCAAAGTCAGTTGCAGAGCATCTTATATCTTTATCTCTGTCCTATGCTTTCACCATATCACCAACTACTAAGTGACTCTAACTCCACCTGCATCTTTCTTATACTGACCCTTGTGATGATATCACCTTTCTAAGAAAAACCAGAACAAAATCTCATCTCAAGATCCTTAACTAGATCACATTTGTGAACCCGCTTTTGACACATAAAGTAACCCAGATCATGTTGATGAGCACATGGACATCATTTGGGGGAACATTATTCATCCTATTATAACTAATACATTCTGTTAATGGCTATACTATTTTATCCTCCTTTCTGGTCTCTTACATTTGTTTTTATTTCTTTATTTCACTGGGTACAATTTCTAACGGTATGGCAGAAAGAGCGGACATACTTGTTTTATTCTCAACTTCTGTGTTGAAGCATTCAGTCTTGTTTTTTGTTTTTAACACTGATGTTGACATTTTCCCTAAGGTTTGTAGGTGTTCTTCAGTAAGATGAAAAAGTTTTGCTCTATTGTCAGTTTTTGAAAGTCAGACCGGCCGGGCGCGGTGGCTCACGCTTGTAATCCCAGCACTTTGGGAGGCCGAGGCGGGCGGATCACGAGGTCAGGAGATCGAGACCACGGTGAAACCCCGTCTCTACTAAAAATACAAAAAATTAGCCAGGCGTGGTGGCGGGCGCCTGTAGTCCCAGCTACTCGGGAGGCTGAGGCAGGAGAATGGCGTGAACCCAGGAGGCGGAGCTTGCAGTGAGCCGAGATCGTGCCACTGCACTCCAGCCCGGGCGACAGAGCGAGACTCCGTCTCAAAAAAAAAAAAAAAAAAAGAAAGTCAGACCATAAACAACTGTTGAATTTTGTTGTGTTTCTTTCTGCCTCTATTGATAGAGTCCTATGATTTTTTAAATCTTTTTATCATGTTAATATCATGGATTACATTGATTAAATTTTATTTTTTTCTTCTCATAACCAAGTGTAGCAGACGGAACACTGATTGAATTTTAAATGATTAAACAGCCTTCCATCCTCAACTAAACCCCATTAAATCATGGAGTACAAATCTTTTTCTATATTGTTGATTTCTATTGCTAATATTTTCTGAAGAATTTTGTGATTTTTTTCATGTGAAATTTAGGTTTTAGACTTTTTTTTTTTTCTAATTCCTTTGCCTAGTTTTGGCAAACCATAATAATGATTTCATAAATTAAGTTGGGAAGTAGTCCCTCCTCTTCTGCCTTCTGGGACAAATTGTATATAATTGCTGTTAATACTTCTTTACAGCTTTAATGGAATTGTTTAGGGTTAGGCTGAGATGGGAGGATTTCTTAAGACTAGGAGTTTGAGACTAGTCTGAGCAACATAGCGTGACCTCATCTCTAAAAAGAAAAATTTTTTTCGACAGGCACAGTGGCTCACACCTGTAACCCCAGCAATTTGGAAGGCCGAGGTGGGCTGATCACTTGAGGTCAGGATTTGAAACCAGCCTGGTCAACATGGTGAAACCCCATCTCTACTAAAAATATAAAACAATTAGCCTGTAATCCCAGCTATTTGGGAGGCTGAGGCAGGAGAAGTGCTTGAACCCAGGAGTTGGAGGTTGCAGTGAGCCAAGATCACACCACTGCACTCCAGCCTGGGCAACAGAGCAAGACTCCGTCTCAAAAAAAAATTTCTTTTTAAAATTAGCCCGGCATGATGTTCCATCTACTTGTGAATCTGAGGCTGAGTTGAGTAGACTTATTAAGCCCAGCAGTTTGAGGATACAGTGAGCTATGATTGTGCCACTGAACTCCAACCTGGATGACAGAGTGAGACCTCATCTCTACAAAGATAAAAACAATTGTCTAGGGTTACCATCTGTGCCTGAAAATTGCATTATTTGGGCAATATTTGGGAGAATGTTTTATATAATCAGGTAAGAACACAACATGAGCTCTAGTCTCTTAACTTTTTAAGTGTACAATTCAGTATTGTTATTCAACCTTAACATCATTCTTTCTTTTAACATTTTCAATGGTACTTATTTATATGGTACAGGTGATATTTTGATACACACATAAAATAGTAATGATCAATCCAGGATAATTTAAATATCCATCACCTCAAACATTTATTTCTTTCTCTTGATGACCTTTCAAATCTTCTAGCTACTTTGAAATATACAATAAATTATTGTTCACTATAGTCACCCTACTATGTTACTGGAGACGACAACTTATTCCTTCTGGGTTTTTTTTTTTGTTGTACCCATTAATCTAATTCTTTTCATGCCTGTGCCAACCCTCCCCACTCTCTGGTAATGACCATTCTACTCTCTACCTCAACGAGATTAACTTTTTTAGCTCCCATATATGAGTGAGAGTATGAGATAATTGTCTTTTCTGTACCTGGCTTATTTTATTTAACATAATGACCTCCACTTTGACCCATGTTGCTGCCACAAATGACAAGATTTTATTCTTAAAGGATGAATATTATTCCATTGTCTATATAGACATTTTCCTTATCCATTTGTTTGTGATGAAAATGTAAGTTGATCCCATATTTTGGCTATTGAGAACAGTGCTGCAGTCAACAAGGGTGTGCAGATATCACTTTGATATCCTGATTTCCATCTATTCTCATTCTCTCTCTCTCATTAGTGCTCTTGCTCGTTCTCTCCCTCTCTCTCTCTCTCTCTTTCCAGCAGTGGGATTGCTGGATCATATGGTAGTTCTGTTTGTAGTTTATTGAGGAACCTCCATCCTATTTTCCATAATGGCTATACTAATTTGCATTCCCACCAACAAGTGTACTAGCATTTTCTTCCTTTGCATATTCACCAGCATTTGTTATTTTTTGTATTTTTGATGATAGCCATTCTAACTGAAATGACATGATATCTCACTGTGGTTTTGATTGGCATTTACCTGATGACTAGTGATGTGAGCAGTTTTTCATAGGCCTGTTGGTCGTTTGTATGTCTCCCTTTGAGAAATGTCTTTTCAGATAGTTGGTCCATTTTTTAATTGGCTTTAAAAATTTGTTTGCGGCCAGGTGCAGTGGCTCTCACCTGAAATCCCAGCAGTTTGGGAGGCTGAAGCAGGTGGATCACGAGGTCAGGAGTTGAAGCCTAGCCTGGCCAAGGTGGTGAAATCCTGTCTGTACTAAAAATACAAAAATTAGCCAGGCGTGGTGGTGTGTGCTTGTAATCCCAGCAACTCGGGAGGCTGAGGCATGAGAATTGCTTGAGCCCGGGAGGGCAGAGGTTGCAGTGAGCCAAGATCGCACCACTGCACTCCAGCCTGGGCTACAGAGTGAGACTCCGTCTAAAAAAAAAAAAAAATTGCTATCAAGGTGTTTGAGTTTCTTATATATTCAGCTTATTAATTCCTTGTCAAAAGGATGGATTGTAAATATTTTCTCCAATTCTGTCACTTGTCTCTTCACTATGTTGACTGTTTCGTGTGCTGTGCAGAATCTTTTTAGTTTGATATAATCCAATTTGTCCTTGTTGCCTGTGTTTTTGAGGTCTTACCTAAAAAATATTTGCCCAGATCAATGCCCTGAAGAGTTTTCCTATTGTTTTCTTATAGTTTCAGATCTTCCATTTATGTCAAACCATTCTGATTTTATTTTTGTGTATGGTGATAAATAGGGGTCTAGTTTTATTTTTCTGCATCTGGACATCCAGTTTTCCAGCACCACTTATTGAAGACTGTCTTTTATCCCAATGCATGTTCTTTGTCAAAAATCAGCTGGCTGCAAAGATGTGGGTTTCTTTGTTCTCTATTCTGTTCTGTTGGTCTATGTGTCTATTTTTATCCCAGTAACAAGCTGTTTTGGATACCATTACTTTCTAGTATATTTTGAAGTCAGGTAGTGTAATACCCCTCAGGTTGGTTCGTTTTGCTCAGAATTGCTTTGGCTTTTTTGGCTCTTCCGTAGTTTCCCTGTGAGTTTTAGGAGGTTTTTTTTTTTTTTTTTTTTTTTTAGACAGGGTCTCTATTGCCCAGGTTGGAGTGCAGTAGCGTGATTTCAGCTCACTGCAACCTCTGCCTCCCAGGCTCAAGTGATTCACCTGCCTCAGTCTCCTGAATAGCTAGGACCACAGGTGCATGCCACCGCACCTGGCTAATTTTTGTATTGTTTGTAGGGATGGGTTTTGCCATGTTGCCCAGGCTGGTCTCAAATTCCTGAGCTCAGGTGATCCGCCCATCTTGGCGTCCCAAAGTGCTGGAATTACAGGCATATGCCACCGCACCGAGCCGTAGGATTATTTTTTTTCTATTTCTGTGAATAATGTCTTTTGATATTTTGAAAGAGAATGTGTTGAATATGTACATTGCGTTTGGTAGTATGATCATATACACAATATTAATTTTTCCCACCCATGAAGATGGGATGTCTTTACTTTTTTGTGTAACCTTTCCACTTCTTTCATCACTGTTTATAATTTTCTACACAGAGATTTTTCACTTCTGGCCTGGGACGCGCTCGTCTTCAGGGTGGAAGCCTGGCGCACGTCCGGAGGTGCCGAGGAGCCAACCAGCCCAAACTTTGGGGGAAATGACTCCCCTCTGCCCTCGCCCTGCTACCATTTCCTTCCGTTTCTGCTTCGCTTGGCGATGCAAAACGCGCGAGGCTCACGGCAGAGGACCGACGCCACGGGACCCTCCGGGCCGGTCCCGCCCCTCGGCCGCGCAGTGCGGCGCCGGACGCCCCGGCCGCTGTCCAGCGTTGGCCGCCTGAGCAGAGGCTGCCGCGGAGCTGACACCCGCCGTTTCACCCAGCCAGTGGGCCCAGCCCGCGGAGGAAGGCGGCATGCAGCTCCGCTTTGCCTGGCTCTCTGGGCACTCGGGCTACGATCTGTACAGTGCCTGTGATTACACACCACCACTTATGGAGAAGCCTCTTGTGAAAACGGACATTCAGATAGCGCTTCCTTCTGGGTGTTATGGAGAGTAGCTCCAAGGTCTGGCTTGGCTGCAAAACACTTTGTTGATGTAGGAGCTGGTGTCACAGATAAAGATTATAGAGGAAAGGTTGATGTTTAATTTTGGCAAAGAAAAGTTTGAAGTCAGAAAAAGGTGATCGAATTGCACAGCTCATTTGTGAACGGATTTTTTTATCCAGAAATAGAAGAAGTTCAAGCTTTGGATGACACCAAAAAGGGTTCAGGAGGTTTTGGTTCTGCTGGAAAGAATTAAAATGTATGCCAACAATAGAAAACGAGAAGTTTTTTCTTAAAAACAAAGAGTTTTTGCTTAAAGTGTTTTGGTGTTTTGCAGTTCTATAAACTTACTAGCTTTACCTTCTAAAAGTACTGCGTTTTTTTTTTTATGATCAAAGAAGAGATCATAAAAAAAGCATTTCTTTGTGTTTGGATCACAAAGAAACTTTGTTTTTCTGCAATTGATGGTTATATGTAAATCTACTTTGTGGTGACCTGATGTAA
Source organism: Hylobates moloch (assembly GCF_009828535.3). Lineage (NCBI taxonomy): Eukaryota > Metazoa > Chordata > Mammalia > Primates > Hylobatidae > Hylobates > Hylobates moloch. The sequence goes on along the minus strand of NW_026652287.1, from coordinate 33,221,158 downwards.
ACAGTGTCTTCTTAAAATCAAATGTACATCAATTACAGATTTAAAAAAAAACTGTATTATTTAACTCAAGAAATGATACCCCTTCAGCAACTTAAAAAAAAAAAAGTGTGTTTTTGTTTTGTGCGTGTGTTTTCTTTTTTTCGTTTTTGTTTTGTTTTGTTTTGTTCGGAGATGGAATTTCACTCTTGTTGCCCAGGCTGGAGGGCAGTGGCCCGATCTCTGCTCACCGCAACCTCCAACTCCCGGGTTCAAGCAATTCTCCTGCTTCAGCCTCCTGAGTACCTGGGATTACAGGCATGCGCCACCACGCCCGGCTAATTTTGTATTTTTAGAAGACACAGGATTTCTCCATGTTGGTCAGGCTGGTCTCGAACTCCCAACCTCAGGTGATCCGCCCGCCTCGGCCTCGCAAAGTGCTGGGATTACAGGCGTGAGCCACCGTGCCCGGCCCTGTGTGTGTTTTTTCAGAGAGACTGGGACTCACTTTGTTGCCCAGGCTAGTCTCGAACATTTAGCCTCAAGTGATCCTCCCATCTCAGCCTCCCAAAGTGCTAGGATTAGAAACACGAGCCAACACACCCAGCCAAAAATCGTCTATTTACATTCAGAGTGCGTGTAAATTTGAAATTCACTCTACATATCGAAATTATTGACATGTTGTCAATAAAGTTTATCTCAGAGGTGTTTGAGGTTAATTCATCTGAAGTTTGGAATAGAGTAACAGGTATAAGGGAGAGCTATTTATATCTATTGTTTAAAAGTTTAAGAGTCATTTATATCTATCATCTAAAAGTTTTAGCTTTCCTTTTTAAAAGCAGCATTTGGTGACCTAACTTATCCCTGGCCTTAACCCTCCATGCCCAAGGCGTTGTCCCTGGGAAATTCTCAGGAGCTGAGCACAGGGTTGATCCTCACCCTCCAGAGTGTAGGGGGAATAGAAAAGGAGAGGATTTCTACTCTGTTCTGTGGGACGACAGCATCAAATTGCATGTTCCGCCCAGGCAGGGCTTTGCATTCACATTCTAGTTCACTTCCCCTCCCAGACAATTCCAGGGCTTTTAAATTAAAATACTAAAATTAACTTTAATTGCAGGAACTATCTTAGGTCCAATCACTGTCCCCTACTCTGACCCTCTCATAGAGATCCCAGGTCCCAGACTGCTTGGCTGCTGGTCACTGATAGGGTCTTTCCTCAAAGACCAGGAGAACAGAAGCGCCCAGAGACAGGCTGAAGGCAGCGCAGACCCCACCCCTCACCGTCCGACCCCGCCCCTCACCGCCCCACCCTCTCTTCTCCCGGGCCTCGCCCTTCCCTGGCCTCAGCTGCGCGCGGTTGCCTGGAAACCCGGAAGTGAATCGTGCGGAGTTTCCTGAAGACCCGGAAGCCGATTGCGTGGGGAGCCGGCCTTGCAGCAGCGGTTGAGTTTCCCTTTGTCTAGATTAGATCCGCTTCCAGCGCTTCTGTACCTGGTGTTGGCGGAGGGGTTCCCATGGATCCTAAAATCTTCCCGCCGTTCCCTCCACCCCAGGTAAATTAACACGTCGCCAAGAAATTCGGAGGTTAAAATCGCTCGGAGGCTGCTGGTCCTGTCCTGAGCTGTCTGCCTTTGGGCCACGTAGACGCTTTTCGTCCCGTTTACCTGCTTAAAACCCTTTGCTGACCACTCCTTCAGTCCCGCGTCATGTGAAAGCCCACATCCATGAGGTGTATTCATGCCCGGTGGGTCCTCCAAGCCTCGACCTTCTGGTCCCTTGGAGCTCAGTCCCCCAGTCTGGATGCATCAGCGCCGTGTCCTCTGCCCGGCCCTGGGATTTTGGAAACCCCACCCCTCTCCTAATCCACCCCCAACCTCGTCCTCCCTGGGCTGGGCCCTTCTGTTCCCAAGGTTTCCCCTTCACAACCCGCGCTCCTTACCCCGCATTGAGGGAGATGACGGGGCCTGGCTTTTGACACTCAATGTTTTTCCGATCTAAATTGCACCCGCTGGAAAATGTGCTCTTCCAGAGGAGAAACGATTTATTTATTCTTTCCTCCTCTGAAACTCAACACAATAGTAAACACGGAACCCAGAATACTTCACTTGTGGTCACCGAATGTGTGGGGATTTCTCCCCACTAACAAGCAGTTCTCTATCAGACACCAACTCGGTGTCCCATAATTTACCTCATTTCTGACAGCTGTACCTGGAGTAAGCATCAGATCCCACAGATTAAAGGCTCAGTCCACAAGACTTCTCCACTTCAGATGTCAGTTACAAGTCCCAGATTGGAACCTGAACTTCTGAGCTACTGGGTATAAATTGAGGATTCCCATGACCCAGTCTTCAGTATTTATTAATTTGCCAGAGTAGCTCACAGAATTCAGAAACGTTTTAGTTGGGTTTACTCATTTGTTTTAAAGGATATTACAAAGGTTGCAGATAGACAGGTGGAATAGCAGTTCTAGAAAATTAATTGAATGCAGGAGAGGATTTGGGAACCATGGTGTTTATCTGGTCAGTCAGAAGTAGAGGTGAAAACTACTACTTGTGTACAGCTTCTAAGGTGAAGGGTAGTCTTGTGGGACTGAGCTTTTCACCTATGGGATCTGACACTATCTCCTTGTAGATAGTCTAAGAATTGAGGTGAAGTCTGCAGAAATGGTCAGTGTGGAAACCACATTTTTTGACCAGGTTAAAGTTTCTGTTTGAGATGAGCAATAAAAACATTTGGTTTTTTTTTTTTTTTTTTTTTTTTTTTTTTGAGAGGTCTCGCTTGCCAGGTGAGTGGTGGGGATCTCGGTCATGCAATCCGCCTCCGGTTCAGCCTTCTCCTGCCTCAGCCTCTCCGAGTAGTGGGATACAGGACCCCATTCCCGGAATTTTTGTTTTTTAGTAGAGAGGTTTCACCATTTGGCCAGGATGGTCTCGATCTCCTGACCTCGCCCAAAGTGCTGGGATTACAGGCGTGAGCCACCGCGCCCGGCAACAGTTTGGTTTTTTCCTGTGTCAGTGAAGGGAAGATATTTGTAACAGGCTCACTCACCTGTCTCAAGCCCCATGCTTTCTACTCAGTATTGACTGGGAAGGATCTGTCCCTGCTCTGTGTTTTAATTTTCTTGATATCGTCTTCATCTCTTACCATTTTTCTCTGCCGATGTATCCTGACTCACTGTTTTCTGAATGTGGGAGTGACCGACGGCTTAGTCCTCCAACCACTTTTCCTCTCTGCCCACATCTACTGCCTTTCTTTTTTCTTTTCTTTTTTTTTTTTTTGAGATGGAGTTTTGCTCTTGTTGTCCAGGCTAGATTGCAATGGTGCAATCTCGGCTCACCGCAACCTCCGCCTGCCAGGTTCAAACGATTCTCCTGCCTCAACTTCCCGAGTAGCTGGGATTATAGGCGTGTGCTACCACACCCAGCTACATTTGTGTTTTTAGTAGAGACGGATTCTCCATGTTGGTCAGGCTGGTCTCAAACTCCTGACCTCATGATCCACCCATCTCGGCCTCCCAAAGTGCTGGGATTACAGGCGTGAGCCACCACGCCCAGCCACTGCCTTTATCATTTCATCTCATGGTTTTAAACCCCACCTTTATGTCTCCATCCCTTGTAGACCTCTCTCCTAATTTCTAGAATTCTGTGTCCAGTTGTCTCCTCAACTCTCTTCTGGGACATCCAACAGGCATCTCCATATTTACGTGTCCACTAGTGACTTCCTGAGTTCTCCGATGTACACTCCCCCGCAGTCCTGCCCATCTCAGATAAGGGTGACCCCATACTTCTGGGAGCTTAGGTGAACATATTGGCATATATTTAAAATCTAGGACATAGTTCCTTGTTTGAAAGTGTTTTAACGAATAATGTAAAGAAAAAAATTACATGATTGCTTAAAATGGGTGAGGAACTAGCATTTCCAAAATTCTTTTGAGGTGAGGAAGAAAAATGTTTAAAGGCCTCCGCCCTATCTGATCTGCGCCCCCAGGACCTCTCTGACCTCACCTCCTGCCTTTGTCGGCCTTGCTGCCTCTGCTGCAGCTACACAGACATCATTCCTTTTCCTGGAGCTGAGGTTGCTCCTGTCTCAGGGCCTTCACCTGGGCTGTCCCTCTGCCTAGGACTCTCCAGCCCCTCAGTTGCAGGTGACAAACATCCTTCCTTTTCTAGGCCTGGGTTCTGATATCACCTTCTCAGTGAAGGTTTATGTGACCCTTCCCCTGTCACACCCTCACCTGCTCTGGCCCATATTGCCTCCCCTAGATGTTTCTTTCTGCTCCTTTGCTGTCTACTGTCTGGATCCTGGTGACAAAAAGGACCCAAGGGGAGAGCAGAGCCAGAAGGTAGGGGTTGTTTTGGGCTTGCTCCCTCTGAGTTTAGCTCAACCCTGGCTTCACATTAGAATGCTGAGACATTTTGCAAATATATCTCTTGTGCCTGCTTTCCAGAGGTTCCCATGCACATAGGTTCAAGCGCAGTGTCCCACATGATTCTAATCTGTATTCATCATTGAACATCAGGGTGCTGTGTCTTCCATTTCTGAAGGCTGAGATCAGCCTGTGATCCACAGAGAGGGGAGAGGCTGTGCTCTGCATGGGGTTTGGTCAGGGCCAGATCTGTGCCCTGAAGGGGAGCTCAGTCCAGCCCAGCATCCCACTGCTGCAGCGTGTATGTGGGCTTTTCCAGGAGGGGAGTAAGCTTTGAAGAACTCAAAAACTGACTTGTTCTTCCTGTAGGACATTCTTGTCTGCATCATCCCTGGTGCTGTGGGCAGCAGAGGGCCATCTTTCCACAGGTCGAGGTCTTTCCTGTGTGTGTGGTTGTGGCACAGGGAGGGGGTTTGTTGATTTTGAGCAATAACAGCATATTTTGAACACTCAGGATTAACTTGTTTTTTAAAAAGTTTTCTTTTTCTTTTTCTTTCAGGATTAGCTTCTAAAGTCTCTTTCATCTCTCCTAAGGAAGAAGCCTAGAAGAGGAAGAAGAGGAAAGAAAAAGGAGTCAGGAATGGCTCTTAGGTACAGTGATATTCTCAGTGGACTGTTCTGTGTCTCCTTCCTTTCTGAAATGCCACGTGTGGTGTTATGATATATATTGGTTTCCATTGACGGTTCCTGGCTTATAACCTCCGTAGCCCTTGTTACAATCTTTTGTTGTAATGTTGGACGTGTTAAGCCTCAGGGGCAGGCCTCTGACCTTCTTTTGCCTTCCTTTCATTCTGATGTTCCCCAGCCTTTCTAATTGTGGTCTTAAGACCCTCCTCTGAGAGCTTCTCACCCTGTACCCTGGGGGGAAGAATGTTGATGTCATGAAACTTCCATAAAAACCCAAAAGGGCAAAGTTTGGTGAGCTTCTGGATGGCTGAACATGTGGAGGTTCTTGGAGGTGGTAAGCCCAGGGGGGGCATGGAAGCCCTGCACCCCTTCCTCCATACCTTGGTATAGGTGCCTCTTCATCTGTATCCTTTGCAGTATCCTTTATAATAAACTGGTAAAGGTAAGTAAGTGCTTCCCTGAGTTCTGTGAGCCAATCTAGCAAATTAATTGAACACAAAGAGGGGGTCTTGTGAACCCCAGTTTGAAGCTGGGTGGTCATAAGTTCTGAAGGCCTGGACTTGCAACTGGTGTGTGTGGAGGCAGTCTTGGAGACTGAGCCATCAACTCATGGGATCTGACACTATCTCCAGTCTTAATGTGCACAGTGGACAGTGTTGGAATTAAATTGGAAGATACCCAGCTAGTGTCTGTTGCTTGGTGTGTGGGGAAAGTACCCACATACAATTAGTCACAGAGGTCTTCTTCTATGTTGATGATTGTTGTGGTGTGAGAGTAGAGGAAAAGCATGATTTGAGGAGAGCTTTTCCCTGTACACATCAGGCATTGGAGAAGTCAGTCTTCTCTGAGTCTGAAGCATCCTGCCTCACCCATGTCTTCCCTCAGTTCCTCTGATGTCACTTAAATTCCATCTCACAGTGACCAGTAGTGTGGAATTTGTGAAGAGGCTCCATTGGGAAGGGCTTATACCCAGACATGGATGGAGATGGGGTGTGGGCCCCATGGTGTCACTGCTCTCGGGCAGCAGGGATTGAAGGATTGTTTAAGGGCCAGGTCTGGATGCACTGCCAGCTCTGTAGACCGGATTATGGAAGCTGCACGTGGAAGTCTTAATGTGCACAACTGCCTGATAAAATTTGGAAGAAGAGATTAGGAAGAGGAAATGTTTTCTGCCTGATTTTATACTCCATTTGTAGTAAATATTTAACAGCAAGAGATTCTTTAAACCATTCTAAGTACATCCATCCTATGGAGATTGTGGTATTCCTGCAGAGACTCTTGTGAAATAGGTGTTTCAGGTGAAAATGGGAAGACTTGGGTAATACTTCTTCTAGGATGGGGCATTTCCTATTTTCTTAGATCTTGCAAGGTTCTCCTGTTATCCCGAGCTGCAGGGGTACCTCTCCCACTAAGAACATGTGAAATTTCCCCCTCATTAAAAAAAAAAAAAACAAAAAAACTTGCTACTATGTTTATACATATATATTTTGAAAATCTGGGAAAAATGACAACCCTCTATATTTTCATTTTTCAATTTATTGTCAGTCAGGTTTTATTATTTGGGGGACATGTATACATAAAACAAATTTTCATGCTTTGCTCAATTTTCTTTCCATGTATTTTAGTATCTGTTTTAATTCCTGTGGTTTTTATTCCTTACATATGCCCTGATGTCTTTTATTTTAGGTTACACATTTTTTAATTGTAAGACAAATCTTTCATTTATACCTTCTGATTTTTGTTGTGCCTTTGTTTGTTTCATCTTGATTTGGAAGGCCTTGAATGATTATTAAGTACTAAGTTTCATTTAGGAATAAAGTTTTGTTTAAAATTTTGTTTACATTTGTGTTTAATTTGAATTTTTGTGTATATCATAAGTATTTTATTTGATTTGTTGTAAAATTTCAGATGTTTGTCATAAGAGGTTCTTACATATTCGGCAAACCCCTCCATTTTGTTTTTCTTTTCAAAATTATGATGGTTCTCCTTTCACAGGGCACAGTCATTAAAAACTCATATATTTCTTTTGTGTTTGAATGGCTGTGGATTCCTAGTCAGAGAGGTCTTTGTGTCACCACATCTGCTAATAAGAATTGGGTTTTCCGGTCCATGATGCTGTCTTTGTTATGTCTTTTAGTAAAGTTTATTTGCCTGTTTATAGTTCAGTAATGTTAAGTATGTTCACATTACTGTGCAACATATCTAGAAGTTTTTCATCTGCAAAACTGAAACTGTATACCCAGAATACACTACATCCCTTCTCACCTCACTATAGCCTCTGTTAACCCATTTTTCTATGTTGTGTTTATATGCATTCAACTACTTTAGTATCCCATGGGAGTGGAATCACATCGTATTTGTCCTTTTGTGACTGTCTTATTTTCCCTAGTGTAGTATCCTCAAGGTTCATCCATGTTGTAGCATATGACACGATTTTCTCCTTTTATAAAGCTGAATAATATTCCATTGCATGTGTATAATACATTTTCTTTATCCATTCATCTGTAGATGGGCATGTTGGTTTTTCCATCTTCTTGGCTATTGTATATACTGCTCTGATGAGCAGGGATTTGCAAATATCTCTGAGGGCCTGCTTTCAAGTCTTTAATGTGTATGTACACACACACACACACATACACACATATATACTACCATATGATCCAGCAGTCTCACTTCTGGGTATGAGTGCATATATATAGATGTGTGTGTGTGTGTATATGTGTATATATATGTGTGTATATACATGTGTGTATATACGTGTGTGTAGATATATGTGTATATATATTTTGAGACGTATGTGTGTATATATATATATTTTGAGACGTGTGTGTGTGTGTATATATATATATATATATATATTTTTTTTTTTTTTTTTTTTTTTGAGATGGAGTCTTACTCTGTCACCAGGCTGGAGTGCAGTGGTGCGATCTTGGCTCACTGCAACCTCTGCCTCCTAGATTCAAGTGATTCTCCTGCCTCAGCCTTCCAAGTACTACAGGTGCATGCCACCACACCCAGCTAATTTTTGTATTTGTATTTTTATTAGAGATGGGGTTTCACCATGTTGGCCAGGATGGTCTCAATCTCTTGACCTCGTGATCCACCTGCCTCAGCTTCCCAAAGTGCTGGGATTACAGGCATAGCCACCATGCCTGGCCAGATGTATATTTTTAAATATGTACGTGTGTGTGTATATACACACACACACAAATATATATACGTGTGTGTACGTGTGTGTATGTATATAGATGTATAAAATATCTACACACACCCATGCCCAGAAGTGGGATTGCTGGATTATATGGTAGTTCTGTTTTTAATATTTTGAGGAACCCCCTTACTGACCTCAGTAATGGGTATACCATTTTACATTCCCACCAACTGTCCACAAGTGTTCCAGTTTCTCAGCATCCTCTCCAACACTTTTTTTTTATTGATGATGGCTATCCTAATGGGTGTGAGGTGATACCTCATTGTAATGTTGATTTGCATTTGTCTTATGATTGGTGGTGATGAGCATCTTATCATTATCATGTGCTTGTTGGCCATATTGTCATCTTCTTTAGAATATGTCTATTCAGTTCCTTTGCCCATTCATTAATTGGGTTATTTATTTTTGGTGTTGAGTTGTAGAAGTTACTTGATAATCTGTTAATGCCTATCAGATATATGATTTGCAACTCTTCTCCCATTCGGTAGGTTGGCCTTTTCCTTCTTTTGATTGATTCCTTTGAAGTGCAAAAGCTTTTAAGTTGGATGTAGATCCTTTAGTGTTTTGCTTTTCTTGCGTGTGCTTTTGGTATTAGATCTAAGAAATCCTTTCCAAAACCAATGTCATGAGGTTTTCTTCTATTCCTAGTTTGTTACATGTATTAATCTGGAAATGGTGTTGAATTGTTCCTAATGTTTTTTTGCATCAATTGAGATGATGGCATGGTTTTTGTCCTAAATTATATTAATAGTAGTGATATAGTTTTTGTTGGGGACCAGCTTCAACACCACCCATTTTTTCTTTTTTAAAACCACCATTGCTATCATGGCTTGTTCGTGGTGTCTGGTCTCTCTCCAGAGGCGTCTTCCCCATCTGCAAACTAAAAGCAAACAGCATAAACAGATACACATTAAAGCAAAATTTGCAATAGTTGATCCTCCAGTGGTCTTAATCCATTTAAGAGGATTTACATTTGAAAGTCCATCAGCAGCTCCAGCTAGGATGTCAGTTCCAGGCAGGAGAGTTAAATGAGCCTGAGACACTTCAAAAACCTGTTCCTTTAATTTGGCTATATCCAATGTTAAATTTCCATCCCTTCCTTCCAGATGATGTCTAACTTTTTCCCAATGATGTTCAGTAGCATTATATGAATGGGGAGTTATGCAGAAATTAGAAGTATTTCCAATCACATTACATTTGCAATCGATGCTCTAAGCTCATTATACAGTCTGCCATCCATATAACAGTCTGTCTAAGATCATTGAGTTGCCGATTTTTGGTCTATTTGAGTCTGAGAGTTCCACAATTTTGAGGAATTATTTTGCCAATTATTTACATATTCTGCAGTTTGAACAGAGGAATGTAAAGCAATTCCAGCAGCCACAGTGGTAGCTGTGCTATAAGGGTAAAAATAAATCTTTTTGTTCTGGTAAACACTCCCCTTAACATTTCTGTGATGATATGAATGGAAGGAGAGGCTTCCCAAGGTCTATTGAGGGAAACTGGTATCCAAACTCCTTCTCTGGCCCTTACCAGCAACACAGATGTTTTCACACAAAACATGGAATCAATACAGGTGAAAAGGCAACAGTTTTGACAATTAATAGTTTGAGAATTAGGGCAAATATGAATATTTCTGACCGTCAACATGAAAGGAGGCTTGACACAACTCTGAATGGGTACTGTTCGGTCGGAATAAGACTGATACACAAACAAATTGAAGTGTCTCACCTTCTCTGTCAAGATATTTTCCTTCCAAACCCGAATATGAGATTGACCCATCATTAACTTCCATAATTCAGGATGTTCAGGGCCTATTATTGGATTAATTATTTTTGGATGTGGTCCAGCCATACCAAAATCGGTCCAAATTACGGGAAAATAAGCACACTTTTCAGTGTAAGTAGTGTCATCTCTTTGATAGTATAGATCTTGTTTTAGTTTTGTCTTGCATCTATCATTCTGATTGGTACAATTAACTGCAAAAGTCTCCTTAGGGGACCAATCAGTGATGATTCCATAGGAATTATTTTGCAGTAGCACACTGTGATCAGCAGTGCAATCTTTGCAAATCAATATTTCTAAATCCTTTGACCATTGTTGAGATCATTGGCACCTCTGCTTTCTGGTCTTAAATTGTTCCAGTTGGACTGAACTCTGTGAATGAGCCAGGCTCCATCCAGAAAATAAATGATAGGATACTGGTCTTTGATTATGACCTGGAGTCTTAACTAGCCAATGTTGTTGATAGCCTTTTAGGCAACCGATAGCTGGCCCTATGCAAAGAGGGGGGACTGATAACCCATGGACACATTTGTTAACATTCCTTCCGCTGGGTGAGAGGGCCCACAAGTATCTGTAGGCTCAGGCATCCAAACACTATTATTAACATAAACCTCAACCAGGGGTTCCAACAAAGTGACAGACCTAATTAAAGGTGGGAACGGGACATATGCCTAATAGGTATAATTTTGGTCTGCTGTAGCCACAGGGAGACTTACCGCCATAGCAATTACCACAATCATAGCCACCATGAGGTTACTCGAGTTTAGTGGTTTTTGTTGTGCCTTCGGGTTTTCCTCTGCAAGCTGGGTCAGCCTCTTGATCTGTCCCCAAGTCAGTGGGCTCGCTTGACGGGTTTTGTTTGTCTTCATCTGGTCAGCTGAAATGTTCATTCGAGCTATCAGGTGTGCTGGGGGGTCGAGATCTTGGTTCCAAAATCCTTTTCTTTGGAATTTTGCTCATGGTAGAGTTTAAGATGTTTTGTAGGTACCCAAACTGGAAGCTGGTTTTCTCCTGGGGAAATACGAGCAAACCCTCTTCCCCATGTTATAACTCTCCCTCTTTCCGAGGTCTTTGTTTTAAAGTCCTTCCACCACACAGGTTTCCCTCATGAACGTTTATCTTCTGTCTTGTTAAATGCTGCTCAGCCGCTGTAGTAACCTGATCCTGGCAGATGTTCAAAAAATTTAAGGTAACAAGAACCAATTGTAATTGCATGTGAGGGGTGGAATAGTCCCTATCTCCCCCTATTTCCTGTTTATGTAATTGCATTTTTAAGGTTTGATTGACTCCCTCAACAATCACTTGCCCTTGAGAATTATAGGGGATACTTGTACTGTGTTTAATGCTCCACTACAGTAGCCTGTCCATTGTCTGTTTTTAATTTTTTTGGAATTCCCATGACAGCAAAACAGGAAAGCAAGTGTCTTTTTATATGTGCTGCAGTCTCACTGGTTTGGCAAGTAGCCCATATAAAATGAGAATATGTATCTCTGGTTACATGCACATAAGAAAGTTTGCCAAATGTAGGAACGTGGGTGACATCCTTTTGCCAGATCATGTTAGGTGCCAACCTTTGAGGCTTAACACCAGTTCCTTGATGTGGTAATTGCCTGGCACTGAGGACAATGCTGTATAATGTCCTTGGCCTGTTTCCACATAATTTGATATTTGTTTTTAAGTCCTGCTGCATTAAGGTGTGTTGAGTCGAAATTTTGGGCATCAGTAAGTGAGGGGGAACCAACAAGTCAGCTTGTTAGTTAGCCTTAGTCAAGGGACCTGGAAGATTGGTATGTGCTCGGACATGAGTTATATAGAAAGGAAGTTCTCAAGCATGCACAGCTGCTTGTACAGAGTTGAGCAATTGATAAAGCTGTTCATCAATAATTATTTAATTAAGGCAGTTTTAATATGCAGAGTAGCTTGCACAACATAAGCTGAATCTGAAACAATATTAACTGGCTGATTAAAATCTTCTAATACTGTAATCACCACCTGTAATTTAGCTCTCTGGGCTGAGGAAAAGTTAGTATGGATAACTTTATCACAAGGTCCCACATATGCCATTTTCCCAGTACTGGAGCCATCAGTAAAAATAGTCACGGCTTCTTCCAAAGGGGTATCCTGAGTAATTTTTGGAAGAATCCATGTAGTTAATTTTAAGAACTGGAAAGTTTTATTTTTGTGATAGTGATTATCAATACATCCAACAAATTCTGCTAAATTAACTTGCCATGTAACTGAGTTAATAATTCCTGTTTAACTTGATTTTTGTTCATTGGAACTATAATTTTATTGGGCTCAGTGCCACAAAGTTTAACAATTCATGTACAAGCCTGTTCGGTTAAAATTGCCATCTGATCTAAATATACTGTAAGTGTTTTTATGGTATTATGTTGCAAAAAGGACCATTCAACTAAATCATCATTTTGAATAATAATCCCCATTAGGGAGTGCAAAGTAGGGAACACAATGAATTGTAGAGGCAAGTCTGAGTCAATTCTACTGGCTTGGGCTTGCTGAATTTTTTCTTCAATTACTCTTAACTTTTTCATGGCCTCGGGTGTTAGTCCCATTTTACTGTGTAAGTGGGAATCTCCCCTCAATATTGAGAAGAGATTAGACATAGCATAAGTAGGAATTCCTAAGGTGGGCTGAGTACAATAAATACCTCCTAACAATTTTTGAAAATCATTTAAGGTTTTCAAAGAATTTTTTCTAATTTGAACCTTTTGAGGCTTAATGGTTCTATCCTGTACTTGCATCCCCAAATACTGAAAAGGAGTCATTTTTTCAATTTTTTCAGGTGCTATAAGCAATCCAGCATTTGTAATTGCCTTTTGTAAAGATGAATAACATTGAATAAGTTGGTCTCTATTTTTTGCTGCACATAGTATATCATCCATATAATGGATGATGTAACAATCTGGAAATTGATCTCTAACAGGCTGGATACCTCTGTCCACAAAAGTTTGATAAATTGTGTGACTGTTTAACATATCCTGGGGTAAAACCTTCCAATGGTATCTGGCTGCAGGTTCTTTGTTATTAACAGCAAGAATGGTAAAGGCAAATTTTTCAAAATCTGCCTCTGCTAAAGGAAGTGTAAAAAAGCAGTCTTTTAAAATCTATAACAACAAGCAGCCAGTCTTTAGGGATCATGGTGGGGGATGGGAGCCTGGGTTGTAAAGCTCCCATCGGTTGAATTACAGCTTTGAACCCTCACAAGTCAGCATGCGCCATCTGCCGGACTTTTTAAAATTACAAATATTGGGGAATTCCAAGGAGAGAAAGTGGATGAAACATGTCCTTTTTCTAGTAGTTCTTTAACTATTTCGTGAAATGCTCCCAACTGTTCCTTATGGAGCGGCCACTGTTTGACCCAGACAGTGGTAAATTGCAGAGTGAGCCTGAATTGCCCCCTCCCCATAATGAACTGCGGGGCAGGCAATAATTGGCATGGTGAGCTGAGTTTCGGGCTCCCTCCCCCAGCACTCACTCGGTTGAGGAGGAGGTGGCCATTCTGGGCATTCCTCTGGAGGAGTCGTGGGCTGAACAATTTTCTGAGTAGGTTTAGGGAGACTGGCAGGGATTGGCATAAATCACCTCTGAACTCTCCTTTTGGCTAGTACTTGGTAGAGGCGGTTCAGAGTTCTGATTATCAAATTCCTCTCTCTCCTCCTCTGACTCAGCCTCATCATCTGTCTGAAAAGACTCCAGTGCTGCATGCACCAATGACCAAACTGACCAAACTGGTAAAGGAATTTCCTTTCCTTCTCTCTGTACTCTTTTAAGGTCCTTTCCAACTCTTTCCCAGTCTTTCAATTCCAAAGTTCCCTGTTTAGGGAACCAAGGACAAAACTGTTCCACAGCATGAAACAAATCCATAGATTTTCCTTATCAACTTTTACCCCACTACGCTTCAAGAGTTGCTGTAGCAAGCGCAAGTACGTGGCATACTTATATTCAGTTTGTCCCATTTGTGTCCCTGGCTTTCTCCTAGTGCCTCGCTTACCTGCAGAGCTTAAAAACTTTTTCATCCTCAGGAGTCCTCCATCCATCAGCCCTGTGTTTCACACGCTTGAGCGTTCCTTTACCAGATTCTCTTGGGCCCCACGGTTGGGAGCCAAGACATTGGGGACCAGCCTCAACACCACCCGTAGGGTACCCGAAGTCCGATGGTGACAAAGGAATGAGAAGAGACAAGTTAAGAGTGCATAAAGATGGTGGCCAGGGGGCCAGATTCAAGGTAGGAGGCTGCAAAAGGCCCCGATCTCTGGTCTCCACACTATTTATTGAGTACAATCACTTAGATCTAAGAAGCAGATGTTGAGGGGTGAAACGGCAAAAGGGAGGTGATGTGTCATATACCTAATCTATAGCAGTGGCGGTTTAGGTAAATTTTCTTAGTGCTGAAGCAGCATAAACTTTACTACTGATTTATTCTTTAGCTTATCGGAGAGCAGCTGTGGGGAGTGGGCTTAACTAGGAGCCAGCAAGTCTGGCCACATTCCGGTGCTTCAAAGGAGTGTCTTTCTCCTTGAACACAGTGTTTACAGATAAGAGAGCAGGTCTTGCTCAGAGCATGGGAACACGATGGCTATTAGGCTTTCCTCCTCAGTGGCCTCTTGTGACTTTCTGCAACTTATTGTCCCATATTTTTATGGCCAGTTTATACAGGCACCCCGTAAGCCCTTTTCCCAACAGTTTTCTCTATTTTTTTAATGTTTGTACCATTTTTTACTAGCTTAAAATAGAAGAATGTTGATGAACTAAATGTTGATGAAGAGTTGATACATTTCATTGTTCCATACATGCTGAAATAGACAGGAACAAAAATGGTGATTTTTAAGAAGTTGTTGAAAAACTCATTGGTAGACAACTGTTATATAAGTTAATTTAATCGTGTGTATATATATGTCTACACAAGTGCATGGATGAGCAAGCCCATGGCTCTTATCAAACACTTATAATTTAATCAATAAGTTTTATATTTAACACTTGAAATTATCTCTACAGTAGTTTCCATGGCCTTAAATTTTTCCTACACTGTCACATTGAGTTAAATAATAGTAAGCATAGTACTGTAGTATGTGTTTGCATGTGTGTATATATAATGTGTGCATATATAATGAATATATAACCTTTCATGAAGTTCCATGTTGTTATCCTTGAACTCATTTCACGTTTTCCCAGGCAACTTTCTCTCGATTTACTTTTTATTTTTTTTTTGAGACAGAGTCTCACTCTGTTGCCCAGGCTGGAGTGCAGTAGCACAATCTTGGCTCACTGCAACCTCTGCCTCCCGAGTTCAAGTGATTCTTCTGCCTCAGCCTTCCAAATAGCTGGGATTATAGGTGCATGACAGCATGCCTGGCTAATTTTTGTATTTTTAGTTGAGACGGAGTTTTGCCATGTTGGCCAGGTTGGTCTCAAACTCTTGACCTTAAGTGATCCACTGTCCTCAGCCTCCCAAAATGCTGACTGTGATTACAGGCGTGAACCACTGCACCTCATCTACTTTTGTAGATCATATCTGTTAGTAACTTGTTGAACCTGGAAGGCAGAGGTTGTGGTGAGCCAAGATTGCACCACTGCACTCCAGCCTGGGCAACAAGAGTGAAGCACTATCTCAAATAAATAAATAAATTAATTAATTAAAAATTTAGCTGAGCATGGTGGCACAAACTTGTAGTCCCACCTGCTTGGGAGGCTGAGGTGGGAGGATCACTTGAGGGCAGTCAGTTGAGACTGCAGTGAGCATGATCAAACCACTGCATTCCAGCCTGTGGGAAACAGAGTGAGACCCCGACACTTGAAAAAAAAAAAAAGGAAAGAAAACAAACTAAAAAATACTGATGAAAGAAATCAAAGACACTCAAATGGAGACATATACAGTGTCAATTTATTGGAAGACTTAGCATAGAAACAATATGAAATTAACCAAATTGATACACAACATTAATACATTTCCTATCAAGGCATTTTGTAGATACTAACAAGATTATCCAAAAAATTATGTAGAAAGGCCAAAAAAAAAAAAAAAGAGAGAAAAAACTAGAATGCCTAAAACATCTAGAAAAAAATAGAATGTTGGAATAATTTCATGTGATTTCAAGTCTTCTAATATAGTATAAGTATTTCCTTCTTTTTTCATGTTTACAGTAAACCTAGTTTATACCTGCCATGGTCTTATGTGCATACTCATGTATATTTTTTTCTCCAAATAACAGCCTTATTTATGTGCCCCCTAAACCTTTCACTACAGTAGTAACAAAGGGAAGAAATGCATCAAATATAGAATGTAGACTGCAACATATGGAAAAGGAAAAAAAAATTTAATTATATACAAAAACAAAAAATAATTTTATTACAATCGAAAAAGAACGTTTTGCTTAATACCATAATCGAAAATGACATTTCCGTAGCTTTTGGAAAAATGCTCTTCTAGTAGAATCATATTTATTATATAACAATTATATAATGATAAATTATGTAGTAAACAGTTCACAATAATTTTGAACTGCTATGAAAGATATCTTAGGCAATTTTACTAAGCAGTATTTCACAAGCATTTTCAACAGTCATATTGTGCAGTGGGACCTATGTGTCCAGCCACAAGAGGAATGTAATAAGCTATTACCATGAAGAAAATTGAAGTCTCTCCTAACCAAGTCTGGAGTTTCAAGAGTAAACATTCAGTGTTATCCTAAAGAGTTAGACTTCATTTTGTGATGTCTGAATAATGTGATGGTTAATATTAGGTGTCAACTTGAGTGAATTGAGGGATATCTAGATGGCTGATAAAGTGTTGTTTCTGGGTGTGTCTGGGAGGGTGTTGCCAGAGGAGATTAACATTTGAGTGAGTGGACTGGGAGAGGAAGACCCACCCTCAATGTGAGTGGGCACCATCCAATTGGCTGCCATTGTGGCTAGAACAAAGCAGGTGGAAGAAGGTGGGATAACCTTGCTTGCTGAGTCTTCTTGCTGTCTTTCTTCTTCCTATGCTGGATGCTTGTTTATGCTTCTCCTGCCCTTGGACATCAGACTTTAGGTTCTTCAGCCTTTGGACTCTGGGACTTGAACCAGCAGCTTCCTGGGATCTCTTGAGCCTTTGGTCACAGACTGAAGGTTGCATTGTTGGCTTCCTTGGTTTTGAGGTTTTCAGACTTGGACTGAGCCACTACAACCTTCTGTCTTCTCCAGTTTGCATACAGCCTATCATGGGACCTTTGCCTTGTAATTGTGTGAGCCAGTTCTCCCTAATAAACTCCCTTTTATATATACATGTATCTCATTTGTTCTGTACCTATAGAAAACCCTAACTAATACAGACTTAGGTACCTGGAGCGGTTCTAGAGAAACAGAATTTTTTTTTTTTTGACAGGGTCTCACTCTTTTGGCCAGGCTGGAGTGCAGTGATGCAATCTTGGCTCACTGCAACTTTCACCTCCCAGGTTCAAGTAATCCTCCTGCCTCAGCTCCCCAAGCAGCTGGGACTACAGGTGTGCACCACCATACCTGGCTAATTTTTGCATTTTTTGTACCGGTGGGGTTTTGCCATGCTTCCCAGGCTGATCTCAAACTCCTGAGCTCAAACAATCCACCTGTCTTGGCCTCCCAAAGTACTGGGAATACAGGTGTGAGCCACTGTGTCCAGCCTAGAGGAACAAAATTTTAAGGATGAATTTCCTTAGTTGGTTTAGGGGCTTCTGGAGTTGGCTCTCTAATCTTAATTACAACTAAAAATGCTAAGGACTCTACTTCTAATAGTACAGAGAACACTGATAGTCCTTGGTATGCATTGTTTAGAGACTTGTGCAAAATAAATGTATTTGATACTCATGATTCAGTGCTCCTGAGAGGCAAGGAGTTTAGTGACTTTATACATGATACTTTTCAACATTTCTGGAGAACCAAAGAATATAATGAAGTTGCTTTCTTAAGTCCCCTGGTAAAAAATGATGAAAGAAATGGATAAGCTCAGAGACGATACCTCCCAGATCTAGAAGATATCATACTTAGCCTCAAAGCTTCTAAGGGTACCCTGCGTGGGACTCTTTTGTAGACAAAAGGCTGAAATTGCCAAAAATGAGACACAAGCTCTTATGTGAGTGGATGACCTACAATAATTGGTGCACACTCAGCCTCACCAGGTGTCTATAAAGTGAGGGCATTGATTGGGAAAGATTGGGACCATGTAACTTGACATGGGGGTGTATGGGAGGATCCTGATGAAGCTGGGAACACTGAGCTCTTAAGCCCTGATGAGCCCTTTTTGCGAGAGAAAATGGCCTCCCTACCCCTCATGGTGGCAACATCTTCTTCCCCACCCAGGCTGCTTTCAGCCTTTGTACCTTTTTTCTGAGGAGATTCACCATGCATTGCCTGAGGAAACAACGGTGGCCTCCTCTGAGGCAGATGTGAGGCAAGGCAATGCTGATTCTTCTCAGGATCCACCCCCACCACCCTTCTTTGCCTCTAGACCTGTAACTAGACTCAAGTCCCAATGGCTCCTAGAGGTGATGTGACCCATGAGGAGATGCACTGCACTCCAAAAGAACTGCTTGAGTTTTCTAACTTACATAAGCAGAAATCCAGGGAACCAGTATGGGAATGGATGTTAAGGGTGTGAGATAATGGTGGTAGGAACATAAAGTTGGATCAGGCCAAATTTATTAATATGGGCTCAATAAGCCTGGGAATTTGCATTTAGTGTTGCAGCTCAGTGAGTTAGAAAATGTTCTAATAGTTTTCTTGGTTAGCTGAAACATGGATTGAAGTCTGGCTCACCATGAGTGAGCTGGAAGTGCCTGATCTCCCTTGGTTTAATGTAGAGGAAGAGATCCAAAGGCTTAGGGAGATTGGAATGCTAGCATGGGTTTGCCATTTTAGAACTTACTCATCCCAACTTGGAGGGCCCAGAAGACATCACCTTCACCAATACCTTGCAAAATAGATTTGTGAGGAGAACACAAGCTTCCTTGAGAAGCTCTGTGATTGCTCTTTGTATGCCAGTCTTACAGTGGGAACCACAGCCACCCAATTGGAAAACTTAAATGCAATGGGAATAATTAGATCTTGATGTTGCAGGGGCCAAGTGGCAGTTCTCAATCTTTAAAGGCAAGGTGGGTGTAGTTACTGTAACAAACATCAGAGACAAAGCAGCAATCAGAATAGTCTGACTCATTTAGAGCCCTGGCATTGGTTAATTAATCATGGTGTTCCTAGCAGTGAAATTGATAGGAAGCCTATTACAGTCTTTTATAAATATATCTCTGCCCATTGCAACCTCCACCTCCCAGGTTCAAGCGATTTTTGTGCCTCTCAGGTAGCTGGGATTACATGCATGCACTACCACGTACAACTAGTTTTTGTATTTTGAGTAAAGACATGGTTTTGCCATGATGGCCAGGCTGGTCTCCAACTCCTGGCCTCAAATGATCCACCTGCCTTGGCCTCCCAAAGAGACGATTACAGGCATGAGCCACTGTGCTCAGCCTGGAAGCCTATGTTCTTACTTGATTTGTATAAACAGAAAACTTCCAGGTCAAGTGGACAAAAGTCAAATTTGAATTATAAAAACAGAGAATCACTGCCCCTCAATCAATTTCCATACTTGAGCCAGTTTACAGACCCAGAACCCTTTGAATGAAGGAGAGGGTGTGTCCCCTTGAGGAAGGACCCTACTACACTACTGAAAATGTATACTGTTAATCTTTCTCCTATCCTTCCCCAAGGAGACCTTTGGCCTTTTACAAGGGTAACCGTGTGTTGGGAAAAGAGGAATAATCAGAGTTTGCAGGGACTACTGGACAATGCCTCTGAACTGACGTTGATTCCAAGGGACCCAAAACATTATTGTAGCCCTCCAGTTAGTCTTATGGAGGTCAGGTAATTAAAGGAGTTTAGCTCAGGCCCAACTCACAATGGGTCCAGTAGATCCCTGGACTCATCCTGTGGTCACTTCCCCAGTACCAGAATGCATAATTGAAATAGACCTACTTAGCAGCTGGCAGAATCCCCACATTGGTTCCCTGACCTCTGGGGTGAGGGCCATTATGGTAGAAAAGGCCAAATTAAAGCCATTAGAGCTCCCTCTATTTAGAAAAATAGCAAGTCAAAAAACAAAACTGCATATGTGGAAGGACTGCAGAGATTAATTTCACCATAAAGGACTTAAAAGATGCTGAGGTGGTGATCCCAGCCACATCCCCATTCAACCTTCCTATTTCACCTATGCAGAAGACAGATGGATCTTGGAGAATGACTGGATTATCATAAACTTAACCAAATGGTGACTCCAATTGCAGATACTCTACCAAATGTGGTTTCATTGTTTGAGCACATGCACACATCTCCTGGTAATTTGACAGGGCAAATGCCTTCTTCTCCACTGTGTCCATGAGACGCACAAGAAGCAATTTGCTTTCAGCTGGTAAGGCCAGCTCAGGGGTATATCAACTCTGGTAGGGGTATGTCCTACCTCAGGGGTATATCAACTCTCTGGCTCTACGTCATAATCTTGTTCACAGAGATCTTGATTGCTTTCACCTTTCACAGGATATCATACTGGTCCATTACATTGATGACATTATGCTGATTTGACCTAGTGAATGAGAAGTAGCAACCACTCTGGATTTATTGGTGAGACACTTGCATATCAGGCAATGGGGAAAAAAATCCGACTGAAATTCAGGGGCTCCTGCCTTGGTGAAATTTCCAGGGGGTCCTTTGGTTTGGGGCCTGTCAATATATTCCTTCTAAGGTAAAGGATAAGTTGTTGGATTTGGACCCTCTACAAACAAGAGAGAGACACAACACCTAGTGGTCCTATTTGGATTCTGGAGACAGCAAAATTCTCATTTGTGTATTACTCTGGTCCATTTATTAAGCTACCTGAAAGGCTGCTAATTTTGAGTGGGGCCTAGAACAGGAGAAGGCTCTGTAACAGGTCCAGGATACGGCGTGAGCTGCTCTGCCACTTGGGCTGTATGACCCAGCAAATCCAATGGTACTTGAGGTGTCAGTAGCAGATAGGGATGCTATTCGGAGCCTTTAGCAGGGCCCCATAAGTGAATCACAGCAGAGGCCTCTCAAATTTTGGAGCAAGGCCTATCATGTTGTACAGAACTCTCCTTTTGAGAGACAGCTTTTGGGCTGCTACTGGGCCTTGGTAGAAACTGAATGTTTGACCGTGGGTCACCATGTTGCCATGTGATCTGAGCTACTTATCATAAACTGGATGCTTTCTGACACATCTAGCCATAAAACTGGGCATGCACAGCAGCATTCCATCATCAAATGGAAGTGGTATATACGTGATCAGGCTTCAGCCGGTCCTAAAGGCACAAGTACGTTACATGAAGAAATTGCCAGATGTGGCCAGGTGCAGTGGCTCACACCTGTAATCCCAGTATCTTGGGAGGCCAAGGCAGGCAGATCACCTGAGGTTGGGAGTTCAAGACCAGCCTGACCAACATGGAGAAACCCTGTCTCTACTAAAAAAATACAAAATTAGCCGGGCGTGGTGGCACATGCCTGTAATCCCAGCTACTCGTGAGGCTGAGGCAGGAGAATCGCTTGAACCCAGGAGGCAGAAGTTGTGGTGAGCCGAGATCACACAATTGCACTCCAGCCTGAGCAACAAGAGCGAAACTGTGTCTCAGAAAATAAATAAATAAATAAAAGAGGGCCAGATGCCTATGGTCCCCACTCCTGCCACCCTGCCTTCTCTCTGCCAGCCTGCACCAGTGGCCTCACTGGGAGTTCTCTATGATTAGTTGACAGAAGAGAAGACTAGAGCCTGGTTTATAGATGGATCACCCAAAAGTGGACAGGTGCAGCAATACAGTGCCTTTCTGGGACATCTCTGAAGGACATTGGTGAAGGGAAATTTTCCTAGTGGGCAGAACTTTGAGCAGTGCATCTGGTTGTGCACTTTGCTTAGAAGGAGAAATGGCCAGATGTGTGATTGTATACTGATTCATGGGCTGTAGCCAGTGGTTTGGCTGGATAGTCAGGGATTTGGAAGGCGCATGATTGGAAAATTGGTGACAAAGCTGGGGAAGGGGGATGGGGATAGACCTCTCTGAGTGGTCCAAAACTGAAGATATATGTGTCTCGTGTGAATGCTCACCAAAGGGTGGCTGCAAGAGAGGATTTTAATAATGAAGTGGTAGGATGACCCATTCTGTGGACACCACTAAGCCTCTTTTCCCAGCCACCTGTCATTGCCAACAGATTCATAAAGTGGCCATGGTAGCAGGGATAGAGGTGACACAGTTACACATGGGCTCAGTGACATGGTCCTCCACTCACCAAGGCTTACCTGGCTACAGCCACTGCTGAGTGCCTAATCTGCCAGCAGTAAAAAAACAACATGAGCCCTTGGTAGGGCAACATTTCTTGGGGTGATCAGCCAGTTACCTGGATTGTTCATCATGAAAAGGGCAGCAGGTTGTCCTTACAGGAATAGACACTAACTCCAGATATGGATTTGCCTTTCCTGTCTGCAATGTTTCTGCCAAGACTACCATCCATGGACTCACAGTATACCTTATCCGCTGCCATGGTATTCCACACAGCATTGCCTCTGACCAAGGAACTCACTTCACAGTCAAGAAGTGTGGCAGTCAACTCATGCTCATGGTATTCACTGGTCTTACGATCTTCTCCATTATCCTGAAGCAGCTGCCTTGATAGAATGGTGAAATGACCTTTTGAAGTCACAATTACAGTGCCAGCTAGGTGACAATACTTTGCAGGACTGAGGCAAAGTTCCAGAAGACTGCGTATGCTATGAATCAGCATCCAATATGTGGTACTGTTTCTCACATAGCCAGAGTTTACAGATTCAGGAATCAAGGAGTGAAAGTGGAAGTGGCACCACTCAGCACTACCCCTAGTGACCCACTAGCAAAATTCTTGCTTCATGTTCCCATGACATTATATTCTGCAGGTCTAGAGGTCTTAGTTCCAGAGGAAGAAATGCTGCCACCAAGAGACACAACGATCCAATTGAACTGGAAGTTAAGACTGCTGTCTGGCCATGCTGACTCCTGCCTCTGAGCCAACAGGCTAAGAAGGGAGTTACAGTGTTGGCTGGGATGATTGACACAGAATATCATGATGAAATCAGACTACTACTCTACAATGGAAGTAAGGAACAGTAAGTCTGGAATACAGGATATCCCTTAGGGCATCTGTTAGTATTACCAAGCCGTGTAATTATCGTCAACGGGAAACTACAACAATTCAATACAAGGAGGACTACAAATGGCCCAGACCCTTCAGGAATGAAGATTTGAGTCACTCCACCAGGTAAAAAAAACTACAACCAGCTGAGGTGCTTCCTTAAGGCAAAGGGAATACAGATTGGGTAGTAGAAAAAGGTAGTTATCAATACCAGCTATGACCATAAAACCAGTTACAGAAATGAGGACTGTAATTGTCATGAGTATCTTTTGTCTTCTTTTTCTTTCTTTCTTTTTTTTTTTTTTTTGAGACAGGGTCTCACTCTGTTGCCCAGGCTAGAGTGCACTGGTGCAGTCTTGACTCACTGCAACCTGTTTCTCCCAGGCTCAAGTGATTCCCTCACCTCAGCCTCCTGAGTAGCTGGAATTACAGGTGTGTGCCATCATGTCCAACTAATTTTTGTATTTTTTGTAGAGACAGGGTTTTGCCATGTTGCCCAGGCTGCTCTCGAACTCCTGAGCTCAAAAGATCCACTCTCTTCCCAAAGTGCTGGGATTACAGGCATGAGCCACAGTGTACAGTCTCCTCCTTGTTTTGTTAAGAATGTTGGCCCAGTGTGGTGGCTCACGCCTGTAATCCCAGCACTTTGGGAGGCCAAGGTGGGCTGATCATGAGGTCAGGAGTTAGAGACCAGCCTGGCCAACATGTTGAAACCTCATCTCTACTAAAAATACAAAAATTAGCTGGGCATGGTGGTGCGTGCCTGTAATCCCAGCTATTGGGGAGGCTGAGGCAGGAAAATGGCTTGAACTCAGGAGGTGGAGGTTGCAGTGAGCTGAGATTATGCCACTGCACTCCAGCCTGGGTGACAGAACAAGACTCCAACTCAAGAAAAAAAAAGTTTGGGCATATATACATATATCTATACTAAGAAAATGCCTTTGTTTTATTTCCTGTCTTATTTGTCATGTAACATAAGATTTTTTTTTTACTTCATATCAGCATTTAAATGTTGTTTTGTGTAATAGTATTTAGGTTAATGATTAGTGCATTTTTGGTTGTATGAAGTTTAGGCATAATTATGACATTATTATCTATATTTGGAGATTATGATTTAAGGAAATGTGTACGGGTGTCAAGTTGATGAGGGGTAGACTTGTGGTTAATCTTGGTTGTCAGTTTGATTGGATTGAGGGATGCCTAGATGGTTCATAAAATATTGTTTCTGGATATGTCAGTGAGTGTATTGCTAGAGGAGATTGACGTTGGAGTCAGTAAACTGGGAGAGGAAGACCCACCCTCAGTGTGGGTGGGCACCATCCAGTTGACTGCCAGACAGCTAGAACAAAACAGGCAAAAGGTAGTATAACTTGGCTTGCTGGGGCTTCTGGCTCTTTCTTCTTTCTATGCTGGACACTTGCTTACACTCCTCCTGCCCTTGGAAATCAGACTCCAGGTTCTTTGGCCTTTGGACTCTGAGGCTTGCACTACTGGCTTCCCAAGGGCTTCCAGGCTTTTAGCCATAGACCGAAAGCCTGATATGGTTGGGTCTGTGTCCCTACCCAAAACTCATGTTGAACTGTAATCCCAAGTGCTGAAAGTGGGGCCTGGTGGGAGGTGATTTGATCATGGAGGCCATTTCACATGGTTTAACACCATCCTCCACTTTGTGCTACCATTGCAATAGTGAGTTCTTGTGAGATCTGGTTGTTTAAACATGTGTGGCACCTACCCCCACCCACTTCCTCCTGTTCTGGCCATTTGAAGTGCCTGCTCTTACTTCAACTTTCTTCACGATTGTAAGTTTCCTAAGGCCTCCCTAGAGGTCAAAAAGATGCTGGCATTATGCTTCTGGCACACCCTGGAGAATTGTGAGCCAATTAAACCTCTTTTCTCTGTAAATTACCCAGCCTTAGATATTTCTTTATAGCAATGTGAGAATGGACTAATACAAGGCTGTACTACTGTTGGCTTCCCTGGTTGAGACTTTTGGATTTTAACTGAGCAACTACTGGCTTTTCTCTTCCCTGGTTTGCAGAGAGCCTATTGTGGAACTTAACTTTACAATTGTATGAGCCAGTTCTCCCTAATAAACTCCGTTTTATGTATACATAGATCCTATTTGTTCTGTTTCTCAGTAGAACCCTAATACAATTACTAACACATTTTACACTTCCGCACTCCTTCTTTGTATTCTGCCCATCTTGTCAAGCTGATAACAAAGCCTGGTACCCCTCCTTTTGCACCAGCTGGACGTTCAAACCACAAGTGGGTACTCCAACCCCATCCCTATCCTTTAATTATCATGGTACCCCAAGCCAGTCACCTATCCCAGTTCTCTGAAGTTGCATTTGGACCAGCTAGGGAAGTCTACCCTGCTTTGCCCATAAAGCCTCATTATGTAATAAACATTTTCAGGCCGCTTGAGTGTATGGCATCTTCATTATCGACATCCAAACCAAACCCCAGGTGGACTTTAGACAAGTTCCAGTACAGTGGTCAAAAGTTAAAGTTACCAAAAAAAGGGCATGAGGGTGAATATATGAAATTTCTAGTCAGTGTGCCACAGGAAAACAATACTCATTTTGTGTGTTCATTTTTTTTTTTTTACCATGGATAAGTAAAGTCGTTTAATTATGATAAAGACTTTAATAATGATAAAGAGGAAAATTCCTCAAAAGAACAATATTTCTACACATTCATGTGCTTGATTAAAGATCTCCAAAATATATGAAGCAAAACTTACAAAACTACCAGGAGAAATAAATACACAATTCTGGTTAATGATTTTTAGAACAAAGAGGAAGGAGAACAGCAAAGATATAGAAGACTTGAACAACAATATCAATCAAGTAGACCTGAGAATGTTCCACCCAGTATTATCAGAATATATAATCTTTTCAAGTGCATAAAAACACGTACTAAATTAAACTATATTCTGGACAATAAACAAATCCTAATAAATCTGAAATGATTCCTCTCATACAAACAAATGTTCCCAGCAAATAGCAAAAAGATGTCTTGAAAATCCACCAAATTGTCAGACCATAAGTAGCACTCTTCTAAATAATGCACAGATCAAAGAAAAAACTGAAAGGGAAATTAGAAAGTATTTTGAACTAAATGAAACTGAAACCGTAATTTATTTAAATGTGCGTGATGTCACTAAAGCAGGACTTAGGTGGACAAATTATAGCACATATTCCCCAAATTAGAAAATTTGTGAAAAAAGATTTCAAAGCAATAATTTTAGCTTTCCACTTTAAGAAAAAATTTTTTTTGTTTTTTTTGGGGGGTTTTTTAATTATTATACTTTAAGTTTTAGAGTACATGTGCACAATGTGCAGGTTTGTTACATATGTATCCATGTGCCATGTTGGTGTGCTGCACCCATTAACTCGTCATTTAGCATTAGGTATATCTCCTAAAGCTGTCCCTCCCCACTCCCCCCACCCCACAACAGTCCCCGGAGTGTGATGTTCCCCTTCCTGCGTCCATGTGTTCTCATTGTTCAATTCCCACCTATGAGTGAGAACATGTGTGTTCATTCTTGAGAAAATGTATGAAGATTAGTATTTTCAGATTATGTTACTAATCACAAGGACAAAAAAGACATTATTACACTGTTTTTACCCTTAACCTCATACTTTTTTACATCTTATTTTTCATATTACTATATTGGTATACTTCATATAAATGAAGGTGCATGCCATGGGTCTTATTTGGCACACACACAAAAAGGCATATAGAAATATAATAATATGGTAGCCAGGCACAGTGACTGATGCCTGTATTCCCAGCACTTTGGGAGGCTAAGGCAGGTGGATTGCCTGAGGCCAGGAGTTGGAGACCAGCCTGCCCAACACGGTGAAAACCCTAATGATGCATTATTATTGTCTGCTATAAAGTATCTTCCTGTGGTGGGATAAAACAATGTTGGTAGACATAACATGATTCATTCACACTTAGGAAAATTTAAACTTTATTGTATAAAACATGAGAACGATGTACATTCTAAATCAAACAGTTGCACATTGTAATACCAACAGTTAAATGTGAATTCTATTCAAGAACATACTATAAACAGTCTACTCTGATGTAACTGTTCTCTCTTCCATTTCAAAACTAAGACTATAGTTCATCAATTTTTGCTAAACAACAGCTATTGTTATTCAGCTGAGGAGGTGGCCGCCATTTCCCCTGGATGATTTCTATGACATAATCAGTCCCTAAGAACCCATTACTCTTTTCCGTAAAAATCCTATTGTCCTAAGGCCATGGCATATTCTATTTTATGGTTATTTGGTAGAGCATAGAAGCACTGTGCCCTTCTGTAAGGAAAAGAATACATTGAACACAATAAGTGTAATGACTGGTATCATAGTTTGACATTATTCTCTGCTCACCTCCATGCCATGAAAAGATTTCAAAGTTCAGGCTAAAGACATAAAGAGTAAAGAAGCCTTTTCAAAAAATCTCCCAAATAATTTTTTAAAAATTATAAGCTGAATATAACTGATCATTTCCACATGGCCTTGAACCTTTGGTACACATCATGTTATGAGGTTAAACATATTTTGACTTATAATATTTCTTTGGCATGCAATGTCATAGATTAATGTAGGAGAACCAGAGACTGAGTTATTTCTTGTGTAAGTCTTCTGATGTACTCTGGTAATATTCCTTGAGTTGTAGCCTCAGCATACAAAATGTATCTGTGTGGTATTGTCAAAGATACACGTTTTGATGTCTAGTGATGTGGCAGGTCTCGACAACGCCTGTGTCTTTTACACTACATCTACATGGTTTCTCTTTACTGTGGACTCTGATGTTGATTAACACTCATGATGAAAAGTTTGCCATACTCAGTTTGTAATGACTGTCTCATGAATGAATTATCTGATGCTCTGTAACTTGTGATTTGTGTCTAAAGACCTTACCACACATATGGCATTTGTAGTGTTTCTCTACATTATGGATTCTGTGATGATTTGCAAGATGTGAAATCTGAGTGAAGACCTTACCACACTCATTACATTTGTAAGTTTTCTCTACAGAATGGACTCTGTGATGACTTGTCAGGTGGAACTTTTGTCTAAAAACTTTGCCTCACTCACTACATTTGTAAGGTTTCTCTGCATTATGGATCATTTTATGAAAAGCAAGGCTTGAATACACACTAAATGCTTAGCTATATTAATTACATTTGTAAGGTTTCTCTCCAGTATGAACTATCTGATGTTTTGCAAGGTGTGGAATTTGATTAAAGGCTTTGCCACATTCATTACATTTATGTCTCTCTCCAGTATGAATTCTCTGATGAATTGTTAAGGAGAACTTGTGCCTGAAGTCCTTATCACATTCCTTACATTTATAGGGTTTCTTTCCAGTGTGAATTAACAGATGGGTAGTGAGGCTTGAATGCCCAGTAAATTCTTTGCCACATTTATTACATTTGTAGTTTCTCTCCTGTAGGAATTCTCCAACATTGTGCTAGGTATGAACAGCTACTATAGACCTTGCCACATTCATTACATCTATAAGGTTTCTCTTCCATATGAATTCTCCAGTGTTCCATAAGGTGTGAATTGCGACTAAAGATCTTACCACATTCATTACATTTGTAAGGTTTCTCTCCAGTATGAGTTCTCCAACGTTGTGCAAGGTGTGCTATTTGATTGAAGACCTTGCCACATTCATTACGTTTGTAAGGCCTCTATCCAGTATGAATTCTCTGATGATTGCTTAGGAATAATCTATGCCTGAAGACCTTGCCACATTTGTTACATTTGTAAGGTTTCTTTCTACTATGGATTAGAAGGTGGGCAGTAAGGCCTGAGTAGTCACTAAATGTCTTGCCACATTCAATATATTTGTAACGCTTCTCTCCAGTATGAATTCTTTGATGTCATACAAGGTATGAAAGTTGACTAAAAACTTTGCCACATTCATTACATTTGTAAGGCTTTTCTCCAGTATGAATTATCCAATGTTCTGCAACGTGTGAACTGCGAGTAAAGACCTTGTAACATTCATTACATTTGTAAGGTTTCTCTCCAGTAAGAAATAACTCAGTCTCTGACTAAAACTTTGCCACATTCATTACATTTGTAAAGCTTCTCTCCAATATGAATTATCCAATGTTCTGCAAGGTGTGAACTGTGAGTAAAGACCTTGTAACATTCATTACATTTGTAAGGTTTCTCTCCAGTATGAATTCTGTGATGTCGTGCAAGATATGAATTACTTCTTGGCCGGGCGCGGTGGCTCACGCTTGTAATCCCAGCACTTTGGGAGGCCGAGGCGGGCGGATCACGAGGTCAGGAGATCGAGACCACGGTGAAACCCCATCTCTACTAAAAATACAAAAAATTAGCCGGGCGTGGTGGCGGGCGCCTGTAGTCCCAGCTACTCGGAGAGGCTGAGGCAGGAGAATGGCGTGAACCCGGGAGGCGGAGCTTGCAGTGAGCCGAGATCGCGCCACTGCACTCCAGCCTGGGTGACAGAACGAGACTCCGTCTCAAAAAAAAAAAAAAAAAAAAAGATATGAATTACTTCTGAAGACTTTACCACAGTCATTACATTTGTAAGGTTTCTCTCCAGTATGAATTCTCTGATGATTGATAAGGGATAACTCATACTTGAAGACTTTGCCAAATTTTTTACATTTGTAAGGTTCTCTCCAGTATGAATTACAAGATGGGCAGTGAGGTCTGACCACTCATTAAATATTTTGCCACATTCATTATATTTCTGAGATGTTCTCCAGTATGAATTCTTCGATGTTGTGCAAGGTTTGAATTGCGACTAAAGAACTTGGCACATGCATTACATTTGTAAGGTTTCTCTCCAGTATGGACTCTCCAATACTCTGTAAGGTGTGAATTGTGACTAAAGACCTTGCTACATTTCAAACATTCGTAAGGTTTCTCTCCAGTATGAATTCTCAGATGTTCTGCAAGATGTGAATTGCAATTAAAGACCTTGCACATTCGTTACATTTGTAAGGTTTCTCTCTCATATGAATTCTGTGATGTTGTACAATGTATGAATTGTTCCTAAAGACTTTACAACACTCATTACATTTGTAAAGTTTATCTGGATCCAGGACTATGTCATGGTTAGCAAGGCTTGAAGACACTCTAAAGACTTTGCCATGCTCATTACATTCATAAGACTTTTCCCTAATGTGTGTTTTCTGTTCTTGTGGGAGAAATGGAGAATCAAAAAAATCACTGCTGCATTTATTAACATGGGTTTTCACACTAGAAGAAATTTTTTGAAGTGGCAAAACTGAGGGACTCTGCTCATTAGACTTTTCCACTTGATTACATACATAAATTTTTCTTTCACCTTGAAATAGCTGCAGTTTGGGCAGATGGGACTCAGAGGTTAATCTGATCTGATTTTTAATAGGCTTGGTTCTTGCATTGCTTCTCAATAGACAGATCCTCCCTAGGAAAGCATGAAAAGAGGAAATTGAACCCATGGTTCTGGCATGTTTAGAATCTGATGAAGGAAGTAGAATCTACCTCATCTGTCTCAGATATTGCAAGAAATATCAGCATACTTTGTATAACACGTTGGCAATGCCAAAAACACTGAGAGTGAGGCAATACATTGGAGCAGTGGGAAATATACAGGAGTCAGCAGGACTATGAAAGAATGTAATAAAGATTATGAGGAGAGAAATACAACAAAAACTCAAAGTTTCTGAGAAAAAGCAGGAATTAGCCCTTTAGAGAAAACAAGATATTAAAGAACAGCTATATATCCATTAGTAATGGTGCATGCATGAAGCCAAGAAAGAAACATCTGCAGAAAAGGATTGAATGTTTGTACATCCTGTAAAACAGGCTCATTAGTAAAGTTCTCCCCCTACACAATTTTTATACAAAACAATTGGGAGGAGTGGTTATTTTACTAAACCTCATACAAAAATTAAAAGGAGCACAAAAGACGGAAATGTGGCTAAAATTATAGTGATTAATAAATTTATTTCCAGAAACCAAACCTTTTAAGGCAGGCTTCTGAATTGCGTAAGAATTATTGTAAGCAGCTACCTAAAGATACCTAATGAGCTAAAAGGTAACAGAGATAAACAACTAAGTGAAATTGGGAAAACAATACATATAAAAGAGAATATAAAAACGAAGAAACTATTGACAACAAAAATCAAATTCTGGAGGGGAAATACAATAGCTGAAGTAAAAATTCATTAGGGTGCACAACATCAGACTGAACAAGGCACAGAAAAAAAGAAGCAAAAATAAAGATATGTTACTCCAGAGTATCAGCTTTAAAGAAAAAACAAAACATAAAAGCAAACAAAAAAAATTTTTTATGTGGCTCACTGCAGCCTCCATCTCCCAGGCTCAAGTGATTCTCATGTTTCAGCCTCGAGTAGCTGGGACTACTGACATGCATTACCACATCTGGCTAACTTTTATATTTTTAGTAGAGATGGGGTTTCATCTTGTTGGCCTGGCTGGTCTCAAACTCCTGGCCTCAAGTGAGATGTTTGTGTAAAGTCAAACATAAATCTGGCCTACATGCATGTTGAGGCACAGCACCTTTCCTTAAACTTATTTATGACACAGAGATCTTTGCTCACATGTTTTCCTGCTGATCCTCTCCCCACCATTACCCTGTAGTACTGCCACATCCCCCTCACTGAGATAGTAGAGATAGTGATCAATAAATATTGAGGGAACTCAGAGACCAGTGCTGGCACGGGTCCTCCATATGCTGAGGGCTGGTCCCCTAGGCCCACTGTTCTTTCTCTATTCTTTGTTTCTGTGTCTTATTTCTTTTCTCAGTCTCTTGTCCTACCTGACAAGAAACACCCACAGGTGTGGAGGGGCTGGCCACCTTCAAAATTATAAAGTAGTTTTCTGTATATGATCAAAGTTAAGCTGTTAACATTTTAAAATAGAATTTTCAACATAGAATATTTTACATAACTGCAGTGGAAACCACAAAAAGAAAATCTGCAGAACATACACAGAAGGAGATGAGATGGGAATCAAGGCACTTTACTACAAAAAAATCAACAAAACACAAAAGGCGGTAGGAAGAGAGGTATGAAGGACAAAAAATCTACAAGATGTTACAAGATCTACAGATAGTATTTGACAATATGGCAATAGTAAGACCTTCTGTATGAGTACTTCAAATCTAAATGATGTAACTTTAGAATAAGAAGAAAATAGGATCCAAGTAATGTCCATCCACAAGAGAACCCCCTTAACTGTAAGGACATACGCAGAATGAAATTGAAAGGATGTAAAAAGATATTCTATGCAAATGTTAATCATCAGTAAACCAGGTGGCTATATTAATATCAGAGAAAACAGACTATTTCTGGGTGCAGTGGCTCACCACAATCACAGTGCTGTAATCCAAGTACTTTGGGAGGCTGAGGCAGGTGGATCACGAAGTCAGGAGTTTGAGACCAGCCTGACCAACATGGTGAAACCCTAATAAAAATACAAAAAATAGCCAGGCATGGTGGCATGAGGCTGTAATCTCAGCTACTGGGGAGGCTCAGGCAGGAGAATCACTTGAACCTGGGAGGCGGAGGTTGTGGTGAGCCAAGATCACGCCACTGCACTCCAGCCTGTGTGACAGAGCAAGAGTCCATGTCAAAAAAAGAGAAAAAGAAGACAGACTTTTACTCAAACCTATTATGAGACAAATATTACTAGAAAATGATAAAGGGCTCAATTATCAAGATATAAAGCTCCTAAGTGGCCAGGCACAGTGGCTCATGCCTGTAATCCCAGCACTTTGGGAGGCTGAGGCAGGTGCATCACATGAGGTCAGGAGTTCGAGACCAGCCTGACCAACATGGAGAAA